>NW_021620894.1:2555595-2570488 GCF_004785775.1 Grammomys surdaster | reverse complement strand
ACACAGCCACTCATCCAGGTCCCTGTGGCCAAGACACAGCATACTCTGTGATTCATGATGATTGTGTATCTCAAAGGGAAACATATGGCAACAAAGCGGTCATAGGCCATCACTGTGTACAGGAAGCCCAATATGCAACCAATACAATGATAGAAGTGTTGTACAACACAGCCCTGGAAAGAGATTCCCCCACCCCGTCCTGAGAGATATGACAACATCTTGGGAGCTGTAGTGGAACAGAAACCTAAGTCAAAGATGGAGAGGTTGCCCAAGAAAAAGTACATGGGTGTGTGGAGTTTTGGAGAGGTAGTGATTGCAGTAAGAATGAGAAAGTTTCCCAGCAGGGCACAGGCATACATTGTTGAGAAAATGAAGAGCAGGACATTCTCCAGGCCCTCTGTCTCAGGGATGCCCAGCAAGGTAAATTCTGTCACCATAGTGTGGTTTGTCATGTTTATGGATGAATCAGCTCCTGGAAGTCTGTGGAAAGACATTCTTGGTGAAATTTATTCTGTATGTGGATTAGAAGAGTTTAAATCACAGGGATGGAGTGAAAAAAGATGCAGACATTTACAGATAGACGTTGTAAACAGAACTGCCTTTCCTGATGATGGAATGTCTTTCTTCAGTTAGGTTTCTAATGGGATACAATGCTCTTTAAAATTCTTACCCAGAAGATCATTTACAAGGGCAGTTGCAGATGGCGTCCTTCACAATCTCACCCAGAAAGTAACTTTCAAGACTAGTGTCCTCTCTTTTCATCTTTATAAAAATGGTTCCATACCATTATTCAAGATGCTCTATTGTTCTTCTAGAATTATCAAAAAGACTCTAGAAATGAACATGTAGTGGAGAAGGGGATACAGGAGTGGGATAAGGATAAGGAAGAGTTGGACATGAGCATTATCAGGATACATCACATACAGTTGTGAAATTGTCCCAGAACAAATTTAACTAATGAACGATTATTTTTTCCAATCATGTTAGCAGCCAGCTTCAATTACATAGGCTAATGAGAATCAGAAACTACAGTATTTAGAACAAATTTACAATGCAAAGGATATACTTTGCAATTTTAAGCTCTAAGTGTGGACCTTACTGAAACTGGAATTTGAATAAATTCCCTAAATTTCTGTTACTCAGCAGTGTGCACATGTGGTCTCTCCTCTTTGGATAAGGGAAGATTTGTGGTTGTACGTGGGATTATCCTGTCACTTGTATGAAGGGAAATTGAGAATAACATAGTGACTGAAGGCCCTGTAAGCACTTCTTATGTGGTAGCAGTATTTTGCATACTGTAATTATCTCTTTGTTCTTTCTGAAACATATACTATACATCTCACATATACACAAATGAACACATACACACATACATTGAGAGAGAGAGAGAGAGAAAGAGAGAGAGAGAGAGAGAGAGAGAGAGAGAAGGTCCCAAAATGTCATTATTTGTATTGTATTGCATTTTTAAAGGAAATTTATCACATATGTCCCAGGAAGTAAATGAAGGATGTGTAGAAGTTCCAAAAGGCAATATCAAGAATACTTTATTAGACATCTACATGTAAGGAACAGGAATATAAACACCAGACTTTAAACAACAAAATTAAATGTATTAAAAATGTATGTATTGTAACTGCCCATAACAAAGAAATACTGTATTCAGTGTCTTAGGTTCCTATGTGAATATAAGAATGTTTCGTCATATGGTGACATCCATTGACATGTCTATTCTTGATTATGATCATTTCTAGTTTTTGTCTTTTGAAAATTTCTTATGTTTTTATTTATTTCAGTTTCAATACAGTGTGAACCTTAAATTATAGGTTCACTCTTAAATTTTATTGCCTAAATCTCTACCCACCTACCTCCTTTCATATTATGCCCTTAGTGGATGAGAGACTGAGCACTCAGATAAATGTTAAGGACACATCTGGGTACTTACTGAGACAACAGAAGGCCCAATGTGATGGCACTATTGAGTGCTGTCTTCCTTTCTTCCTCCAGTAGATTTGAAGAGACTGACTGTCCTTTAATATGTAAGTAGGGACTGAGAATTATTCCTCCTTTGCATCACTTTTCAGTGGAATGACATGAGTCTAAGTGTGCTTCAACTCCCTGGCAGCAATTTTCTGTTTGGTTCCAGGGCCTGCAATAAGTTGCAACAAAGATTTTAAATAATCGTGATCTTCCTTTGGGTATTAATCCCAAGAGGAAGGAGTATTATTGAGAAAGCATCTCATTAACTTTTTGGTTTAATTGTTTTGTGGTTAAGGGAGGTTATTTTAGTATCTTTAGTGAACACTTCTATGGACTAAGCTATTAAAAAATGTTCACTTGAAACCTCAAGCATACCTCTTGGATATTTAACCTGTTATTAAAGATTATAAAATCTTGTAATTCTGAATATAGAATTTCTGATCTATATGCTGATGTAGGGTTCTCTGAAGGTGGGAGAACTGCTGTCTCAGAAAATGTTCTCTTAGCTGGGATCTGTAGAGTCAATTAGCAGACATGGAGGGGAAAGTCAAAGCAGTTTCCCAAAGAGGCATTGGCATGGACGCTGTGCATGCAAGGAAGGAGCTCAACATGTTCAGAGAATTTAATAGTGGGGGATGAAAATCAGAGCCTCTATTTTTAGTTTCTGAGGAGTCATAGAGAGTAGGATTATAGATTTAGTCTTATGCAGTGGTATCACGAATCTGCCAGAGTGATAGATAATATTCAAGTTCAACCTGGGGAGCTTGGTAGTACATGGCCTCAAAATATATGATCAATCTTAATTTGAAGGGTATACTTTTCCATTTTTTCCTTGCTATAACAAAATTCCATGGATTGGGTATATCATAAAAGCAAGGCATTAATTTAGTTAATCGATCTGGAGGGAAGGATACATGCAAAATTCAAAAACCACAGATGAAAATAATTCCATGAAATTTGTGTGCAACAATAAATACACCAGGGACTTGTTTCTCTTAATTGGTTCTTTAAGAAAGGACATGACTTTCATTTTCAGTTTTGTCAGAAGTCTGACAAAGAGGCTTTGTGAGAGAAACAATTGAACAAGCTAACAAATGACAAATATGATATTTCCACAATGGATGGGATGATTTTCCCCTAAAGATGAGTGAACTGCTTGACTATGCAAGGGAAGTGCTTAAGAAGACATTAGTGCCAAGGCGGACAGTGAGTGCAGGAGTAGGAGCTGCTATGACTCCCTGGAACTGAATCTATAGCCTGGAAGCTCAGTAGACTATGATGGAAATCTATGACCAGTACCTGGGTGACATGGTTATGACTGAGTGCATGACCACCATATACAAGGAACATGGAAAGGATCATGCTTAGTCCCAGAAGCATAATGTGGTATTCCATCTTAATCAGATGATCCTGGAGCGATCCAATATACTTAGAAACATTTCTAGAAAAAAGAAAAAAAGATCCTTGGCAAGTCATTTTGGAAAACATCCACCTGCGACTCAGCCAGGAACTGTATCAGTGTTGATGAGGTTAGTATTAACTTCATTGCCTTTGTCATGAGGTGAGGTAGCATGTGAGTTTCACCACAATCTATCTTTTCTCATTCACTACTGACACTAAAAATTTAACACTTGGAAAAGATAATCAATTGTGATCTCTAGTGGGATACAGTCCCTAGACATAATGAAATAAATATATCAGATCTTAACATTTTTCAACCCTAGTTCTTTCTTTTCCATTTTCCTAGTACAGGTGGACACATCTTTAAAATGCTGCCCTATTTGCCATCTTGAATCATTAGGAGCTCTTCCCTGACCTTTGTCCAGGGAATTCTGGGTAAGCAATAGAAATATCTGGAGACTCAAGTGATAGATACTTTCAAACAATGAGGCAAAAACTAGAAAGTTATCCCTTTTCCTGGCTGACAATAGAGTTAATGATATCTGGGAACTTCATGAAGAAGGCACTTAGTGACCCACCAGAGCAGCTGTTCCTCCTGGATATGGCCAGCAAAGTGATATTGAGCACATCTAGGGTGGTCAAATGAAATTTCTAAAAACTATCATTGTATCCTAGAAACATTCATGGGGAGTGCAAAGGGCATTCTCCTCAATAGTATACTCCAAAGGCTGATAAATTGCAGAGTTGAGATGATAGGAAAATGAAAGAGTTGGTGAAATAAGACAGAAAGACAGAAATGGCCTTGAGGTGGACACAGCAGGTAGAGAATGCATTCTGTCTTCACTTTGCTGAACAGATTCTCAGAATGCCAGTCCCAATGCCACACAAACTGAGGAGAAGCACCATAGCCAAAAGGTCAACACTGATGGAATCCACCTTCTTGGTCAGTCAGCTATCAACACAAGCCAAGTCTAACATTGCAGGAATGTCAACAGGAGCCTAGCATGGCTGACCTCCAAGAGGTCCAGCAAGCAACTGAAAGATTCACATTCAAATACTTACACTCAACCAATGAACCGAAGCCGGGGACCCCTATGGTTGAATTACCGCAAGGCTGGAAGAAGCTGAGGAGTAGGAGGACCCCTTAGGAAGACCAGCAGTCTCAACTAACCTGAACCCCTGAGATTTCTCAGACACTGAGCCACCAACCAGGCAGCATACACCAGCATATACAAGCTGATATGAGACCTACGGTACAGCAGAGAACTGCCTGGTTTGGCCTCAGTGAGAGAAGATTCACCTAACATTTGAGAAACTTGAGGCCCCATGGAGTGTGGTTGTCTGGTGGAGTGGGCGTGGGAGGTGGAGACATTCTCTTGGAGTCAGGGAAGGAACTGTAGGAGGGTGAAGTAGGAGCAGAATAAAGACTGGACTGTAAAAAAATATTAAAACCTAACAATAATAATAATAAATGCAGGAATGTCACAGAACGGGTGGTTATAATTTGGCCCAAAGCAGGTAAACTAAAAAGTTAAAAAAAAATCAGAATGTCGGGATGAAGACACCCTACAGGGATCAGATATTTTTATTTCATTTGTTAGTCTGTCTTCTTTATTTTCACTCTCTGGATGTGTATAGACGATGTCTATTGAAGGGTCCAGGGGAAAGTTTATACTAATGAGAATTGAATTATGATTTTTCACTGTGCATTCAGACATAGAACATTAAAGGAAAAAAGTGAAGGACTTTGTTGGTCCTATCAAGTTGGACTAACAAAGAGCCTCTATTACACTCATTTTGTGCAGATTACTCAGAGCCTTCATTTTTATCCCTGCGTTTCCGACCAACTATTTTAAAAAATTTCTAGTCTGATCCATTTATTTGTACCTGCTCACAATTCTCCTAACCATAACTACTCTTTTCCCTCATAGCTACAATTAATCCTTCATATTTTCTTTCTAGTACGATGTACTAACTCAGTATTGACTAAACTATAGTAAAGAATCCTGAGCTTATTAATAGACCATATTTTCAAAGTGGCCACTGGTACTTTGTATAATCAGATGTTTTGGTGACTCCTAACTTTTTCACCCACAGCCTTCACTATATCATTCCTTTGATGTTCTATACACATGCACTTACTTGGTACATAAGTCCCCTACACTCATATCCATATATTGATAAATAAGTAAAGAAAACCATTAAATGCTATTGAGAAGACAGAATGCTGCTTTAGGCAAACATGGGCTATCCAAAGAAGGAAATGATGACATATTCAAATCAGAAACCTCCCTCACCAAACAGTTCATTTCAATTTGGATAAAACTCCAGCTTGTGCCTCCTTTCATTGTAAATGAGGCAAGTCTTCCCAAATGTCAGTGTATTTAGTTAAAAATTCCTCCCAGTAATCTTTTCCCCATATGTACAGGTGTGGTTGAGGATGGCGAGGTTGATTAGTTAGTTCTTCTTACAATATTTGTTAATGGTAAATTAATTAAATCTCCTACAAAACCCAGTCAGGTAAAATTAATTTCAGTTGAAGACTCAGATCACACTGTTTTCTGAGCTGTTTCATTAGCCCATGTCTATATATAATTTTTTGTCTCAGGATAATTTTTGGGTGCCTATATCTCTAAAAGAAGAGATTAGTTCCTTGAGCATCATAGTTACTTAATGCTGTGGATTAATTTTGATATCAACTAATGAAAACTTTGATGGTGAAGGCATTTGCTAAGTGCTTAATATTTTCAGATCATCACTGGTTTAATAACATAGCTGGGAATGATTGGATTGTATAAAAAATCCTCCCTGAAAGCATTTTAGATATGTGAGCCCTCATTATAATTACCCCTTTGTAGCTTAATAGATATCACCAAGTCCTTCCAGTAATCTCAGGAAGAAGGTATTGCTACACAGAACAGAAAGTAAGGAAATCGAAACCCAGGAAGCTAAAGGCACAGGCCAGTGTCACACACCGTACATATGACTCTGGGACTCTGACCACCTCTTCTCTGTTTCTCTTTTTCTAAATGTTCTGAAGGGGAGTTCATCACCTCCGAGAAACACACATTATATCGGGAGAATACATACAAGAGTTAAATGGAGTCTTCTCAAACATTATTTGAAAGCAGAATAGTGTGGCCAAGAAAGTCAGTTGGTTTCACTCCTATGCAGATGTATAGAAAGACCTCCAAATCTGTTGTGTTTACAGATGCTGAGAGGACAAAGCAAATGTCTCTTCACTCCATGGAGGCTACTGAACAGTTGTACAGCATCTGAAGGCCATGGAGAGCTGTTAGTGAGAAACAAAACCAGTCCAGAAGATAACTGAAGGCCAACTTGACTATACAATGAATGGGTGTGGATTACTAACAGTGGGATGGATGAGCTGTTGTTAACAGAACTGTGGATGAGTTTAAGGCAGCTACATCACAGAAAAACCCATTCCAGCCTGGATGATGACTCATGAATGCTGAATTGCAGAGCTCCCAGAGGGACCGACCAGTAAGCAGCTTCCTCTATTTGTCTGAGAGTCTTTTCTCACAGCCAGTTGTTTACTCTTTAATGTAAACTCAAGAATGGCTGGTACATATTCCATTCATTTTAGCTTTCAGGGAAAAAGACATTTGAAATTCTATTTACTTTTACTCACTGGAACATTGTGTTTCCTAAGGAGAAAATGTGGAAATCATGTGTACAGAGGAGCCTAACCAACAATCCTTCTGCTGACTTCCTTCTAAATTTAAATAGAATACAGCATCTGACTCCGGAGTTGAAATAATAAAATGTTAGGCTTTTAATAGCCAAATAGTATGCCATTGTGTAGATGTACAACATTCTTGTTATCGATTCCTCAGTTTGGTTGAGAGACATCTAGGTTGTTTCGAGTTTCTGGCTGTCACAAATAAAGCTGCTATGAACATAGTTGAGCAAGTATCCCTGTAGTATAGTGGGACATCTTTCGAGTATAGCCAGGTCTTGAAGTAGAGCTATTTCTAATTTTCTGAGAAACTAACAGATTGATTTCCAGAGTGGTTGTACAAGTTTGCATTCCTGCCAGCAATGGAGGAGTGTTCCCCTTGTTCCACATCTTCACTAGCAAGTGATATCGTTTGAGTCTTTAGCCATTCTGTCAGGTTTAAGGTGGAATCTTAGTCTTTTTGACGTGCATTTCCATAGCTATGGACAATGAACATTCTGTTTAGTGCTTCATGGCCTTTAGAAATTCCTTTGATGAGGAGGAGGGTGACCATAGAGAAAGACCAGCAGTCACATCTAACCTGGACCCCCTGGAACTCTCAGACACTGAGCCACCAAATAGGCAGCATACACCAGCTGATATGAGGCCTCCAACACATATACAGCAAAGGATTGCTGGGTTTGGACTCAAAGAAGATGCAACCCTTGAGAGACTTGGGGCCCTAGGAAGTAGGGAGGTCTGTTGGGTTGGGGTTTGGAGAGGGTTGGGACATCCTCTTGGAGATGGGGAGGAGGAGGTGTGCGATGTGGAACAGTTGGAGGTTGGAGTGGGAGGGGGATAAAGTCTGGACTATAAAAAAGAATTAATGAATAAATTAAAAAAGAGAAGAAAAATATCAAAAGAAAAAAATTCCTTTGATGAAAATTCTCTGTTTATCTCTGAGCCCCAATTTTTAAATGGATTATTTGGTTTGTTGGTGTCTATTTTTGTGAGTTATTTATATATTTTAAATATTAACCCTCTGTCATATGTAGGGTTGGTAAAGATCTTTTCCCAATCTGTAGGCTGTCTTTTTGTCTTATTAATGGTGTGATTTTTACTTACAGAAGCTTTTCAGTTTTATGAGGTTCCATTTATTAAATTTGATGTTGTTCCCTGAACCACTGGTGTTCTACTCAGGAAATTGTCTCTTGTATCTATGAGTTCAGAACTATTTCCTACTTGATGTTCTAATTAGATTTACTGTGGGTTCGCTTCCAGATGGGTCCCACGAGGATCTCTGACCGGGCTGAACACAGGGTGTGATCGGCGGCTGCCTAGTTTCCTCTGTCCCTGGGTGGCCCGGGAAGGACAATGGGGGTGGGGTGGGGAGGGGGCAGACAGGAGAGTCTTCTGCCCCTGCCACCAACCTCGTCTCAGCGTCTCAGTGACAGCAGAGAGGCGGAATGTGTTACAGCTCTTTGAAAAGTGTTACAGCTTTTTGAAGTGCCTCGGAGAGGCACTGGCTGGACGGTGAAGAGGGGAGGAACCTCAAAAGAAGCTCTCAGGCACCAGGAAGAATCTCTCACACCTTTACTTTTGAGCTTGGCCTATATATACAGTTTTGGGGTGGGTTAAGGTCTGGCAGCAGGTAACCCCTATTGGCTTGGTCTGAGAGCTTGGGAATGCCTCATCTGCATGATGGTGCTACTGCTACATGATCAATGACCATGGACCTCTCTGTGGGAGGGACTGTGAAGAGTTGAAGCTGAGAGAGCCGGATGTCTGGGAAGGCCTGAAGCACCTTCGGTCCCAGTGGCCTTCTTTAGGCCAGGGTTCCGGGGATCTAGGGCTCTTCTACCAGGCTTTCCGGCCTTTTTCTCATAGCTCACTGCCCCACAATTTACTATATGTGCTTTTATGTGGAGGTTTGTGATCCACTTGAACTTGAGTTTTGTGCAGGGTGGTAATTTGGATCTTTGTGTATTTCTCTACCTACAGACATCCAGTTAGACAAACGCCATTTATTGAAGATGTTCTCCCTTTTCCTTTGTATGATTTTTGGATACTTTGTCAAAACTCAGTTGTCCATAGATGTATAAGTTTATTCATGAGACTTTGATTCTAGTCCATTGATCAACCTGTTTGTTTCTGTACCAATATTACATAGTATTTTTTTTTTTATTACTATTGCCTTATAGTACATCTTGAGGTCAGGGATGGTGATACCCCCAGAATTTCTTTTATGATTCAGGATTGTTTTAGCTATCTTGTTTTTGTTTGTTGTTTGTTTGTTTGTTTGTTTTTCTGTATGACATTGAAAACTGTTTTTTCAAGATCTGTAAGAATTGTGTTGGAATTTTGATGGGAATTGCATTGCATCTGTAGATTGCTTTTGATAAGATGGCCATGTTCACCATTTTAATCCTACTGATCCATGAGCATGGGTAATCTTTCCATTTTCTGTCTCTTTCTCAATTTCTTCAGGAACGTGATGTCCTTGTCCTAGAGGTCTTAGAACAACTGTCTAACTTCTATGTTGTTAGAATATAACTCCCACCAATAATTCTGAGTTACTACTTATTAATTTTTATATTTCATCTTCGCTGCTCTAGACTCAGTAGAGTAATCCTCTGGGCCCCATCCTCTGGGCCCCATTACATGGCAGCTCTTCTTCTCTCTCCTGCCTACCCTCAGACATGGCATCTCTCCTCTCCTCCTCTCCTCCACCCTCTCCTGAGGCATGGCAGATCTCTTCCTTCCTTCTTCCTTGCATCCCAAGCCCAGGAATCCTAAAGCCTCACCTTCCTCTTCTCAGTTATTAGCTGCTTGCATCTTTATTTACCAATTAGTATTATTTGGGGACAGTTTCCCAGAAGACCCTCTCATGCAAACTAATTTGGGGGACCCAATTAGAATACAAACAACTATACATTATCTGATAACTAAAGGTCATAAAAGGGGATAAATGACTTATTATAGGTGTAAGAACAGTAAACAAAATATTGACTGGGTTTATCTGTACAAAACTTCAATTCTAATGAGACACTAGGCAAATCATTTGTCTCTTGACATACCATGTTAATTTAGTTATAAGAATTATAGTTTGTAACTACAAATGAAACTGTGAAGCTAGTGGCAGATGATGTTTAGTTACATAACTAATCTTAATGGAAACACACAAACATCTTTGTTGGTAGTTTTCATTCAACGTATGATTTGAATATATGTTTGAATTTGTGAACTTTTGAAAAGCAGATGCTTGCAATATGTGATGGATCATGTATCCTGAAAAAGTGTAAGTAGATGAGAACAATGACAATAAAAGAATCAGATTTTTAAGATCAATAGAAAGTAAGTTCCCTGTTTTTCTTTCTTTTAAAAATAAATACTAGACGTTAGAATCTTTTCTCAAAGATTTTGTTTCTTTCTGTGACTTTCTCTAGCTGGCAGGAGTCAGTGAAGTTCCAGCCTCTGGGCTCAGACCAGGAAGAGCTTGCAGTGGGATGAGGATGGGGGCATGATATCAAGGAACAGCTTTACTTAATCCCCAACTGGTTAACAATAGAGTATTAATCATCGGAGGCCTGCAGCTTTTGGCCTCAGAATAACTTAGGGTCAAGACAGGTAAAATGTCATTTTATAATAAACAACTTTTATACTAACAAAACCAAGTTTTTCCCGCTGCTGATGCTACACCCCCTCAGGTGCCTTCCAGAGAGAACCAGTGCCTGGACCAGCTCCAGGCACTGTTGTTGTTGTTGAAATCCAGTTTTAATACATGGTGATTTGATAGATTACAAAGGGTTATTTAAATCTTCTTGTATGTGTTGAAGCTTGCTTTGTAACTGATTATATGCTTAATTTTGGAGAAGGTTCTGTGAGCTGCTGAGATGTTGTTATATTCCTTTGTGTTTGGGTGAAATGTTCTGTAGATCTCTGTTAGGTCCATTCAAGTCATAACCTTTGCTGATTTCATTATTTCTGTTTAGTTTCTGTCTTGATGAGTGTCCCTTGGTGAGAGTGGAGTCTTGAAGTCTCCCACTATTATTGTGTGGGTTTCAATGTGTGATTTAAGCTTTAGTAGAGTTTTTTTTGTTTGTTTGTTTTGTTTGTTTGTTTTTTGTTTTTTGTTTGTTTTTTGGTTTTTTTTGTACAAATGTTGGTGTCGTTGCATTTGGGGCATAGAGGTTCAGAATTGAGATGTCCTCTTGGTGGATTATTCCTTTGAGTATGAAGTGACCTTTCTCATCTCTTTTGATTACTTTTGGTTGAATGTCTATTTTATTAGCTATTAGATTGGCTACTCCAGCTGGTTTCTTGGGTCTGTTTGCTCGGAAAACCTTTTAGGAGCTCTGTATTCTGAGGTAATACCTGTTTTTGTTGTTGAGATGTGTTTCTTGTATACAGTAGAACAGAATGATAGATTCTGTTTATACATCCATTCTGTTAGCCTGTGTCATTTTATTGGGGAATTGAGTCCAGTAATATTGAGACATATTAGTGGCCAATGACTGTTAATTCTTGTTATTTTGTTGTTATTGTTGGTGGTGATGTGCTTGTGTTTCTCTTCTTTTGGTTTTAATGGTATGAAATTTTTTATTTCTAGTGTTTTCTTGAGTGTAGTTAGCCTCATTGAGTTGGAGTTTTCCTTTTATTTTTCTCTGTAGGGCTGGATTAATGGGAAGATATTGTGATATTGTGTAAATTTGGTTTTGTCATGGAATATCTTTGTTTCTCCATCAACTATAATTGAAAGTTTTGCTGGGTATAGCAATCTGGGCTGACACCTGTTATCTTTTAAGATCTGCAAGATAAATGCCCAGCCCTTCTAGATTTTAGAGTCTCTGTTGGGTATAATTCTGCTGTAATTCTGATAGGTTTGCCTTTAAATATTACTTGGTTTTTTTCCCTTGCAGCTTTTAATATTCTTTCTTTGTTCTGTAATTTAGTGTTTTGATTATCATGCGGTGGGAGGATTTTCTTTTCTTGTGCAATCTGTTTAGTGTTCTGTAAACTTCTTATATATGTTTATAGGCATCTTTTTCTTTAGGCTAGAGACATTTGCTTTCATCATTTTGTTGAAGATATTTTCTGGGCCTTTGAGCTGGGGATCTTTTCATTTGTCTATTTCTATTATTTTCAGGCTTGATCGTTTTACAGTTTCCCAAATTTCCTGGATGCTTTATGTCATGTATTTTTTTTTAGATTTTTCATTTTCTTTTACTGATGTATCACTTTCTTCTATCGTATCTTCTATGCCTGAGAGTCCTTCTTCCATCTCTTGTATTCTCTTGACTATGATTATGCCTGTAGTTCCTGTTTTCTTTCCTGGGTGGTTTTTATTTTCCAGAAATGCCTCAGTTTGTGCTTTTCTTATTGCTTCTATATCCATTGCAGGTTGTAGACAGATTTATTCACATCTTTCACCTGTTTGGTTGTACATTTTATTTCTTTATATTTACCTGCTTCATCTTTTAATGCCTTTACCTGTTTCATTTTATTTTCCTGTGGTTCTTGAAGGAATTTATTCACTTTCTCTTTAAAGGCCTCTATCATCTATATAAAATTGGATTTAAGATCGTCTTCTATGCTTTGAACTCCTTGGGATATTCAGGGTTTGACTCTTGTTGATTTTGTCCTCACACTGTTCTTTAGGCATCTGGTTTTCTCTGGTGTAAACTGGATGATCCTAATGATGGCAGGGCTTCTCAGGAAGGCAGAGGGAGTCTCGGCCAGACAATGAAGATCAGTGGACCAAGCTGCTAGCTTGCCTCAGACAGACCTCACTGGCAAAGGATTGTTGGGGGAATGTTCCAAGCTGGTAGTTTTGAGATCCCCTACAGGCCTCTTTGCTGTCTATGCTCCAGGTGAATCAGACTGGGAGGGGATTGGTCTGGCAGCTTTCCAAGCTGGGTATTCTTAGGGGTAGGTATCTAAACTGTGTATTGTTGGGACCCCACTAGCCCCCACTGGGAAGTAAGACATTCTTGGGGTCCCACAAGCGTCCTCCAGAGCAATGTGCAGGGACAGTGCCACCTAATGGAAGTCAAGGGACCACAAGCAGCTCACTTCTGCCGGCTGTGCTCCAGTGGACCAGGCTATCTAATGTATCTGGTGCATGTTGAGGTCTTTGATTCATTTGGACTTGAGTTTTGTGAAGGGTGAAAAATAAGGATTATTTGGATTCTTCTAATATAGACATCCAGTTAGACCACCACTATTTGTTGAAGATGCTGGTTTTTCCTTCTTTGTCAAAAATCAAGTGTCCATTGGTGTGGGTTTATTTCAGAAAGACAAATACATCATGAATTTTTCAGTCTAATGAATGGAACTTAAGACTATTATCCTTAGTAAGGTAATGCAGAGGCAGAAAGGTACATATGCTATGTACTCACTTATAAGTGGACATTAGCCATAAAGAGCATGCCAACCATGCCACAATCTACAAACCCAAAGGTCCCAATGGAAGATATGTGATTCTTACTCAGGAGGGTAAACTAAATAGTCATTGAAGGTGGTTGAAAAGAGGGAACTCTGTAGGTGAGGGGGTGAAGAGGGAAACAGGGATACCAATCCAGTATAGAGAGAAGGGTTGGTAGGATAGGGCTGAGAGTGAAAATGGAAATCAATGAGGGTGATTTCTGGGACTAGCTGGATGCCTGGGAAAAGGGAAGATAAGGGGAGTCTAAGGAGGTAACTCTTAGATTCCTACCAGAGGGGGGATATCAAGAGTGAAGTAGCCACCACCCACAGCCTGGTAGGAGTTTCAGAGGAGGTAAAGAGACATCAATCCACCCACTAAACTTACCATCAAAATTTTTTCTTACCTACAAGACGTGCAGGGACAAAGATGGAGCAGAGATTGAGGGAAGTGTCCACCAATGACCTCCACAACTCAAGACCCATTCCATGTGAGAGAGTCAACCCAATATTATTAATGATACTCTGTTATGCTTGCAGGCAGAAACCTAGCATAACTGTTTCCTGAGAGGTTTTATCCAGAAGATGTACACAGATGCCGATACCCACAGTCAAACATCAAGCATAGCTTGGGGAGTCTTGTGGATAAGTGGGGGGCAGAAGTGAGCAAGCTAGAGAGAATATCTTGTGTATTGTATGAAAGTATCACCTGTCAATTAAAAAGCTTATGACCTACGGCTTAGGCAAGAAACAGAGGTGAGATATCTTGGAGGCAGAATGGATACTAGGATAGAGCAGGCAAGAGAAGATGAGCCAGGAGGATGCAGAATTGAAAGCCATGAAGAAGGGGTCCAGAAAGACATCATGGAAACACATCTGAAGACCAATGAGCCAGATCAGTAATAATATGCAAGTATCTAGGAGGTAGCCAAATTACCATAGATCATTTAAATACTCAGCTATTGAGGGACAGTTTTAAATAAACATTGTTTCTCTGTGTGGTTATTGGTGATTAACATAAAGTTAAAATTACAACTACCAGATTAATTCACTGCTTATGTTTATATAAAGAATAATTCATCGATACAGTGCCCAACTACAGTAATTAGAACTCAAGCTTATAGACTAAAGGGCCCGGTAAAAAGCAGGAAAATGTCATGCTAGCCAGAGAAGAGGCCTAGTTGCTCTCAGGGACAAAAATATCCACATGTAGACCCAAGTAACACTATGTAGCCTTGTTCCCCAGGTTACCCCAGATTGGTGAATAAAGATGCCTACAGTCTGTAGCTGTGCAGAAGGTAGGCAGGATTTTTGCATTCCAAGATTTGGGGTCAGAGATGGGGGACCATGAAGAGGAAGAGAGAGAATGTGGAAAGAGAGAGAGAGAGAGAGAGAGAGAGAGAGAGAGAGAGA
>NW_021620894.1:2548948-2555495 GCF_004785775.1 Grammomys surdaster | reverse complement strand
GAGAGAGAGAGAGAGAGAGAGAGAGAGAGAGAGAGAGCGCCATAAGGTAGGTAAGTGACCACGAAAAGGCTGGCCAATTGAGGTTTCAAAAACAGCCTAGATGGAGCATAGCCAGTTATAACTCGGTTATTGATAGGGCAGTAGACATAACAACTTAGAGGGTAGATATTTGACAAGCTCTAGCACATTAAAAGCTTATTATAAATATAAAAGTTGTATGTCTTTATTTTAGAACTGAATGATCAAAGGCAGGGTACAAGCCCCAATTTGAGATAGTATTTACTACAACAGGAGGGGTCAAGAGCATCACAAGAAAACCCACAGAGTCGACTAACCTGAGACCGCCATGAGAGCTAAAACAGCCTGAGCCACCAACCAGGGAGCATGCAGAAGCTGGACCTAGACCTGATACACATTTGTAGTAAATGTGCAGCTTGGTCTTTATGTGGGCCCCTTAATAAGTGGAGTGGGGCTTTCTTGTTCTCTGTTTCCTGACACTGGAGCTGCTTCCCCCTACCTAGACTGCCTGGTTGCTTCACAGTGGGAGAGTGTGTGCCTAGACTTGCTGGGACTAGATGTCCCAGGATGGGTGGTACACAACGGGGCTTCCCTCCTCTGAGAAGGTGAAGAGGCAATGTGGGAAGGGATTTGTAAGAGGACTGGGAAGAGAGGAAGGAGGGGGTCTGTGATCAGAATGTAAAATGAATAAAAATAAATTAAAAACAAACAAACAAAAATGTTAGTCTTGTTAAAGTTAAAGGTTGCTTATAAATGAAAGTATATTTTATTTTCCCTTCCTCTCAGCAGCATCTCAGTGGATGCTCCTATTCTATTGGCATAAAAATCCACACAGCAACTTGTTGCCAGGCAACCACAGGACAGGTTCCTGAATCAGCCCTCAAGCTGTCTGACAGCAAGCCACTCTACTGACTTCATTTCGTAATGGAAGATGAACAGATTATCAAGTAAAATTTTCTCTCACTGCCAATGAAGCATTATCTTATCCATTAACTATATAAAATTTGGTTAGCCATGATATTTACTGTTACAACAAACTATAAACTAAATGCAATGTTATAATATATAACATGTCATTTTATGTCGATTTGATTAAACTATATGAATGTGTCAATTCTGAATACTATTTTATCATGTTTTAAAAAAGAAACTAAGAGGTAAGTATGAATTATTCTCTGGCTATTTGTTCAAGATGTATAGTCTCCAAATTCCTTTCTCTACAAGCTCACATTGATGTTAAAATGAAGTTGTCTTGTCTTATCTGGGTCATGGTTCCTTGTTGCTCATCTCTGAGTTCATTGTTTTTGAGACAGAGTGAGGCTGTCTTCTTACTTACAAATTCCATTATTCCAGCATGGGAATTTAGGCTAATTTCGACTTCCAGAATTGCAGAAATATGCATTTCATAATATTCATCTACTATCTAAGTATTACAAACACAAAAGATTTCCAGACATTTAATAATATTAAAATTCAAATGATTACAATATTTTACTACTGCAAGAAACCTTTGAGAAACCTCATGGTTTGGGTATATTGACTTGCAGGCAGAAGTAACAGGAGATGGGGGATGGTGCTGTGAGCTCTGTAAGGGTGTACATAGGATTACATGGCTTTCTGTAGCACAGAACCATGAATATTGGTTTAGAGTTCACTTGTAATCAATATATTACTAAGAGTTTAGGCTGGTTCAGGTAGCTGCCAAACCCAGGAAAGAACCCAAATATAGATACTTCATTCTCTCATGGTGAAAGAAGTACTAATATTCCTTTTTTTCTTGTTTTGGAATTAGTTAGAAGTTTAAACAGTGACATCAGAGTATCTGGATGTTCCTAAGGGTCCTTTGTTGTTGATAGCTCCGGCCTTGTATTTTGATACTAATTCTCCTTACCTGTGAAGGGCTGCAGAGGAGGTGTGAGTCATTACACAGGTAATTTCTAGTAAACCTTCTGCCCATCTTAATTTGTAAAATAGAGGTTGGAGCCAGTGATTTGGCAGAGGAAGGGGAGGTGGAGATATAAATATTGATGGGAAGAGAGCAGGGGAAGGATGACTGGAGGACAACTTGGGGAAGACAATGGAGGAGGAAGATGACAAAGGAGAGGACGACTGGGAAGCAGGAGATAGAAAGACAAACGCAGGGTCTGGAAAACCCTCAAGTTATAAGGGTCTCATAGCTGGGGAATAGAGTAGTGTAGGGGTATCTGCCCAATCTAGCCTACAGAATATATTTAGAATTACTGAGCTGTGTTTTCATTGACTGGTCATATTTGGGTTGGAGATTTAAATGTCTCCCACTACAGTCCTTTATCCCTTTTGGTGTACATTTGTGTTTGTTTTCCATTTTATTAAACTATTTTTAAATTTACATATATTTTGATCACATTCTTTCCTGTTGCCAAGTCCTTTCAGAGCCTCTCTCTTCTCTATCCACCCAACCCTTAAGTTCGTTCTCAAACACAAACAAAAATACGACGCAAAACAAAAACTCCAAAACCAAAAACAAAACAGCAGACCCTCCAAAACCTCCCCAAAATTATAACCAGATAAGCAGAATAAAACTATAGGGTCTATTAGGTCTTGTTAAATACTCATGTTAGTTTTGTAGCATTTGTTATCAATAGCTGTTTTGAATTATTCAGTATCATCAACTATTAACTTCCATTCCCTTGGAGGTTTATTTCATTGGTTTATGAATTATGAATAAAGTCCATTTATCTAGTTTCATAAAGAGATGGAACCATATTAGCAGCTAGATAATCAATGAATATGGATTTGTGTTCTCCCAAGCCCACATCTCCTTACATAAAGATTATTTACTCTAAACCTGACTGGGCACCACTGAGTTACACACTATTCAGTTTTTGTCCAAAAGAACTGTGCCAAAAATCGGTAGGCAATTGAATCCTAAGTGAATTTGCAGGCATACAAAATGCAAGGGTTATACAGATATAGACACTTTTGACCAGACTTCAAAGGATGTCACTGAGGCCAGGCAATGGGTTTCAGTTTGCAGACGTTCTATGACAGGGTGATACAGGAAGGTCTGATGGTCAAAGCTAAGCAAGAATTGAGATCTCTGGATGTTAGATAAGTTGAGAATATGGACCATTTCTCAAGAAAGAATGTATGCATCTATCTTGAGGAAGCAGTTTACTGGACCATGATTTTATTGCTTGGATCTTCTCACAATCCTTCTCTGCTAATTTTTGTGTTTTGCTAATCATGAAGTCAGTACTTCTACTACATGTTCCTGGCAACATGATTTAGTTGTATGTTATATTATAGGCCCAGACACATGGACTCAAGTGACTGTGAGCTGAAGACTCTGTAACTACAAGCTAAAACAAACTGCACCCCCTTCTTAATTTGTTTTGTCATGTATTTTGATCATAGGTAAGAATACTCAAGTTATGCAGGTGGCCTACGAACATGGATAAGATCAGAGATGGATGACGAGATCCTTGAGTTATGCCTCTTCTTCATTCCTACAGCACATAGGTCAGAATTGTAGTCACAGTAGACACTGGCCTTGAAGAGCTTGGTAGTGGTGTATGAAGACTTTAGAATCCTGAGAGCTGTGCAACCTTGTAGTGTTCATGTCTATGAGACTGCAGTTGCTAGTGGCACATACTCGGAATTGTTTAACACTACATAGAGTCCGATGGACAAGAATTAACAATGTTTCAGAGGCTGAGGTATGAACCTACTCATTCTTGAACAGCTCTGCACTCAATACTCAGGGTTAGGTCCAGGAACCCAGCAACTTCTGCATTGGAAACTGTGGCTAACAGTAATTAAACCTGATTGTGCATTTTCCTCCCATGAACTTAAAATTAAAACACTCCTTTATTCACTCAACTAATGTTCTTGTCTAGAGTTTTATCCAGTATTTATCCCTAACTGGTACCAGGCAAAACTTGTTTTTGATTTTATTGTTAAATCAATGAGTATTTCATGCTGAAAAACAAAAAAGCATTGATCTCTCCCATTATTATTTCTCATTTGTCATCCATTTTTCTATCCATATTCTCATTTTACAAAACAGATGAATCCATCTTAAGTTATAGAACTGACAACTATATACAATACATACAATTATAGTTAGCAATTTTGTCTTGGGGGCGAAAATAAAAGCTGTCTGGTTCAAGAGATTTTTACCTTTCCTCTTGTGACCACTTCCTCTCATAATTCAGGCCAACAGCTCAATAAGGTTGGAGTCAGCTTCATTAAGCATTTTAGAATGTCCTATTCATACAAAGAATGGAGGTGAGCCCTTAAGGAGAAAGGTGGTTCTTAGTAGAAACCCAAGTAGTAAGTAGTAAGTAAAGCATGGTTGCTTAAGCTGGGGCTTCATTATTCGGTAACTATACTATACATGGTCACCCACTCACTATTGTTTGACTTAGCATGCTTGTTTTCATGATGATGTAGCAAATGGTATACAGTTAACAGAAACTGCACTTCAAAGTCAGAGTTTGTATCTTCTTACAATGTCGTGAAATGTAGGGTGATGCTGTCTCATAACATAAGGCAATCGAAGGCACCCTGTGCCCTCAGCCATGAAATAAGTACAAGGGATAGCCAACATTACTGCTATACTGTGTCACCAGCATTTTAAAATATCATGTCAATATTTTAATCATGAGTAAAATATGACCATCAGAACTGTTAGCAATTAATTATAAAATAGACTTTGCACTGGATAATCCTCTTCATCTTAAAGATACACTAAATGTTCTGGGCACATGTAAGGTAGGAACAGCTAAATTGTGAGGGTTTATAGTATTAAGTTTATCTTTGATCTGTAATATTCTTAGTTCAGTAGACCTCTGTAGTGGCCTGTTCGGGTCAGTCAACAGGGTCTCCAGCGCAGGAGTGAGGATGCACGCTTCCAATTCCCGATGTGTCCTTCACTGTACCCCACTTACTGGAGCCCTAACGTTGAGGCGCCACTTTGTAACAACCCGAGCTGCCCCACGTTCGGGGGCCACTTTGTAACTGCCCGTTCACCCCACGTTCGGGGGGTCACCCCATATCTGCCCGAGCTGCTGCTTCAATCTGTGGGTTAGGGTCTAGCAAGAGAGAGAGTGGGGACAGAGAGACGCGAAGAAACGAGATGAGACAGAGTCCGGTCTATTCTTTCCTCAAGTCTTGCCTTAAGTCTCACCTTGAGTCTAGCGCTTTATTCAAAGGAAATCATGGGTATATATAAGTATAAGCAGGGGAACACAACTGAAGACACTTTACCACGTGCACCGAGCAGCTGGGGGCAATACACAACAAAACAAGATATAGGAGAAAAACATATTTATCAGAGTGTGCTCAGCTGTTGTAGGCTGTTGTCGGCTGTTGAAAACAAGTCTCTTGTCAGGGTATATGGCTCGAGATAGCTGCAAAGATGATAGCTGCTTTCTGCTCAGAGTCAGCTCCCAACAGACTTCTATTATAGAATTTTTCTACTCTGGTTGAGAAGCATTATGTCAATGACTCAGGGCAACATGTGTATGTTCAACAGGCCATTAAAATAATCACAAAATACCCTTGATTTCAAAACAGACATACATTTATTTATTTATTTATTTATTTATTTTTGAGTGGTGATGTTTTCTTTTTTAATTAGTTTTTATTGGATATTCTATTTACATTTCAGATATTATCCCCTTTCCTCATTTCCCCCTACCCAGAAATCCCCCTTCTTCCTGCTTCTATGAGCATGTGCCCACTCCCACCACCCCACCATCGAATTCCCCCACACTGGGGCATCCAGCCTTTACAGGATCAAGGACTTCCTCTCCCTTTTATGCCTGACAAGGACATCCTCTCATACATATACAACTGGAGCCATGGGTCGTTCCTATGTGCTCCCAGGCTGGTGGTTTAGACCCTGGGAGCTCTGGATGGGTGGTATTGTTAGTCTCCCCACTGGGTCACAAATCCTTTCAGTTCCTTCAGTCTTCTCTCTAACTTCTCCATTGGGAACCCCATGATCAGTTTAATGGTTAGCTTTGAGCATCTGCCTCTGTATATGTGAAGCTCTGGCAGACTTCTAAGCGGACAGCTATATCAGGCTCCTGTCAACATGCACTTCCTGACATCCACATCAGCATCTGCCTTTGGTGACTGCACATGGAATGGATACCCAGGTGGACCAGTCTCCGGACAGCCTCAGATCATATTTAATGTGCAAAGTAAAATATGTTTCTGTACAAGTAATTTTTCAGATAACACATTAAACAAGTGATAAATAGCTCTACTATCTATGAACAAATAACTTCAAAGATGATATAACGGCAAGAGTGTAATATGACTCTCTCTCTCTCTCTCTCTCTCTCTCTCTCTCTCTGTGTGTGTGTGTGTGTGTGTGTATGTGTCTAGCTAGGAGTACAATTTACTATGAATTAACATTTGAAGAGACTTTCTATTGTGACTTTCAATTTTAATGTTTGGTATTATTGACTTTTGCTGTAAAATGACTAGTTTTAGATGCATAAATCCTTCCCCCTAACAATTGTGTGTGTGTGTGTGT
>NW_021620894.1:2337442-2548548 GCF_004785775.1 Grammomys surdaster | reverse complement strand
ACACACACACACACACACATATTCTCTCTATCACTCTTCACACACACACACACACACACACAATCACACACACATTCTCTCTATCACTCTTCACACACACACACACACACACACCCCAGAAATAAAATAGAAAATGAACAGAAGAGGCAAGGTTGTAAACATATCCCTTTGGGATTCTGTCCTGAAGGCAAATACAGAAAAGAAAGGTGAGTATTAGATATGAGTGACTTTGGCGATTCCTGAGAAGCAGAATCTTTGAAACTATAGTGGTCCTTTAGACAGCACATCACCCCACCATGGTTGCTAGAATGTACTGGGTCTGGAGTGCTTTGAATATTTTTCAACATAGCTACCCAAATTTAGTAGGAATGGTTTATAATTTCCAGTTGTAGAAGAGGTCTTTACTTGCCCATGTTGATAGAAACTCAATAGAAAACATACACATCAATCATTCCATTATGCAGTATTATTTTTTTGCAACACAGCCCTATATTTCCTTCTTTCTTTCTTCTCCATAATTTCCCATTTATTCTTTCAAAATAGGAAAGATTATACCATTTAAGATTAACCCTGAATCTGTCTATAGCATTTCTTCGAGGCTTTGCCCAACAGTTACCTAGCAACAGCCCGATATGAACCTGGCTTTCATAAAAGGACTGATTGGCCTTTCTTTCTCTCTCTGTCTTCTCCCCATCTGTTTTGTCCTCTCCTCCCCTGCCCCATGTTGCTGGATGGACTCTTCCTTTTTTTCTTTCTCTCCTTTTTCTCTGTCTGTGTCTGTTCTCTTTCTTTATCCACCTCTACTACCTTCACACCCCCTTTCTCATGCCTTAAACAAACTTCATTTTATACTAGACCCATCATATGGCTGGTTTCTGAGGGGGGATGCACCAGACCCATTGTACCACTAGGGACTTTCATGGCAGCAGAGGCTGCCTACCATAGCTGCCTGCCAGGCAAAACATGTCTGTTTGTCTCCTTATATGTCTAACTCTTTGTTTCTTTGCTAATACATAGCCACACCTCTGTAAATAAATGCCATTCCAATCTAGGATGTAACATGTGACTTTCTACCACATGCCATTTTCAGTGCAATTTTGATTGAGGGTAGTCACATAACTGTCTGTCATCTTTGTTGCAGAAAGTTCCTGCTTCAGTATGGTCTTGATGAGAACAACCTGATATAAATAAAAAGTCTCCAAGGATACTTTTCAATTATGATATGGTTTTCAAATGATGCTTTTGCTGCCTTGGTAAATATTAATTTTACTATTACTTTAAAGATTTACAACATTAAAAAGTTAAAAACCATGTCCTTAAAGATATATTTAGCCTTGTTTCTACTACTGTCATTAAGTTACAATATGCGCTCTGTGATTGCTAGAAACAACCTAAGAAAAATGCTTAAAAACAGACACAAATTGTCTAACTCAGGTATGTTTTATAGATACTAGCTCTCAGTCTTGTCAGAGATCTGCTGAATATAATGTTAAATGTTCCAAATCCAAACAATGACCCTCCCCAAAGTCTCCAAGAAGATATGGGCACAGTGACAAAATACTCTACATGAATTTTGGTATGAAAATCACTGAGAAAGACTTCCCCATTACCTTACCCCCTGCCAGGGTTCAGCCTAAACTGTAGAGAAACAGAGGATTCCCAGAGAAATAAATGTCTCATATTGCCTAAGATAAGGTGAGTCATTTCTTCCAGGTTCCTTCTCCACAGGGAAAACAAAACAAAACAAAAACAAACAAATAAACAAACACCTTCTCATTTTCTAGACTTGATGGCCAGACTGCCTCTGCATGAATTACAATGGAGACCACAAAGACCTTGGAGAACTGTTTAGGTAATAGACTATAGACCAATCTCTGTCATTTTAATTAATATATAATATCTAGATAATAATTTATTCTTTCCAGATTTCTGATTATATTGACAGCTTAACTAACAGCCACTTGACAGCTAGAAAATAGACAATTAGCTCCTTATCCCCTGGGTACATTACCATCATATTAACTTATTAGTCAATTGCTTAACTAGCTAAGATGACCGGATCTATCAAAAAGGCAGACAGATTTGCTTTTCTCACAGGCTCTACAATAAAAGATACATAAGTTTAAATGTATCCTTTCACAGATATAACCATCTACTACTTTCTTATCTAAAAACAAAACTCAGTTTGCAGTACTGCTTCCCAGTGATTAACCCTATATCTCATGATAAATAATTAAATAAAAGGCCTAAGTTATAAAGATCTAAATGAGAGTCTAGAAAGGTGTTTTAAGGTCAGTAATTATAGGATATAAAGGTCGAAGGACATAAAAAATTAAATGGCAATAAATGATTTAAGATATAAAATGCTTTATATTTCTTTCCCTTGCTATGCTACTGTTATATTGAGACTTCAAGGTTCAAAATCCTAACATTAACCAATACAGTTCTGATAAATTAGTATAACTCTAATAACACATTCCACTCTATGATCCACTTTTATAATCACAAGTTACAAATATAGGTTTCCTTTTGTTGTCTCTTATCTATAGACATAATATGAAAGGTGTCTCATGCTTAACTCTACACTATCAACTACGACAATCAAACATTTCAAATTTCCTTTGATTGTCTTTTTTAAATATAAACTTAAAAATGTTTCTCATCATGCTCAATTAGTGTACATTCAGTCTTCTAGACAGAGGAGAAATAGTCCCTTTCCTCTTCTGTTCCATGAAAGAGTTTTGTCTTCCTTAAGCTTACCTTAAAGATTGTTCATGCTGTTAACAAATTTATCTCATTTATAAACTTATATGAACCAAAAACCTCACTCAGATCAACTTCTCATGAACCAAACAGACTCCATCTGGGTAGTACTCCTGGCAATCAATAGCCTAAGTTCCCACATGCTGCCTATTCCAGAGTCTCGGATTCCTTCCCTGTTTCCTGGTTTTGCTACTCTCCTCCCCTCAACCACCAAGTCTAAGGGTTTCAAATGTACACCTAAGAAAAAGATTTTCTTCAAAACTGCTTTATTTCATGCCTCATATATATGTTTGTTTGTGTGTGTATAATTGTGTGTGTGTGTGTGCTTCAACATCTTGCCAATTCCAGATATTTGCTCAAAATCTACATCAAGAGCATATCTAGAGAAGCAACTCAGAGATAATCCAGGTTACACTCAAAGGCACTTCTACTAGGACTGCACCTTCTTACCCACAGATGGTCCTATAGATCTTGGACAGCAAGGAAACAGCCAACTCCCCTAAGACTTGACCAACTGTTTGCTCTCTCTCTCTCTCTCTCTCTCTCTCTCTCTCTCTCTCTCTCTCTCCCTCTCCCTCTCCCTCTCTCTCCTCTCTCCTCTTCCCCCCCCACCACTCTGCTACTCCTTTCTCCCCTAACAACAACATTACAGATTATCTAAACTTCGTAGAGAGTATCTCTGGTTCTCTAAAAGAAGGCCTATGTACCTTTGTCTTTGGTCACCATTTGGAAAAATGGTTGACATCTGAATGTTGGTTGTTTCTGCAAAATAAACGCTCTTTATCTCCCTTCAGAAATTTTCGGGTTCCTTACACATCTTCTCCATTTTTGAATGAAATATTTCTGAGATAGTCTATTTGAGAGAACAAATGAGATTCTTAGCCTCTTTGAAGAGTTAGATGACAAAGAAATATTTGAGGAATTGTGCTGCTTAGAGAGAATCCAGAAAAAATTAAAAACCAACACAGCATCTACTAAGAGATTTTATCATTTATTTTTCATTATAAAATGGAAGGAAATATGAAACAAATATGAATTTCAAAGAGTAAATAAAGTGGCAAATTGGTGTAACGTATATTTTATTGTAATATGCCTTGGAAGTTAGAAATTCTGTTGGCCCTATGAAGTAAGTTGTAGATGTAAATCTGTCTTTTGTTCATACTTTGTCAAGCAAACATTCAGATGTTTTCACTAATTTCCAGTCTGAGACATCTCTTAAGAAATACATGCCTCAGGGCTGCTTTCACATCCTTATTCCTCAGGCTGTAGATTAATGGGTTGATGGTGGGTGTCACAAGATTGTTGAAAATCTGAATAATTGCACTAAGCAATGGGCTGGGGTTGGGCTGAAGGTAGATGACGATGACTGGCCCATAAGCGCAGATGATGGCTGTGAGGTGGGCACTGCAGGTGGAGAACGCTCTCTGCCTGCCTTCTGTTGAGCGGATTTTTGAGATGGAGAGTCCAATTCGAGTGTAGGACACAACAATGAGAAAGAGACAAATGAGAGATAAAAGACCAACATTTGTGAAACCTACCCTCTGTGCTAGAGAGGAGTCCTCACAAGCCAGAAGTAAAACAGCAGGCATGTCACAGAAGTAATAACTCACCTCACTAGGGCCACAGTAGGGCAACTGGAAAGTGAGGGAAGTTAGGATAATGGAATGAACACAGCCACTCATCCAGGTCCCTGTGGCCAAGACACAGCATACTCTGTGGTTCATGATGATTGTGTATCTCAAAGGGAAACATATGGCAACAAAGCGGTCATAGGCCATCACTGTGTACAAGAAGCACAATATGCAACCAATACAATGATAGAAGAAGTGTTGTACAACACAGCCTGGGAAAGAGATCCCTCCACTCTGTCCTGAGAGATATGACAACATCTTGGGAGCTGTAGTAGAACAGAAACCCATGTCACAGATGGAGAGGTTGCTCAAGAAAAAGTACATGGGAGTGTGGAGTCGTGGGGAAGAGGTGACTGCAGTAAGAAGGAGCAAGTTCCCCAACAGGGCACAGGCATACGATACTGAGAACAGGAATAGCAGGACATTCTCCAGGCCCTCTGTTCCAGGGATGCCCAGCAAGGTGAATTCTGTCACCATAGTGAGGTTTGTCATGTTTATGGATGAATCAGCTCCTGGGAGTCTGTGGAAAGAAATTCTTAGTAATATTTATTGTATGTGTGGTTTCGAGGAGTTTAAATCACATGGATGGAAAAGAAAAGGATACTCACATTTACCTAGAGATGTTCTAGTCAAAACTGTCCTGGTGATGGGATATTTCTCTTCAGTTAGGCTATTAATTGTACATGATGCTCCTTAAAAATCTCCATGAGAGTGTACTATCCAGGGCAATTGCAGGTAATGTCCTTCTCAACCTCACCCAGAAGGTGAGGTTATCCTCTTTTCCCCTCTTTATACAAAGGATTCTACTCCATCATCCCAGGTGTTTCATTGTGATTCTAGAATGAGCAAAAAGACTCTAGTGATAAACTTTTAGTGATTAGTGTGGAGGCAGGTGTGGGAAAGGGTAAGAAAATCTAGAGTATGTACATAAGCATAATCAGAATACACCATATACACATTGTGTGAAAAATAAAAAATAAAAAATATTCTTTCAGTATCACTGGCATCTATATTATAGCACTGAGGGGAATAAGAATCAGATCTTACAGTGTTTATAATGCAAATTACAACAGCAAAGCGCATATCTCACAATTTTATTCTCCAAGTATAGACCTCACTGAAACTGGAGGTTGAATGAATACATTAAAATTTTGTTCCTCTGTATCATGCATGTGTGCTCTCTTCTCTTTGGAAAAATGGGCACTTGTGATTGTACATTGGATTATCCTGAGGCTTGTATGGAGGACAATTGAGAATAACATATCGACTGATGGTTCTGAAGGCACTTCTGACCTGACAGCAGTGCTTTGCCTACTGTGATTATTTCTTCATTCTCTCTGATACACATAACATGTATCTCACATGTACACATGTGAACACAAAAATAAACACACTCACAAACACACACTCAAAGAGAGAGATATCTAAACCTGTCTCTATTGTGTTAAAGTTTTTAAGGATATTTGTTATATATGTCACAAGAGGTACACTAAGGATATATAGAAATTGAAAAGGAAACCTCAACAGCACTTTATTATCCAGCTGTGTGTAAGAAACAGATGATACATATCTGGCTTTTAATAATAAAATCACAGATTTTTAAAGAATGAAGCTTTACTGCCTTTAACAAAGAAAGATTACATCCAATTTCTTAGGTTCATTTGTGAACATAAGAATTCATCATCATATATTTCTTCCTCTAACTCTCTATTCATAATTGTTGAAATCAATGATTCAGTAGATATATTGATTTTCCAGATAATTTCCTTAGGCATGAAGAACAATGAAAAGCTACCTAACAAAAGACCTTAACATCCCATATAGAAAAACAAGCCATTGTTGTCTCTACTTCAGGCTACAAAATTTAATTCTGCAATAATATTTGAGTTAAAGAGAAGGGGTAGACATAGAAAACATGCCTTTCTAGTTTTCATAGTTTAAAATTTTCTTATATATTTTCATGTGATTTTCTGTTTCTAGCACAGTGCAATCCTGAATTTGGAGAATAGTTAATAGAATCTGTTCTCACAATTCTGAACCCTCAGCCCACAATATGACCCTAGTGATTGAGAGACATAGTACTAAGATAGAGGTGAAGGACTCATCTGGGTACTTTCTGAGCCACAGAAATCCTAAGATGATGGCACTGTTGAGTGCTGTCTTCCTTCCTACCTGCAGTAGGAGGGAGGAGCTCACCTTCCTTCAGTCTGTAAGTTAGAAGTGGGACTCTCTCTTGCTTTGAATCACCTTCTAGTAGGATGCCACACATCTAATTGTGTTTCATGTCCTTGGGAGCACTTTCTTGTTTGTTTCCAGGAACTGTGATATGTCACAACACCAGGGACTTAAATCATGATCGTCCTTTGGGTGTTAATCCCAAGGGAATGGAGTCTTACTGAGAAAATATCTCATTAACCCATTGGTTTAATTGTGTTGAAGTGTGCTGTGAGTGTGAGTGTGTATGAGTGTGTGTGTGTGTGTGTGTGTGTGTGTGTATTTGAGTATCTTTTGTGAACACTTTAATGCACTAAGATGTTCAAAAATGTTCATTAGAGACCTCAAGCATACCTCTTGGAAACTTAACCTGTTATTAAAGACTATAAAATCCTTTAATTGTGAATATAGAACTACTGACCTATATGTTGAGTTGGGGTTCTTTGAAGGTGGGAGAATTGCTGTCTCAGAAAATCTTCTCTTTGCTGGGGTTTATAGTGTATCAGAAGATGTACTGGGGAAAGTCAAAGCAGTTTCCTGAAGAGCCATTTGCATGGACGCTGTGCATGAGGAGAATTAGCTCAACATACTCCGAGAATTTAATAGTGGGGGCTGAAAGTCAGAACCTCTATTTTCAGTTTCTTGGGAGTCTTAGAGAGTAAGGTCACAGGCTTAGGCTTGCCTGAGTGACAGATGATATTGAAGTATAGCCTGGGAAACTTGGTGAGACACAGTGTCAAAATACGAAATCAATCATAATTTAAATGATGTTTTTATCCATTTTTCATTGCTATAACAAAATTCCAGGCATTGGATATAATTATAAAGGAAATACTTTTCATGTTTTACATTTTTTTCTTATCGTTTTTATTTATTATTTTATTTATTGACATTTCAAATTCTGTCTCCCTTCCCAGTTTTCCTTCTGCAAACCCCTTCCTCCTCCCTCTCCCCCTGCCTCTATGAGGGTGCTCCCCCACCTGCCCACCCACTCCTGCCTCAGCGCCTTAGCATCCCCTACCCTTGGTCATTGACCCTCTACAGAACAGAGGGGCTCACTTCCCAGTGCTATCTGCTAAGGCAGTCCTCTGCTACATATCCAGATGGAGGCATAGGTACCCTGATGTGTACTCTTTGGTTGGTGGTTTAGTCCATGGGAACTTTGAGGGGTCAGTTTGGTTGATATTGTTGTTCTTCCTATAGGGTTGCAAACCCCTTCAGCTTCTTCAGTCCTTGTCCTAACCTCTCTATTGGGGTCCCTCCCTGTACTCAGTTTGCTGTTTAGCTGCATGCATCCGAATTTGTATTGGTCAGGCTCTGGCAGAGCCTCTCAGTGAACAGCTATACCAGGTTCCTGTCAACAAGTGCTTGCTAGCATCAGTAATAGTGTCTGGGTTTGCTGCTCTCAGATGGGATGGATCCCTAGGTAGGGCAGTCTCTGGATGACCTTTCCTTCAGTCTTTGCTCCACTCTTTGTCCCTGCACTTCCTTTTGTCAAAACGAATTCCGGATTAATATTTCTGAGATGGGTGGGTGGCCCCATCCCTCAACTGGGGGCTGTGCCTATACACTGGATATGATCTCTACAACTTCTATCTCCCTTTTGTTGGTTATTTCAGCTACGGACCTCCCTGTTGGGTTCCTGGCATCTAGAACTTTCTAGTGGCTACCACCAGTCACCCACACACACTGCTCCTCTCCTCCTCTCAAATTCCTGACCCTCTATATCTCTCCCCCATCTCTTCCCATGTCTGAACTGCCACCCTTTTCCCTCTCCCTCCTCTCCCCCTCCAAGATCCCTGTCTCCCTCTACGTCCTGAGATTATTTTCTTCCTCCTTCTGAGTAGGACTTAGCACCCACACTTTGTCATGGTCTTCTTTCTTCTTGGGTTTCCTTTAGTCTGTGAGTTGTATCATGAGTATTCCATGCTTCTTTTTGTCTAATATCCACTTATCAGTGAGTACTCATCATGTGTGGGGTTTTTTGTGACTGAGTTACTTCAATCAGGATGACATTTTCAAGTTTCATCCATCTGCCTCTGAATTTCATGAAGTCACTATTTTTAATAGCTGAGTAGTACTCCATTGTGTAAATGTACCACATTTTCTGCATCCATTTGTTGTGGATAGTCCCAGCCTTGTATTTTGATACTAATTCCCCTTTCCTGTGAAGGGGTGCAGAGGAGGTGTGTGTCATTACACAGGTGATTTCTAGTGAACCTACTGCCCATCTTAATTTGTAAAATAAGGGCTTGAGCCAATGATTGGGCAGAGGAAGGGAAGGTGGAGAAATAAAGGCTGGGAAGAGAAGAGAAGAGAAGAGAAGAGGAGAGGAGAGGAGAGGAGAGAGAGAGAGAGAGAGAGAGAGAGAGAGAGAGAGAGAGAGCGAGCGACTGGAGGATGACTGAAGGAAGACAATGGAGGACAGAGATGACACGAGACAACAATCACTGGGGAGAGAAGAGAGAGAGGACAACTGGGGAGAAGAGAGGAGAGAGAAGAAGATGGAGGACGACTGGGAAGCAGAATGTAGAAGGACGAATGCAGGGTCTGGAAAACCCTCAAATTATAATGGTCTCATAACTGGGGAACAGAGTAGTGTAGGGGTATCTGCCCAATCTAGGCTTACAGATTATATTCATAATTACTGAGTTGTGTTTTCATTGACCGGTCCTATTCGGGTTGGAAATTTAAGTATGGCCCACGATATCCATTCCTCTGTTGAGGGACATCTGGATTCTTTCCAGCTTTTGCCCATTATAAATAAGGCTGCTATGAACATAGAGGAGCATGTGTCCTTGTTATATGTTGGAACATGTTTTGGGTATATGTCCAGGAAATACATTTATTAAATGGACAGATCTCGAAGCCAGGATAATTGTACAATTCAAAATTAAAGATAAAAAAATCTTTGTAATAAAAATAAACACACCTGCTTTTTGCTTCTGTGTATTTTTTTTTTAAAAGGACATGATTTTCATTTTCAGTTCTGTTAGAAGTATGCGAACAAGGCTTGGTGAGAAAAACAGCTGAACAAGCTAACAAATGACAGTTAGCATTTTTCCACAATGGATGGGAAGGGTTTCTCCTAAAGGGTAAGATAGGTGAACTGCTTGGCTATGCAATGAGTATGGTTAAGAAGGCATAGTCTTCCAAGGCAGACAGTGAGATGCAGGAATGGGAGGTGCTATGTTTTTTGGAACTGCATTTATAACCTTCGAGCTTGGTAGATTATGATGGAAATCTACTACTAGGATCTGGGTACATGATTATGACTAAGTGTATAACCACCATACACAAGGAGCATAGAAAGAATTGTCTATTCAAGAACCATACTCTGGTATTCAGTTTTAATCAGATGATCGTGGAGAGATCAGATACACTTGGGACCACTTCCAGGAGAATTGATCCTTGGCATGTCATTTTCAGAAAACTCACCTGGGGCTCAGCCAGGAACTGCATCAAAGCTGGTGAGGTTGGCTGATCTTTATTGCCTTTGGCATGGGGTGGGCTAGTATATTCAAGAATCATTATGAAAATAATAGCCGGGAAACTTGTTTATAACAGCAATAAGCACTCCTCTTCACTTTTCCTTTGAGTCTTTAAAAAAAAATGAAAAATGATTTTCCTCTCCACTTTTGTTAGATGTGAAGTAAGACAACAAGGCTTAGTGAGAGAACCACCTAAACTATCTGCTCTAAATCAAGGTGGACAGGTGTCATTAAAAAAAATTAATGCTCAGGGAAAAGACATTCAATGGTGATTTTTAGTAGGATGCACATAATAAATATGTCTTTAGAAGTGAAATCTTAGAATTTCCCAACCACAATTCTTTTCCTCCAGTGTCCCAGTGCATGCCCCCACAGCTTGAGAAGGCTGCCCTGTATGCCATGTTGAAACATTATGAGTTCTTTCCTGACATTTCTCACAGGCATTCTGCATCAGAAACAGTCACAGGTATATTTGGAGACTAACGATATTGTCTTCTGAAAACTTTTTAGCACAACCTGGAAGTACGGTGATGGATTCACCTAGCTGAAAAAGGAAAATGGACTGATCTAGTGATATCTGGTTATATCCTGAAGAAGGAACTAGGTTACCAGAACAGTTGCTTCTCTGGGAGATGGACAGCAATGAGTTATTGCTCATATCTGTACTGGCCAAATGAAGACCCCTAAGATCCAGCACTGTAGATTGGAGGTCTTCATGGAGAGCCTAAAGGCTATCTTTCCCCAAATATCTTTATTCTACAGACCAAGTTTTCAGAGCTAAGATGACGTCATCTTGGAGTAAATGATTTTAAAAATGCCCAAACTAGGAAGAAACCTTAAAGAGCTATGCTCTGAAAACAGTCAAACGGACAGACAAACAAAAAGACAAACAAAAAAAACTATGGTTTCAATTCATGTTAGCATCGAGCTGCTAGCACAGTGCAAAGAAGGGAGGCACTGGACTTGGCCCAGTCCAGGTTTAACTATCAATAGATTGCTGCAGGAGATCAGATTCTAACTACTCTTGCTAGAGGAGGAAAAAAAAAACCCTGCAGAGTTGAAAATTGAGTTCTCAGTGAGGTCAGTGTGTACCCAGGACCTACTCACAGCATGTATTATAAGTCAGTTCCGAAAGAAGTTTGTAATATCAAAAGCTTTTTGGAAAAAATTATGGGATACGGTAAGACAACACAATGATCATGAAGATTAGCTCCTCGAGGGGTGAGCAATTGGGAACAGGAGTCTCTTAGTTGAGATATGTGTTTCAGGCCCATAATGTTCACTCATATGTGATTTTGTGTTTGTTATTTAAAGTTTCTAATACTGAGAACTATTTCACAGAGAAGGTAAAGTTTACTTTAGAGGACAGATGTGTACATGTATGGAAATGATAGTTGTGAGAGAGCATCACAGTGATCAGACAATACCATGTCTTATAAACAGTTCATCTTCTTCAATAGACAGGGATCTGATATGCCTGTGGGCAGAAAAGAAGTGTAAGCCCCTCCTAAGTAAAGCAGAAGTATAGAATGAGATTGATTTGACATGGAGGAGGGATGAATAGAGTCACAATTGTCTTCAATCTTCATCCAGGAGATATGTGTGTGCTAAGGACTGTTGATGTCGGAAATCTCTCTGTTGTTGCTTTCTATGCCCTTGGATTCCTTAACCAGAATTCAGGCCTAGTTACCTCTGTAGTTGGCTATGGATTTACTTAGGAGAACTCAAGGTTTTTAGAGAAAGAAGAACATAAAAAGTGTTATAGACATAACACATGTGTTCAGATATTTCATTTTCTGCTTATTTATTTATTCATTTATTCAAAAATCGGAATTAAAGGTTTATATTGAGAGACAAATCTTTATGTGAAGAGAGGGTCTTTTGAGGTTTTGTTGTCCTTTAATATCTCTACATGTTTTGATGATTTTTTTCTTTAAAGGGTTCATATTCAGGAGTGGAAAAATACAGCTACTCCTATTTCTTCAAAACAACAAAGCAATCTAAAAGACAATTTGATTTGAGTTGACAGGGAACTTAATGTCATTTGGGGCAGATTGTTTGGCCATATAACATCTTACTGTAACAAAAAAAGTTAGATCTTTTTAAATAATAAAATAAAATTTAATACAAAACAAACAAAAAACAAAAACAAAAAAACAAGTAACACTTTGGAACAAAACATACAAACACAGGGAAAAGAGCCCAACAGGAGATACAAAAAACCAGAGACACACTAGTTAGTACATTCAGGAGACCCATAAAAACACCAAACTGGGAGCCATATTGTCCATGCAGAACACCCGTTGTAGACCCATGCAGGCCATTTGCTTGCTCCCTAAGTGTCTGTGAACTCACATGATTTTTGTTCACATTGATTTAGAGTCCTTTGTTTCTGTGGTGTTCATCCCTCCAGCTCTAATGCTCTTTCTGCCTCTTCTTTTTTTGGGTTTCCTGAGTCCTAAGGGGAGGAATTTGATGGATATATCCTGTTTAGGTCTGAGTGTTCCAAGTCTCTCATTCTCTGTTTAATGTCTGGCTGAGGGACTCTGTATTTGTTCCCATCTGCTGCAGGAAGAAGAAGCTAAGAGACAAAGTTTCATATACCATTATTAAGTCCACAATTCAACTCTGACCACCAAACCTTATATTCTGGAAAACTCTCCTCAAGGCACTCTTCACTTCCTTGCTCCTCGGGGAATAGATTAAAGAGTTCAGCATGGGCGAGACAATATTATTTAATATCTGCACCACAGCCCCAAGCAGAGGGTTTGGTGTACGCTGCAGGTAAATGATAATTACAGGTCCGTAGGCACAGAGAATGGCAGTGAGGGGCACTGCAGGTGGAGAACGCTTTCTGCCTGCCCTCCGCTGAACGGATTCTCAGAATGGCAACCCCAATGTGTACGTAAGAGACACAAACACTGAAGAGAAGCATCAGAGCCAGAAAGCCAACATTGATGGAACCCACCTTCTGGGCCAACTTATTGTCAGTACAAGCCAGGGGTAAAACTGCAGGAAGGTCACAGAAGAAATAGTCCACTTGATTGGAGGCACAGTAGACTAATTGAAAGGTTAAAGAGGTCAAGATGGTGGCATGAAGACAGCCCACTAACCAAGCTATTATTACCAAGCTCACACAAACTCCGGGCTTCATGATAAGCATGTATCTCAGTGGGTGACAGATGGCAACATAACGATCATAGGCCATCACAGAGTAGAGGCATCCTTCAGTAGAACCCAGAAGGTGATAGAAGAAGAGCTGGGCAGCACATCCTTTGTAAGAGATGGCTGGGCTCCTACCAGAAAGATAAAGTAGCATCTTGGGACAGGTTACTGATGGAAACAACATGTCAAAAATGGATAGAAGTCCCAAGAAGAAATACATAGGAGTATGAAGGGTAGATGAAGAAATTATTGCTATAAAAATGAGTGAATTTCCAAGCAAAGTGAAGAAGTATATGAATAAGAACGCCACAAAGAGTAAAGTCTCCAGTCCTTGTGTCTGGGGTATTCCCAGTAGAATGAATTCATTGAGTAGTGTGTAATTCCTCATTATCTTTAATGGTGGTCTTGGTGGAAATAACTTTCAACTAAACACGAAAACAATGAAGCAGAGTAATTATAATAAGTTCAGCACGAACATGTGAATCATCATTCATGCTAAAATCTAAAGTCAGTCTCTTGGCCTGTTCTTGGTTATGAAACAATACCCATCAGTGTCCAATACTAGATACATCATGCAGAAAAAAAAAGCTTGATTAATTGATATTCTGCAGGAGTGTGTGTAGATGGAACACATCTGATTAGGGTGTTTTCTTTGGTGAGGATTCCCTATTGAGTCTGGATGTAGTAAGTGGCCTCAGTGAATCAAAGGTTGACTAAAGAAAAAAAGCATCAAATATGCCTTTCTAGGAGTTTTACTGGAGAGTGAACCAATTAGCCCATTAGGTGACTATACAGGAAAATGTCAAGCTCTATGTCCCTATGATTCCATCTCTGCATGCTTCAAAAGTAAACTACACACACACACACACACACACACACATACACACACACACAAACACACACATACACACAATTTAACAAATTGTTTTAGTAGAGAATCAAATTTAAACGTTAGTTTTATTAGAAGTGTCTAATCATCACAGATGATGTTAAAATTGAATTTTAGGTATTTTGCTAGAAATACTTTGTGATTAGTGAAGTATGAGAATCCTTTCTGATTATCAACACAAAGCTAAATAATATCTCTCCCAGCCAAGTTGGAACTGCCTTAGAAAACAAGCCACAAGTTTCAAACAGAAAAACATGTAAAGTATCTTTAACAAACTGCATACCTGAGTGATGTTTAACAAAATTATCTGAAAGCACAAGTTTCTGATTAGCTTTTAAACAATTTGCAGAGTTATTCAAAGAGCTTATCAAACAGGACATATGGTTATCAGATGTGAACTTGGGAGTTACAGCTCTCTTAGAACAATCGAACAATAGAACAATTGATGAGTTTCCTCTCATCCTGCTGCTGCCAGCACACTCCTGCTCTGTGCTGTTTTTTATCTATGGAAGGAAGGAAGCAAGCTCCTGAGAATCAGACATCTTTTCTGGAGTTTTTGGCTTGTTTGTCTCAGTAGTCTCATTTAAAGATCCTTGTGAATTACGCAAGCACAGATGATGGTTTTCCGTCTACAGTTTTACTTCTATGATCTGTAGTTTGGACTTATGAAATATATGAAACCTGTCCAATTTTAACTGTCCCAGTTACTAACATTGATTTCTGCACAATTTCTCTGATATTTTCTTTTTTATAATTAATACTTATGGATAGATAGATTGGTATTCTAAATATTAGTACATAAAACAATTCCTTCTATGTATATACAAGAAATTCTTAAGTAATCATGTCCATGTTCCTGGGGGTAATTACATAGAGATATAATATATATTTAATAGCAATTTCATAGTTGATAATAACAAATTATCAATTTCTTGGGGGAAAATTGCATAAAATAAGTTGGAGTAAAGAATGAAGGAAAGAAAACAGAGTTCTTTCAAAGGGAAAATTTGAAAAGTTTTGGTTATTGAATATTTTTGTAACAGAAACTATGAAATATGTAGTGTAAAAATACTTAAATTAACACAAAATTATATACGGTCATGGTCATCCTTAGATACATTATTACAGAAGTACATATAATTGTGTGCATAGTCACTGGGTTTATACCATGTTTCCTTGTCAGGGAGTGACTAATGTGACATAATTCATTAGTTCAATCGTCTTACTTCCCTACTGCCATGTGATAACATTCATGGACAACTTATTCTATCAAGTTCTCTCAGTTCTAGTTCTTTGTGTTTTTTTTTTCTTTATAATTTATAATGTCTATTTATTTTATTTTTTTTTAATTTTTTATTGGATGTTTTATTTACATTTCATATGTTGTCCCCTTACCCCATCCCCCACCCACCCAGGAACCCCCAATCCCCTCACACCTCCTCCTTCTTCTTTGTGGATGTAACCTCTATCTACCCCCCCACTCCCACCTCCCCACCCTCAAAACTCCCACCCCCTGGGGCGTCCAGCCTTCATGAGGTCAAGGATCTCATCTTCCACCTGTGCCCAGCAGGGCCCTCCACTCTTATATATTCAGCTAAGGCCCTGGATCCCTCCATAAGTGCTCCCAGGCTGGTGGTTTAGACCCTGGGAGCTGTGGTTGGTTGGTATTGTTGCTCTCCTCATGGGGCCACAAATCCTTTCAGCTCCTTCAGTCTTCACTCTAACTCCTCCATTGAGAACCCCATAATCACTTCAATGGCTAGTTGTGAGCATCTGCCTCTGAATATGTCAGACTCTTGAAGACCTCTGAGGAGACATCCATATCAGGCTCTTATCAGCATGCACTTCCTGACTTCCACATCAGCATCTACCTTTGGTGACTGCACATGGGATGGATACTCAGGTGGAAAGGTCTTCAGACGGCCCCTCCTTCAGTTTTTGTCCCTCGCTTTGTCTCCATATTTGCTCCCTTGAGTATTTTGTTGCTCCTTCTAAGAAGGACCGAATCACCCCCACTTGGTCTTCCTTCTTTATGGACTTCATGTGGCCTGTGAGTTGCATCTTGGGCATTTTAAGGTTCTGGGCTAATATCCAATAATCAGTGAGTGAATACCATGTGTGTTCTTTTGTGATTGGCTTACCTCACTCAGTATGATAATTTCTAGTTCCATCCATTTACCTAGGAACCTCTCAAATTCATTGTTTTTAATAGCTGAGTAATACTCCATTGTGTAAATATACCACATTTTTTTAATCCATTCCTCAGTTGAAGGACATCTGGGTTCTTTCCAGCTCCTGGCTATTATAAATAAGGCTGCTATGAACATAGTTGAGCATATGTCCTTATTATATGTTCGAGCACCTTCTGGGTATATGCCTAGGAGTGGTATAGCTGGATCCTCGGGTAATGCTATGTCCAATTTTCTGAGAAACCGCCACACTGATTTCCAAAGTGGTTGCACCATCTTGCAGTCCCACCAACAATGGAGGAGTGTTCCTCTTTCTCCACACCCGTTCTTTGTGTTTTTAGCTGAAAGGAAATCAGTTTTCTTTCTTTGTTTCCTACTATCCTCTATTTCCAAAGAGGCCAGTTTGTATTTGTTCCTAACTGTAGAAGAGGCCATGGCCACTGGGTGGCTCCCCTGCTATGCATCTCTCTGCATAGCCTCCTGGGAGGTTTCTGAACCACTGCAATTAAACTTAAAGGGGACGAATGCACAACAAATAGCTGTCATATGAGTATTTAGCATTTAAACACATGCCTAGCGAACACATTTAAACATGTGGTCAAGAAAACTGTGGAGTGTGGTATGTTGCCTTTAAACTGTGACAAGATATAGAATAAATAAAGGTAATATTTTGCAGTCAGAGGTCAAGGTGAAATGGATGAGGAAGTAAATGTGAAACTGTGGGTTGTTCCTATAATTGTCTTTAGAACATCAACTACCCACTAAATGATTGTTGTTCAATAATTGAGAATTCATCTTTATCCTGGAATCACTGTGAAGTATAAATATGACAACGTTTGTTAAATAACTTTGAGAATGATAGACAATTCTACCGCTATCTTCTCAGAGAGGAGACTATAAGAGAACGGAGATAAGAGAACACAAGATTTTTAAGAGTTTTGTCGGGGTTGCCTCTGGTTCAGTGACTTTGTGCTTTTTTTCATGTGTTCAGTTTCTAATCTCTGAAAAAAATAGTATTATAGTGCTCTCCCGTACCCAAGTTTATTAGACCAAACAAGGTCATGAAATAAGGAGTCTTACAACAGGATTTCTGATGGTCTGTAGATGTTTCGCTAATGCTATGTACTCCTTCAATAGAAGAAATGCTTTTCTGTAGCTAAGATACAGGTCATGTCTAAAGCTCCTCCTTCATATCTACAAGACTTTAAGTTTGATTTGCAGTTTCAAGAGACATCAAACAAGGACTTTCTTATAACATGTGATTTGATAGTCACTTGAACATCATCAACCTTAAATAACTCAGAATATGGGAGAGAATTTAAAACATGCTCTTAAATGCTCAACAAGACCACTTAAATTTTTTAAAAGGTAAAAAACTAACATACAGGATGGAAACGATTGAAAACCATGGCTTAAGGGTTGGCTGAATCATGTAGTATCCATATGTAAAGTCTCTTCCAAACCCTTCAAAGCAGTGCAGTATGAACTGGGCAGTACAGGCAACCAGTCAATGCAACCATTGACTCATAGTGCTGCTACCAGAAGCAGTAGGATTCTCAACAAGGAAAAGCTATGAGATATTGAATACTGAGATTATTTTTTAACATTTAAAGATAATTTGAGGCCAACGATATGTATCAGTGGGTCAAGAATATTGACACCAGGCCTGAGGACCTGGAATAAATTTCCAGCTCTCATATGAAAGAAGAAATTAACTAGCTTATCCAAATTGAAGTGTGATTTTCAAAAGTATGTTGTGCCAGGCACATACCACCACCACACACACATTTACACACAAAATAAATAAATGAAATATAATAAAAAGTTTAAAAGAAAAACATATTTCTCTTATAATATCAAATATTATTTTTTGAAATCCTAGAGATTAATGTATGTTAGCTTTTTCTACCCATCACTAGCTATTTTTGTAGACATCATAGATACATGGACTCAATAACACAACCAGTTAGTAGTATATGTTTTCTCCCATAATGGAGATAACTCGGCTTTTGTAGAAGACTGAAGTCAAATCAGATGTATTAAGGACTAAGACAGCAATGCCATACTTACAGAACTTGGCCTGTAAATCTAAAGACCCACTTTCAAGGTTTGACTTCTGTTGATAGGACTAAATGCTGGTAATTTATAATCTCGGAAACTCCATTTCTTGTTAAAGAAACTGAAAGCATTTTTCCTAGTAGTACCCTCAAACTTAACTAGCTCATTAAATCTTATCATCTAAAATACGTAGTTTACATGATTGAGGACATAGTTTTAAAATGGAGGGAAAAACATCAAGTTAAAAACAGGAAAACTTTTGCCAGGGCTAGATAACTATACTTCCTTGCTTCTTAGTCTTCATTTGTGTCCCAGACACCTATTGCTCATCAACAGACATCACAAATGCTCAGAGAACACATGGAATGTTTTAATAATTGTGCTTGTTATAGAATAAGGATTGCCTTGTGCTTGGTTTTTGGCTAAGTGATAACAATTGCTTCATAAAGTCACTGTAAAGAGTGCATACAATGACAGCTTTGGAAAGTGCTGATACATAGCATGATTTTATCCAATAATTTATTGTGATTATACTTATTATAGGTAGCTTTGTGTTAGAGATTTTAAGAAGATACCTACATGGAGATAGTAGCTGCTAACTTAAGTTAAGATGGGATCATTCAGAGAGGCAGAGTTTGGTCAGGACCAAACAAGACTGGAATGCATCCGTAGGAACAGATGAGAGAAACTGAGCCATACTACAAGAACTGCTTCCTGTCTTAGGGAGTTGGGGGGCTTTCTTTTATACATCTTTGTCTCAAAATTGTTGTTTTCTCTGTGTAAATAATATATCCAACTAACTTTTTATGCATAAGTACTGTTATAATACTCGGAACAAGACAGATGTTCAATCAATTGGTAGCAAATAAGAAAGGGCTGCACTCCCTCATGTTGTGTGTTAGGCAAAGAATGGGGAAAGGAGCCTGGCCATCTTTCTAAAGGAGAAGGAAGCCTCCATAGTCGTTTTCTGCACTGAATCTATCTCTTTACACTCCTGGAATGAGGACAAAACAAAATGGAGAGAAGCAGGAAGAGTAGCTGTGAGCACTTACATGATCATGAATGACTCAAAGACGAAAAGATGAAAGACACATTTCCCTCCTACTGTTATCAGTTTCTTCTATGTAGGTGTGTGCTCTCCATCACAATCGTCTCCTTTCCCATAGAATTGGGCATCGTCTAGTCTGCAGCTTCAGACTCTACTTGGTCTTCCCTTTCATTCAGAACTCCACACAGAGAGGTTGCTCTGTATGTCTGCTGGCACCTAGGGTGACTTCCTTTGTTGATGGAAGCTAAATCATCCTTCTTCTGTGGAATTTCGAAGAGCTTCTTGATCCCTGTGGAGCCCCATTTTCAATCTATCCAAAGGCTCCAGGAGCCTAAGCCCTCTGAGTGTAGGGAACAATTAAAAGCAGAGAAGAGTTTCATAGTAGTCAAGTGAGACTCAGAATGTGAATCCCTTCAGACCTTGCTTTGGGTTTGTTTGTTTTCCCAACGTTTGGTTTTATTTATTTACTTACTAATTTTTCCGTCTGGGGTAAGTATTTCATTGACTCCTAGTGTTTCCAGGGACCTTAGGGATTTCATTTGCCCGTTTTTTTCTTGCTTCCAGTTTCTGCATGATCCTTATCTCTTGTCACTTCTTGTGTCCAACTGATCAGAAATCATTCACAAGGTTATACCAGTTTAATAGGGGCAGGAAATGCTGGAGGTCAGAAGACAACTTTCAGGAGTCAGGTCTCACCTTCCACCATTCGGATTCGGGGATTAACTTTAGGTGGGCAATCTTGGCAAGAAGTACCTTTACATACTGGGTTATCTTTCTGCCCTGTCGACTTTTTGGCAGATCTTCGAAGATCTTCTCTGCTAGATATAGGATCTGAGGAGCTGGAAGAATAGGGTAGACTACAGTCTGATGCTGTAGACAAACTTCAGTTTTAGTGTATTTCTATACATCAATGTAACAAGCAAAACAGTGATCCAAGGAAATTTGTTTGAATTCAGAAAAACATGGTGAGAAAAACATGTAAATTAACACTAGTCAACACATACTAAATATTAACAGAGTAGCCCTTCACCAGGATGTTTTTCAGGACAGACCAATTTAATCACAATTGCCTGGCATGTACTATAGATTATATCCGAGAAAGCACAAAAGCAAGGCAAAAGGTCATATTCAGATTCAGAGTACATTGACCAGATTGGGTTCTAAAGCTATGCTCTGATATTCAACAAGAATAAACATGTCTTATAAGTTGAATGCAAATGTTTGTCAGAGCAGAAGTGAAATCAAGTCTAAGAACAATCCAGGGAATGAAATATAGCTGAGGTAAAGGCCCTCTGCTCTTCCACTGGAACCTCTCTCACAGTTCCCCAAGGCATTGTTCACAATGGGTCTTTCTTTTGACTGTTTCAACACTGACCTCCCATTCATTTTATCCCTTTACAGAGTAAGGTTCCGTGAGCTAGACCCTCCAACATCAATCATGTGGAAATGTCTGAAAAATCATAGATCACACTTGCTAGATAACCATGTACACTGTCCACATACTACATCCTCTCTTCTTGTTCCCCCAGAATGGATAAATCAGTCATATTCCTAACGCTGCAACAGAAAACTAGAAGTAACCTCCCTTCCTCTTGTCCACGTCTGTTGATCCCATAAACTATTCCCTCCTAACCATTTCTTCCAACTATGTGACTGTATCCCAGGAACAAATCCATCAGGAACCCCCTTCCCCCAGCTAAACCACAGACTATACATGCCAGAAAACCAGGTAGGCTGCCCACAGACTTTTTCCTTTCTTTGTTCCCCCTAGATCCAACACCACAGCCTCATTCTTAGTGATGCATAGACTACCAGCTGTAGCCTTACTTCATAAATGTTCACATCTCCTGTGCATTTCACAGACCATCACAGTAATCACATTCTATGAAAATCCCAGGAAAACCAAAACCAAGAACGAAGTAGCAAAACACCCAATGAAGGCAAATGCACAAATCAGCATTTAGATCTTTAAACAACCTAAAAACCAGATGTCTAGACCCCAACTTAAAAACACAATCAATAACAGCCAGGACAATAAATATATTTGCACTAGAGCTCAGCTATCCTACCACAACAGGCCTTGAGTATTTCAACATTTCTGAAGCAGAAGAAAAAGACCTTTTGTGAATATGGACAAGGCTCTTAAAGTAGAAATAAATAAATCCCTTGAAGAAATCCAATAAAACAAAAACCAACATTGTAAGGAAATAAACAAAACTGTTCAAGACATGAGATTGGAAATAGAATCAACAAAGAAACCAACTCTGAGGGAATTCTAGAAATAAAAAAAATTAGGAATTCCAACAAGAACTACAGATGCAAATTTTAACTGATGGGAAAGAGAATTGCAGGTTTTGAAGATACAATAGAAGAAACATCAATGCTCTCAAATCTTCAATAAAAAGACACTAACAGGAAATAGAATCTATCCTTTTGCTGTATCTAAGAATCATGCCTCAGCATCAAGGATAGATATTACCTTAGCGGGGAGTCTTGTAAAAAGATATTCCAAGCAAATTGGCCTAAAAAAACTAGTTAAAGAAGACAATTTTACTTTCTAACAAAGTAGCGATAATGGACAGTGCATACCAATAAAAAAATTTACCAATCCAGACGACATTTCAATTCTTAACATCTATACCCAAATGCAAAGGCATCCAAGTTTAGAAAATAAACATAACCACAGCTTAAATCACATATTGGATGTGTCTCACTAATAGTATGAAACTTCAATACCCCACTCTATCAAAGGAAGGACATGCAGACAGAAACTAAACAGAAAAATACTTAAGCTAACAGATATTAGAAATCAATTGGGTCTAACAAACATGTATAAAACATTTCACCCAAACACAAATGATATACCTTCTACTCTACACCTCTTGGAACATCTCCAAAATTGCCCATACACACAAAGCATGTCTCAATAATACAAAAAAGAAAATTGCAATAACCCCCAGAATCCTATCAGATCACCATGGATTAAAACTGGGTACCAACAACAACAGAAAGCGTACAAACTCATAGAAATTGAATAACTCTCTGCTGAATGGAATATTGACTAAGAGAGAAAGAAAGAAAGAAATTAAAGACTAGAATCCAATGATGATAGCTACACAGCATACTCAAACTTATGGGACACAGCGAAAGTGATTATAAGAGGCAAGTTCAGAGCACTAATTGCCTACATAAAAAACTGGAGAGATTTCGAATTTGCAACTTAAGAGCATATGTGAAAGCTACAGAAAAAGTGAAGTATTCGTACCCAGTAGGGGTAGACTGTAAGAAATAATCAAACCAAGGGCTCAAATCTACAAAATAGAAACAAAGAGAACAATACAAAGAATCAATGAAACAAAAATTTGGTTCTTTGAGAAAATCAACAACATCGATAAACCCTTATCCAAACTAACTGAAAGGAAGAGAGAGAGGGGTTTCCAAATTAAGAAAATCAGAAAAAAAAAGAGGGACAGCCACTAAGGAGTCAAGCAAAACATAAGGGCATACTTTCAAAACCTGTGCTTCACCAAACTGGAAAACAGAAAGAAATGGAGAATGTTCTCAATAGGTACTACTTACCACAGTTAATCAAGATCAGATAATCAATATAAATAGACTTATAAATCTCAGGGAAATAGAAGCATTGAAAGTCTCCCTAACAAGAAAAACCCAGGGCCATATGTTTTGGTGCTGAATTCTACCATACATTCAAAGAAGAAACCATCTTCAACAAATGGTGCTGATCAAACTGGATGTTTACTTGTAGAAGAATACATGTTTATCACCATGCACAAAACCTATGTCTAAGTGGATCAACAACTTCAACATAAATCCAGACATGTTGAATCAGATAGAAGAAAAATTGGAGAATAACACATGGAATGTGTTGGCATAGGAGACAACTTTATACCCATAATGCAGGCAATTAAGATCACCAATCAATAAATGGGACCTCATGAAACTGAAAAGCTTCTGTAAGGCAAAGAACTTCACTATTGTACAAAGAGGCAGCTTACAAAATGGGAAAAGATTTTTATGAACTCCACATCCAATAGAGGTTTAATACCCAAATATATAAAGAAATAAGAAATTGGATATTTTAAAATAGATAATCCAATTAAAAATGGGGCAGAGACCTCATTCATAATTTATAGTTGCCAGAAACTAGAAATAACCTAGATGCCCATCAACAGAAGAATGAATAAAGATAACATGTTACATTTACACAGTGGAGTATTACACAGATAGTGAAAAGATGACATCATGAAATTTCATGAAAATAGATAGAACTAAACAACATTATCAAAAGTTAGGCAACACAGACCCAGAAATGTCAATATGGTATACATTTAATTATGTGAGGATATTAGCCATTAGATAAATGATGACCAGCCTACAATCCAGCCTACCCAGAGAATGTAGGTACAGAGGAAGTGACTAAGGTATGACACATGTATCACCTTGGGAAGGGAAAATAGAATATATCTTATGATTGGATTGGGGCTGGAAGTGGGAGATATGAAAGTTATTTTAATGAGGTTTCCTAGAAATGGGAAAGACAAAGTCTCAAATGGCCATATTTTGTCACCAAACAAGACTTCTAGTACTGGGACTTGCTTACATTCAGTTGAGTCCTTGGTTAACACGGTCCCATAGAAATTCCCAAACGAACTAACAGGCTATTGTTAAGACAATGGCTTGCTCTTCAAAAAGCAAAGTCCTATTGCCAAGGCCAATACCCACACAACTCTGAATGTGGAGATATTGACCAGTGCCTAAATGGAGTCCTTACCTCTAAATTCTAATGTCTTTGATATACCCATCCACAAAACCTTTGGCCTACAGTCTGCCTTACCTGTAATATGTGTCAGCGCAATGACAGCATACAACTTGTGGGGAGTAGCAAAGTAATAACTTATTTGACATAAGGCCCACTCCATAAAACTAAACTCATACCCAATACTGCTTTGGTGACCAAGAACAAAAGACTAAATAGTTTAGAGAATTAGGGTAAAATCAAATACTACTGATCTAACAATGACAACAACAACAGCAACAACAACGAAAGGTATCAATAAAATGATTCTCAAAGGTATTCTGTTATACTGATAGATCAGTACCTTATTCAGCCATCATCAGAGAAGCTTCTTCCTGCAGCAGATAGGAGCAGATACAGAGACCTACAGGCAGATATATATATATATATATATATATATATATATATATATATAGAGAGAGAGAGAGAGAGAGAGAGAGAGAAAGAGAGGAGGGAGAGAGTCCCTTAAACACACAGCTCTACATGGGATGCTTCAACTGAACTAATTTCCTCCGAGCTCAAGGAATCCCTCAGAACAGGAGGCAGAAATGCTGTAAAAGCCAGAGGGGATGGATGACACTAGGAGAACAAAGCCCTCTAAATTAACATAAGCAAAGCTCATATGACATCTCAGAGACTGGAAAAGCAAGCGTAAGGCTTACATGGGTCTGCACCAGGTCCACTGGGCATATATTATAATGTTCATCTTAGTATTTTATGGAAGTCCTGACAGAACGTGACCCAGTGGGTCTCTGATTTTTGTGCTTGCTCTTGGGAGTCTTGTCTTTTTGTTGATTTGACTTATTCAGCTTCCGTGTGATGATTTTGCTTTATTTTCTATCTTATTCTGTCATTTTTTTTGTTGGAAAGAAAGAAAGAGAAAAAAGAAAGGAAGAAAGATAGATGGAAAGGAAGGGAGAAAGGAAGGAAATGACTAGTGTGAAAACTAAATGATGGGCAAAAGAGATTATTAAATAGTCATGAATAGAGTTTAAGCATTGGTTTTGTAAATATCTGATTAAAATTAAGAAAGAAGAATATACAGAAATGGAAAAGATACACTATTTAAAGGCTGGTAGCTTTCTGAAGTGATGAAGACATCAGTTCTCAGATTCAATAGTCTCAATAGATTCAACAAAAATCAAGTAAATTCAAATGATAAATCTTGTAGTTAAACTAAAGAACACATTCACACAGAAATGTAAAGAAAAAAAAAACAAGAAAGAAAAGCAGTTTCACTCACAAAAGTTGATCATTGATCAAGGGCTCTCTCGGGTCAACAGAAATCAGAAGGTGCAAATCTAACTGGAATTGGATCCAAAAGACTCTCCCAAATGACAGTGAGGAAAAACAGTTTTAATGACAAAGAAGATAAAAATGAAAACAGGAACATATGTAAGGAAAGTGTAAAAATAGTAAATCTGAGTGCAAATGTAGTATACAATAAAGGAAAACTCATACAACAGTGCCTTCATATATACATAAACATATGTATAATATATACGCATATAAAATGATTTTTTAAAAGGCTTGACCATTGGACTCACTAAAAATTTAATATGAAAAATGAAATCATGCAGTCCTAAAATCAAGTTTGGATTTGTGGTTAAGTATAAAGTTCTATTTATTTGTATATATTGTGCCATTAATATTCTCCATTTCTGCTTCTTGCAACACGTGTGTCACGTCTCCTCTGTGGAAGACAAGTCCTAGGCTTTTATTCCAGCACAATGGAGGGAGAAATCTGTTCACCCTGCCAGCTTTTGGCTTTTGCTGTTAGATATTCCAGCAGACAGTGAGCAACACCAGATGTGATTTCTACAGAGTGTGCTCTGGACCGAACATAATCTGGGGATGGAGGCCAGGAGACCTCAACTTCTACTTAGAAACTAGAAGTGCTAATATAAACCCATTGGTAATTAAATCTGTTACAGAAGCATTGCATTTTCATACCGCGTCTTTTTGTTGTTATAATTTTAAATTCTCACTTGAAGAAGGATTTGCTTGCCTTTGACTTTGCCTGGTCTGTGATCCTTCCGCAGAGCTCAAGCAGAGGTAAACAGCGAGCTTTTAGACCCCTGAAATGCAACAGGGTTTCTCTTCCCTGCAGATGCTTCAGTCATACGGTTGCTATGTTACAGCAGAGCCAGCGAGGTGGGCGTGTTTTCCAGGAAAATTAGTCTGCAGCTGTTTTCATTTTTCCTGACTCACAGCACCAGGATTTCTTGGGAAGGTAAGAGCCAGCTTTGCAGATGCTGGGACCAAATCCCACTCCCAGCTCTGAAACACACCCACCCCCATCCCAGACTTAAACATTGCCTTCCCTCCCCATTCCCCTTCTCCCGTTACTTAGGAGGCCCATCCACTTTAGGAGCTTAAACCTCAAGCTTCAAGTGTGAGGGGTGGGTACTTGTGAGTGATTTCTGTGCCATTGGAAGTTTATCGGGCTACAAGAATCATTGAAGCATCTAATAGCCTCAAGCAAGCCCCTCTTCTTGTCTGTCTGTCTGTCTGTCTGTCTTAAACCTTCTTTTTCTCTACTTCCTTAAATCTTTCACCCACTTCTTCCAACTCCAATTCCTTTCAGTCAATTAAGTTAATCTGTTTTTTGTAAAATTGTGCCTTGGAAGTTCAGTTTTAATGAACTTAGATCTGCTTGGATCTCTTAAGTTCCCCCTCCCCCCCCCAAAAAAAAAAAACCTCAGGAAAACTGACCGGTTTTGTAAATCTCTAGGTACTGAAAATCAAGGGCAGACAATTGAAAGCTGAAATTACCCTGTTTTTGGTTTATGAGCTTTTTGGTTTATGGAAAGCTCCCCTTTCCAACTTTCCTCCATGGTTAGCGTCTAGTTCCCATCAGCCAACTGCAGGGGGAGTGGCCAGCTGTTTCTTCACACTCCCGCCTCCTTCTCTGCAGTTGCTCTGCCCAGAGGGTCCACCGCAGAGCAGATCCTGCGCCACTCAGTGAGAAGCCCTCGGTCTTCCACGTCCATCACCAGCAATAACAACAGGTTCTGGACTTGGAGCTTGGTCCCACCTGGGGAAACCTTAGAGACACTTTCTCAATTTTTTTTTCCTCCTGAGAGGCAAGAACGAAGCCTTTCCACAGTTGACTGTTTATATGAGAAAGGGTGAAGGGGACAGGGAAATCCCTCCGCGAGGGGAAATTTACTCTGAGGTTAGATTCAGGAAACAAAGGATATTTGTTTTGTTTTTCCTTACAGGTGACCGTGGTCTGCCTCTCTCCTCTCAGCCTCCTGCAGTGACCACTGACAGCCTGAGACCGCTGCTGCCACAAGTGTATCTTTCAGCTCTTGCTGCTCCCGGTGAGTCTCCGGCTATAAGCTTCCTATTGCCGTTATTAGACATTTTTTTCCTCTGGCCTCAGGCCTTTCCTATGGCATTTAGTCTTATTTAATGGACGGCCCTCCTTCCTCTCATGTTTTCCTAGTTGCTCTGTGTTTTCATACATTCTCATCTGTTGCAATTCTTGCTCTGCTGTCAAGCAGTAAAACATTTTTAACAGCCAGGATTTATTCCACATTTGTTGAAGAATAACATGGAGAATTGAGCCAGAATCATAGCTGCGATTTGTGGGAGTGGGTGTGTGTGATCAGCATGAAGATGTCTCCCTCCCTCTCTCTCTCCCTCTCTCCCTCTCCCTCTCCCTCCCTCCTTCCCTCCGTCTGTGTGTGTGTGTGTGTGTGTGTGTGTGTGTGTGTGTGTGTGTGGCGCGCGCGCGCGCGCGCGCGCGGTGCACGCGGATGAGCGCATGCGCTGCCTATACTAAGCAAATGCTGTGTCACTAAGATACATCATAACTTAAGAGTATTTGAAACTGCTGTTTAGATGAGGATGACTGGCCCAGGAGTAGCACTGTCCTGTGCTTTGGAACCCTTGAGGTAGGGCTGCACCACAAAAAAAGACAAGAGGCCTTATTTGCATGCTTTGTCATTCCCAAGAAAAGTGGGGGTATTTAAATCAAATGCCCCCTTCAGCCAATTCAACAGCATCAGGTTATCAGTTGTCTTGAGCCTGCTGTGTGCTCCAGGCAGCGACACTTCAGCTCCACTGACAGTACCTTTGTTGGTGCCTGCCACTGCAGCTCAGGTCACATTTTATCGCATCAGGGGGAAGGAAAGCTAGGTGATGATCAAGTACAGAATGCTCTCTTGGAAAATTTTGCACCCATCATAAGTGTTACTGGGAAAACAGTGTTTACTTAATGGGTTATATTAGAGTTGAAGGGGAAAGAAAAAGACCACTTGCATCTGCCAGAAGGAGAAAGAGAGGCTACGCGTGCCCTTAATTTAGGCATTTATGTGGTTGTCAAAAGGAGAGGCAGGTCTACAGAGAAACATCTAGAAAGTCTGTCCAGCTACCATAAGCCAGTAGACATCAGAGTCCTGTGTGACAGAAGCTCTGAACTCCACACTGTGGGAGAGCTAATGGGTGCTGGAGTAAATTAATTATCTCATTAAGAAGACAGGTGGGTAGTTCTTTCTCTTTAGCTGGCAGCCTTTTGGAGAGGTTCCTGGCCAGGTGATTGACAAGCCCAACTGTATTGGCTCCTACGATAAGGACAATAGTATATAATGGGTGGCTCTAGCCAGGGCCTTAGGTAGAACTCAGACTTTTTTTTTTTTTGACCTGGAAGAAAAAGTATCTTTCCTTTAATGCCCACCCTACCCAACAAAGCCCTCATACCTCCACATTTTCATATAGTATTTTCAATCCTGAAGTGGGGTCAAGTTCATGTTTCCCTTCCGAATGTTACTAGGAAGTGCAATCCAAAGCCAGGCGAAAGGGAAGAGTTCATCATTCTTGATGGACTTCAGGACCCTTAGACCCTACATAGAAACCAAACCCGGAGACTCAAACAACATACAGACTCTGTGATAGGACAGTCTTGACCATCACAAAGCATGAACTCTTTACATTTTTTGAAACCATAACATATTCTAGCTTTTAAAAAATTATAATATTATAGAAACAAAATTAGGATATCCTACTTTTAAATTGAGGTTATGTCGAGTTTATCATCTACATGTGTGAATTAGGAAAGCTTGGAAAGAAAACTCAGTAATGTATTTGCATCCTGCCCTCTAGGACAGCTCACTTAGAAGGAGTCAGAAGGCAGACAACCCTTGGGTTGCAAAGCTGCTCACACAGGTCTCTGAGTAGTGTGAATGAAATAATAAGCAACAGACCTTTATTGGACAGTAGTATCCATGACAACAGTAGCACCGACACATCATTGACAAAGGCCTTGTAAGGATCTGGTCCTAGTCTAGAAAGCTCATCCATGTGATTAGCACATTTTTATGCTGGTATTATGGTTCTCATCTTAAACAAGATATACTTACTTTAGCCCTCAGAGGAGCTAAACTTGTGGTACCTCTTCAGTAGGTATGAGATGCAGTGTTATCAGTCACACTTTAGAGAAAGTGGAATTCTTATGTAAAGCAGCCTCAGAGATTTCCTATATGTGGACACCTCAGGACTCTCACATCTTCCCACCTGGTTTGCCATTTAAATACAATCCTTATGTTTGACATTTCTATCTCTTTCACACCATACATCCTTCTTTCTAGCTCTCAAATGGTCACTCTGCCTGCATTCAGCCAGAGAGATGTCAGGTGGTGGTATCTGAGTGCTTGACTCTCAGAACCACGTACTATAGAAAACGATGCATCTTTCCACAGAACCACAGCGTCAACATGGTGCGATCTGCCGGCTTACTCAGTAGCGTAAGAGACCCAGGTAAGCATGAGCCAAGACTCGTAGTGCTGGATTCTTCAGAACCTGGGCGGTTCTGTGGGTGGGGCTCTAGCGCATCTTTGGTGAACTACACAACCCTGATGTTTCCCTAGTGGCACTGAAGAGCATTGCTGTGACCCTGTCGGTTCATGACTTTGTGGCTGGTGTGTCTGTAACCCTAAACTATGAGAATGAAGAGAAATCACCCTTGGAGACCTTCTTTGTGTTCCCCATGGATGTAGATTCTGCTGTCTTCAGCTTTGAGGCCTCTGTGGATGGGAAGAAAATTGTGGCAGAGCTGCAGGACAAATATCAGGTCTGACTGATGAGTTTATCCCCTCCCCTTCTTGTTTACATAGGACTTTCTCCTTAGACTTTTACTAAATGCAGCAACTCAAAAAAAATTCAAGTATCGAATGTTTTTTTCCTTCATTTATTTCTAATCTATTTGTCTAAAATTATTTGGGATGCAGATAATTTGTCATCCAGAGTGTCGCTCTTCCAGTGGCAGCACCTGTCAAAATCCCTTGGAAACAGTCTGGGTTTTATGTGCATTCTAGGATTCTGTTCATTGTTCACTGGTGTCACCTTCTTTTTCTCACCCCTCATGCTATTTCCTGTAGATCGACAAAAGGTATGAAGACGCCCTTTCTGGAGGATATCAGCCTTACTTACTGGTGGAAGGCAAGTGTTCCAGGGATGCCTTCCGTTGCAATGTGGGGAACCTGCAGCCGGGATCAAAAGTGTCACTGACCCTGAAATATGTGCAAGAACTTCACTTGGAAGATGATGGGGCCCTGCGTTATGTGCTCCCAGCCAGCCTGAATCCTAGATACCATCTCTCCTCTGGTGAGTACCTTTTTATCTTGGGTACCTGCCTTTGATGGCATAAATTGGGAAAGCACAATACATTTTCAGAGTGCTAGATGTGTGGACAAGAAGCACACAACTGGGGTTCTTTCTGTAGATCGAAGTGAGGACAGTAGCCTGGATATGAAGACTCCGATAGTCCCTTTGGAGGAATTGCCCTGCACACTCAGCATGGTTGCTACCATCAGATCTCAGCTCGGTATCAGTACAATCCAATCCAACTGTCCCTTGAGTCCCATTAAATACAATGGAGATAAAAAGACCGCTGCTCAGGTAAATAGTGCAAGAGTTGCCAGTCCTTTTAGTGCTTTAGCTATTGACCTTGTAGTCCTCATCCATCCTTACTGGATCCTCCTCACTTTCTGAGCTCTTGACTTTCTTACCTATTCTTTCAACAATGACTCTTCCTGCTGCTCATGGAAACCTGCTGTCCTAGATGTGACTTATACCTCCTGAAGCAATCAGTGGGAATTCTAATTCGGCTCCTCTGCTGGTCCCTTCCTCAGGTTTCCTTGGCTGAAGGACACAAGTTTGACCGGGATGTGGAACTCCTGATTTTCTATAGGAAGGTGCACAGCCCCAGTGTAGCTGTGGAGATGGGGATGTCTGGAAAGCCATCAGGTATTTCCTTCCTCACTTGGAAGTTTACTCCCTAAGAGCTCATCTTGCCTTAAAACTATTCTCAAATATTGGCATTTTGATTGTTCTGTTAAGTGATTAGGAAAATTTCAACACTCTGAAATACTGAAAGTCCTCACACTTCTCTAGCCAAACAGTTTAATAATCAGGATGTTTAAGTCCATTAAAAAATAATTGGAAGAAGAATGTGAATAAATAACTTGAAAGATGCAAATTGTATAAACTTGAACCGTAACCAGTTTTGAAAAGATACAACTCAAAATAGTTCTATGACACTTTCCCTTCTCAAAAGTTCAAACCTGTCCAAATATGGCAGCTTTACCTGCCAAGCTATCTCCCAGGCCCTGCAATTAACATCTTAAAAAACAATGAAATGAATCCTCATTACTTTGATTTGTTGAAGAAATTCAAATTCATGGACTGCTTTTGACAAATGCTGGCAAATGCTAACCCTGGGTGTCTCACATGTTTTTTTGAACTTGCAGGAAATGAACATTCATTGACAATGACACCAGGGTCACTGTTACTTTTATACTTTTATATGCTAATCCCCCTTTTCATCTTCATATTCCTTCTACTGTGTCTTTTGAATGTTTATAACTCACCTCCAGCCTTTTGCAAGCAAACTGTTTAAAATAGTTTTTTTTTTTTAAAAAAAAACCAAAACAAAAAACAAAGGACACAAAGAAACAAACCAAACCAAATCACACACATACACCAAAGTAAAACAAAGCAAAATAGGATTTTAGCTTGTGCTTTTCCAGCTCACTGTTCTGGTCACAAGTGATTTGAGGGGATTGGTGGAGGAGGGGTCAGGAAGGAGATGGGTGAGAGAGAAGGAGAGGGAGAGAGAGAGAAAGAGTGAAAAGGATGTGTGTGTGTGTGTGTGTGTGTGTATGAGAGTGAGTGAGAGAGAGAGACAGAGAGAGACAGAGAGAGAGACAGAGAGAGAGAGAGACAGAGAGAGAGAGACAGAAAGAGAGACAGACAGAGACAGAGACAGAGAGAGACAGAGAGAGAGAGACAGACAGAAACAGAGACAGAGAGAGACACAGAGAGAGACACAGAGAGAATGAGAATATGTTTTGGGAAGTGGATGAGTAGATCCAGAGTCTTTCACATGTTAGGCAAATGCTTCAGTTGACCTGTAACCTCAGTACTCTATTTCGTGGGCTGTTTCTTTGAGAAAGGACTTCATTAAATATACAAGCTGGCCTTGGACTCATTGTGTCTTCCAGAGTACTTTTGACTTGTGATTTTTCTTCTTTAGCTACCGAAGTAACGGAAATTTTAAACCTATATCATCAAAGTGTCCTTAGGGACTTTAAGATTCTTGGGATTGTTTTTGTCTTACAAGGTCTTAATCCTTTCCATATAGGTAGTTTAATGGGTGCGCCTTCTGCAATGGTGAGTTTCTACCCAGATATCCCAGGAGTGAAGACCACAACAAATCGTGGAGAATTTGTGTTCCTTGTGGACTGTTCAAAAAGCATGAATAGCCCCATGAATTCCAAGAACAAGTCGCAGCTGAGAATAGACGCTGCCAAGGTAAAAAGAACTCACTGAGGATGAATCTGGGGTTAGGGAGTGGTTAAGTTCAGCTCTGAGATGGAGGTATGTTCCTTGTCTGAGTTTGTGGGGTTTCCTTAGAGTATAAGTGTGACAGCCCACACCCTCCACACTTGTACCAGGCATGGGTGCATGTGTCCGCCCAATCACACTTTCTCACCTCCAGGAAACACTGATTCTGCTACTGAAGAGTTTGCCAGTGGGCTGCTATTTTAACATCTATGGATTTGGAGCCGCCTACGAGGAGTTCTTTCCGTAAGTTTCTAGAAAGAGGGGTCAAGAAGCTATAAGAGGGCTTACATTCAAGATTAGCTAGGTAGGGAGGAATCCTTGCTTTCCAGCTCGACAACCCAAGGTTGATTAATTAAAACTCACATGGTGGAAGGAAAAAAAAAATCAGTTCCCACAAATTGTCTTCTGATCTTTCACAGATCTGCTCTATCACGCACACATACTGTTGTAAAGTCACATAAGCCATATATTTTAAAGGGAGATAATGCATTGTGAAAGAGCAGATGAAAAGCTGATGTGAGCTTGGGGGTAAATTCGGATAGGATTGCATTTAATATGGATTTCTCAGCCCTAGAAACTCCGATGGTGTGCCTTCATGTGACCGAATGTGCTTGTCTGTCTCAGGGACAGTGTGTTGTACAATCAGGAAACCATGCAGATCGCAGTGAAGAAAGTAAAGAAGTTGTTGGCCAATCAAGAAGGGATTGATCTTTTAATACCACTACGGAAAGTTTTGAGGAAACCTTCAATCCCAGGGCATCCCTTACAGGTAAAAATTGGACCAAGGCTAACAGAAGGGGCAGAGAGAATGAAAATTCTCCTTAAGGATGTATGTCCTTGAATGTCACTGAGAGACTGTGAAAACATTGTACTTCAGGCTTCTGCTGTATGGGAGAGAGAGAAATAAAAATAAGAGACATCTGTCTTCTTAACCAAAACAAATGTGTCAATGGCTGAAACACCCAACGGTTTTATGCTGACCCCATGCGAACATTCTAAGCTAAAGAACAACACTGGAGAATAGTGATCTGCCTGTTTAAAGAGGCACCAGAGAATTTGAAGGAAATCGGTTGAATTGTTTCAAGGGTTAAGTTCTATTCTCTTAAAATGAACTTGACAGTGACTTGATGGATATTCTCTCTGTTGTTTGCTTTTGTGCAGGTCTTTGTCTTCACTGATGGAGAAGTTGCTGAAACGTTTAATATTATTAGAGAAGTTAAGTTCCAGAGCAGAAAGCACAGGTACTGGGGAAACAGAGGGTGTTTAACAATGCCAAATTGTACCCAAGCATTGCCTGGTACTAAGCACTTTGAAGACTTACCATGTGATTATTTATTTTCTATGAAAATAAAAGCAATACTCCAAATAATATCAATTCCATAAAAAAACTAATTTACCTTTACCTTTCTTTGAACCTCTTGAGCATATATGTCCCTTGAGGGTTCTGTTCACAACTCTATGACAAGGGACACTGCTCTTTGAAAGCCCAATCTTAGATTTTTTTTTTTACCTATTTATTTATACTTGCTATTTGTTTCAGAAGGTAAATGGATGCCTTCTGAGGTCTTCACCCAGATGTTACTACTATTTTCGTAGAGATATCATTGAGGTGTCTCAGTTTCTTTAATGTTTTCAAATAGTATTTATTAAAAAAATATTTTGTAGAGATTCCAGCATAAATGGGAGAAGGACTCACTCCCATTGAGTGAAGTTTTGGCGAATAAGCAAACTAGGGCAGGGAATCAGTTTGTTTAGAGAAGTGGCCACTAGTAGGATGCCCATGTGCCGGTGGATGTGCTTATAACCAAGTACATGCGGAGATCACTGAGTGGACTCAGTGGGTTATAAAAAGTTGGTAGGGAGGACAGTTGAAATACAGGGTCTAAGAGGATTTGGAGAAGGTTGTAAAGACTGGATATGATTAAAATACATTGTATACATGTTTCTGATGCTTATACAATTGTATTATTTCTAGTATCACAGTAATCCTTTAAATAAATACTGTTACTTTCTCCATCTTGAGGAAGAAATATAAGAGTTAGAGAGGTAACTTGAACTCACCATTTAGTAAGTAAGTAACTGGGTGAGTAAGTGAGACATAGAGGAATTAACTATGTAGCTTAGGTCTAGCACTCAATCTGTCCTCTGCTCATGGAAATGCTAGCTGCCATTTTCTAAGCCTGCAGAAGAAACTAGTGAAGCTCTGCCAATATTTCCTTTTCATTCTTTGAGTTTCCTACATGAACCATGTAAAATACTTGTTTGTTTTACCCGTACTATATTGTCTGTGTACATACTATTCTTCTTGGGAAATGAAATTATGGAAGACAACAACAAAACAAAAACAAAAACAAAAAACTACTACTTGGTGTGCATAGACTTGGACAGAATGAGAACTTTTTCCTTAGAAAAGCAGGGTGCAGGCTCCTCAGCCTGACATGCTCCCTAGCAAGGCAAACACTTATGTTAGGCAGTGTCAGGAAGGTACTGTTGACTCTTCATATCTTTCCTCTTTGATAGAAGAGGACTTACGTATTTAGACAGATCAGTTGGTAAGGAATGAAAATGAAATATGAGATTATCTCAGGAGACTCTGGATAGATAAATTGTGTCACAACTCTGCGACCTTTTATGTATCTTTAAAATAGAACATATTTAAGGAATGGCAGTTATTCTATAATTATACAAGAAAGTACCCCATGATTATATAATTTTTGATAATGATTTGTTAATCTGTTAATTCCATTCCAGTTCCACCTTTAACTTCCATCTTTGTACATTCACAGGTGTTTCTCATTTGGCATTGGAGAAGGGGCCCCCACTAACTTACTGAAGAACATTGCCCTGATATCAGGGGGCACTGCAGAGTTTATCACAGGCAATGACAGGATGCAGTCCAAGGTGAGGATCAACTGTGTATAAAGAAGTTTGTGATACAATTAAAATCTGTGACAGAAAGGGACAGTTCTTCAAGGATAGGAGTCCAGGACAAATTTTTTGATGCCTTCAATGTTTAGTTCATATACTTAATGGTGACTATTCTGGCCTATGGAAAGAGGGTCCACTATAGTATGTGGGGAAATGTCTCTGGCTCTTTTATACATTAGCTCAGAGATGATTTGCCGAGAATTGAGGCTTTTGTGTTGGAACCAGACAGATGAAGAGCTTTGGATGTCACCCTTAAGAATCCACATATGAGCTTCAGGGCCTCTTCTGATATTATATCCCACTGGTACTGCAAAAGATATCAGGCACAAGAGAAGGATCAAGTGTGCTATGTATTAGAAAATCAAAGTGATTTCAAATTGACACAGTTTTATTAATACCTATATATAAGAAGCCATCTTCAGATATGTTTCTAAGTTTCTGATTCACAGTACCGTCTCTACTGAATCTCTTCTCTGTGAATGTCCTCCCCTCAGCATTTCATCCATTCATATTCATGTGTTAAATTTCTCAACTTTGGACTGCAAACGAGTAGTAAGGCTACTTCATCAGACGGAGTGGAAATTAGACATCGTATTAATTAAGACTCATGACCTCTATACACATTATGTCATTAATGGTATCAACCACTGTCGTTTTTCTTGCTTATACTTACTCTGCTTTCTTTTCCTGCAGGCCCTTAGATCCCTGAGGCGTTCTTTACAGTCTGAAGTAGAGAATGTCTCTCTGAGCTGGAACTTGCCTCCCAAGATGTTTGCACCTATGCTGTCAGAAGAACAAACTTCTATCATTAGAGGTCAAAGGTTAATCATCTACAGCCTACTGATTGGAAAGATACCAGTGAGTCCACAGTGTTAGTCTCTCTACTTGGTGCAGGTGCTTCCCTGGCAGATTCATTAAATAAAACAGATGATTTTGAGTTTCCACTGGTTATTGTATTTGGTAACTAGAACTGGCTAAGTACTCATGTTAGTGGCCTGCTGTCCCGAACACATGGTTTCTGGATTGAAACTTGAATATATTAAGCTGGGGGAAAGAACCTGCCATTTATGGCCCACCATCTTCTAAGTGATTCCACGTTTTCTTTCTTTCTTTCACAGAAAGGAGGGGCAACCGGTGAAGTGTGTCTCTCATATAAGCTTCGTGGACAAAGATATGAGGAAAAAGTGACATTTCCTCTACAACCAAAGCGTGATAACAAGTGAGAGTTCTGTATTCTTTCCCCTTCCTTCTTTCCTTAGCCCTGTGGTCTTTGAGGGCCGAATCCCTTTCTTGATGCTGAACCCAGTTGTGTCCCTACAATCAAGTTTTGTCTTTCGCTCACTCACGTATCACCATCCCCCCTTTTCTCCTACATCTCCTTCTTCTGTGATATGTAACTTTTATAGGCTCCAGGTAAAAGGCATGTAGGTTTTCTTCTTACTTCCAGAAAGTTTTTCTCTTTCAGTCTCACCATTCATCGTCTGGCTGCGAAGTCCATGATCCAGTCCAAAGACTTTGGCTACAAGGGGACTTCAACAATGTTTAAAAAAGATGTGTTGGAAATCAGCCTAGAGTCTGGAGTCATGAGCTCCTTCACATCATTTGCTGCCATTAACAAGGAACTCAACGAGCCAATCCTGGGGCCCATGTTTCATAGGGACATCCCAAGGCCAATTCTCTTGGGTCCAGGTCCTGGAATGCCCTCTGATGGTAAGTTTCATTCCATAAATACTTTTATGAGTAAAGAGTTTTGACTACGTCAGAATGCTATATAAAGAAAAATTTTAAAATGTTCTCACATTCTTTTTTTTTCCCCTTGTCCTTCTACATACAGGATTTATAACTAGTCTTAAACTTCCCTCTTCCAAGGAGATTTTATCTATCTATCTATCTATCTATCTATCTATCTATCTATCTATCTATCTATCTTATCTATCACCTATCTATCTATCTATCTATCTATCATCTATCTATCTATCTATCTATCTATCTATCTATCTATCTATCTAATCAATTGAGAAAGAGACTTGAAACCAAGTGCTGAGAAAAGAAACATGGAGCGATTTAAGCATCAAAAATACAAATAAGTCTTGAATGAGGTTCAAAGTTGAAGATAATTTGTGGCTTAGATGTTTAGAATGTGAACAACACAGTGATGACCAATGGCTGAAACAATCACTAATTGTTAGTTTAGTCACTAAAACTAATGACTGAGACATGAAGAAGAAAAGGCCTCTTCTGTAGTCTAAACTATAGCAAGAGATCCAATATAATAGTCTCTAAGTTAAAACAAGTTAAAACACTACAAATACTGTGTATGTGAGTAGTGTCTCTGTGTGTGTGTCTCTCTCTCTGTGCATGCCAATTAAATTCTAAAAAGTAGAATACTGCCGAATGATGACAAGATTCTCATGAGTTAGGAGATTGGTGCTGAAGAAGTAGAATGGGGCAAAGTCCTTGGATTTGAAGACATCAGATCCACTTGTGTTAAGATATTGCATTTGCTACCCACCTGGGTAGCAGAATTTTCAAGTTGATGGCAGAGGTTGAAATGCAGTTGACGTCAGTTGCCCGTTTCAGATAGTTCAGTGGATCATAGGAAGTAACAAAGAAGGCTGACACCAATTCTCAGTCCTTATTCTTATAGACATTTTGGGAGTGATGGCAAGTTTAGGGAAGGAGAAAATTTTACTTCAATTTAATACATGGTTGAAAGGATCTCCTTGGGATGAATCAAAAGATGGATGAAAGATTATTTCCTGTGTTTTGGGGGCTTCAGAGGAAGGAAGGTAGAAAGAGTGGTTCAGAGTACACTAGAAGGCAAGTACGTCAGGGAAGAATAGGACATATAGGTGACAACTAAAGCTAAGGAAGACGGAAGGGAGCCCTTGGGTCTCAAATCATCAGACTTCATTGTCCTTTTCAGCTTTGTAGAACATGGACATCTCAGAGTGAATGTCTGCACTGATGTCTTTCAGATTATCCCCCAAATTTATTCTGTGCCAGTGCTCCTGCGACTCTGCCTCCATGGTTGATGGGCAGAGGACAATGTGCTCCTATGATGTCCATGCCAAATGGTGAGGATCCTTTAAGTTCAATACATCATAGTGGCCGCTACAATCTCAGAGTATGTTTGTCTAATCAAGGTTTGTCTCTCACACATCCGACTAGGCACACCTCATGAGCCACAGAAAAGCCAGAAGAAACATGTGACTAATACAGATGCTTGCCCTGAGTTGCCCCATTTGGCTAAATATGACAGTGACCCACAAGGTGAGACAGACCTTAGACTGTATTTTTCTGATCTATGGGGATTGAAGAAACTAGTCCTCCAAATCTCCCTACCAAGGAACATATATCAAAAGCATTTTATAGCAGGTGAGATTTTTTTCCACGATGTGTACTTACCATGATCAGCCCAACTCCACTGAACTGCAAGTTAGGATCTGTCAACTTCCTCTAATGGATTCTTGGCTGTCTCTCAGACTAACAAACTTCTGTTTGCCATCTCTTCCTACATAACTCCCCTGTAGGCAGGGCCTGCAGAACTGAGGTACCATCTTATTTGTCTCATTCTACCCTGGCCATCTCTTTACACATTGGGCCTAATGATACAGCTTGAGGATGTCTGAAGGCTTTCTTTCTACAGCCCTCTTGCTATTGTATGGCTCTGACTTCAGAAGGCCACTCAGGTAGGCAAAGGAAACAGTAGCTACATAATTTCTACACACTTCATCTTTTCTTCTCAAAGGGAGTAAGGAGCTTAGCATTGTACAGCTGATATATCTCCAGAATGCAGATGGCTCCTGGGATATGAACGAGGACTTAGCTAAGATTCTAGGTACTACTTTGGAAGACATGACGGCTGCACACCCTATTGAGGTAAGATCCAAAAAAGAAAAAAAAATCAAAGAAATGAGTGTTTTTTTATGTAATACTGTTAGTAGTGAAAGTTTTTTTATGAATCCAAGTCTACTTAGGGGAATAAGAGGGTGATATTGCCCAGATTAATGTCTAATAAACAGAGATTAATAATTTTTGTGAGTATAATAAAACTGTAAGAAGAAGAACAAGAGTGATATTCATATGAAGTTCATTCCAAGGGTATTAAATAACAAAAGAAAATCTAAAGCCCTCTGCTATGTCATTTATAGTCTCTGCTAGTTTCTTCATTGTAAAAGTGAAAATTAGCTAGGTAAGCACTTCGCATACATCCTGTGAGTTGTCTCTAAAATTGGGTAAGTAGGGAAGGTGGCTTTCTTTTGTGTTTCCACTTATAGATTTAGAAAATGAATGTTGCGAAGTTTGTCTGCCTGGGATGGGTGGAGCTGTATTCAGTGCTAGGTCTGTGTCTTAAGAACCCCAGATAATAGTCCCATTATTGCTTCACCTTAGATCAACTTTAGACCACGTTAGTTGAAATCACAGTTATTTCAAATTATTTCAAATAAATAAATAAATAAATGAAAATAAATATAAATAATAAAAAAAATAAAAATGAAAAACATTTTAAATAAATACATAATAAAAATAAATAAATTAATTAAGAAATTATTTCAGATAAATAAAATTAAAAAGTTAGTTGAAATCACAATTATTTCAAATGTGTTGACTTATGGGGACACGGCTAGATTATAATTCAGATTGTAAGAGAACTTGGCAATTCATCGAATTGGTGGGAAATTCTTGAAATATATGATAAATTGCATAATTATGAAGAGAAATTATTTTTAAATAACACACAGCTATTTCAAAGAGTCAGCATGAAAATACATTACAGAATCTATTTGGTTTGGATTAAATTTGTAGCATATGGAGTTACATAAAATACATGAGAATCTAAGAGTACATATTTACAGCTATACAAGTATATACAGCTATAATGTATAACTGAAGATACAGTCCATGGGTATATACTGCTCATGATGGGCAAGTACAAGTCTCACAATGTGAAGCCCTTGAGACAACAACAAAATGCTAAAATAATTGTGCTGTTTATTTTTCTCTCTTAAAACGTGAGTATTTGATGATTTTAAAGGACACGCGTCTAGCGCTGTATTTTTATATTTTAAAAAATGCTATTTTAGAACAAAGAAAAGGGTAGTTGATAAAAATTGCAAAGAAGATATAGGGATAAGAAATTATTTTTTTTTTAGCAGAGAGTGATTGAGAGCAACACATGTGAGATGCATATCCCTTCTTTACCATGGCAAGCAGTTTAACAGAATAAAGTAATCAAGAGAGCTGGTGTAGAAGATTTCAGTAAAGGATTTTATTGGAAAAAAGAAGAGGTATCTGGACCAAGTATAAACTAGTTGGAAATATGTAGCACTAAATAGTGAATGTTTTTAAAGCTGCAATATTTTTTAAGTATTTAAATCTTTTATTTGAATGTTTCTTAAATCCTCCAAGTTCTGCATCTTATTGTCGGTCAGTGTTTCCAATGAAGACCCAGATGTTCTTATTGGTGTGTGACAGAACTGAGGGATAGTTTACGCAATAGAATCCTGATCCAAAATAATAGAAAAGTGGGTCTGGGTTCTGAAGGCATCAGATGAGAGAACTGGGATTTAATTTCGTAAAATGACCATAAGCTATATTATAAATAAAAGCATGCATGACTATTCTCACCTATACAAGCAGAGAGAAGAGATACAATGTCATAACAGAAGTTCCTTGTGAAACCAGACATTTCAAATGGCTGACACACAGCCAAAAAGCAGATGTTCTGATGATTGGTCAGGGCAGCAGGCTGACTTCTAAAGCCAAAGGCTTTGGTTGTGATCACTGAATTTCACAAATACACTTAATTCCACAAGTGACTGTTTCAGGGTATGTTTTAAAAATGGCTGTGATCCTTTAGAGAAGGAGGACATTCCTGGTGTTCTTAGTTTTTTTACATGAACAGTTTTCTTAGGGATGAAGTACAGGTTCTGAAATAGCCTCATTCAAAGAGGACAAGATAGCTGATAGTCATCTTTCTAAAGCATGAATATTCATGGATCTGCTGAGTCTAAAAGCTGAAACCTTAAGAAACAATGAGTGAAAACTCATGGATGATATTATTTTCCTGAAGTTTTCAATTCAACAATGTGATTAGTAAGAATTTATTTGGTCTTCTGTCTCATGTCTGTCATTAACTCTAGGATAACACTGGGGAAAACATTTTATGTTTCTATGACTTTTTTTTTCTTGTAACTATTGAGTTGGAATTGTTTTGTTTACCCCTTCCAGATCAGAATTAGGAAAGATGATTCATATAACAATAATATTTTGAAAAGGCAGCTATTTATGTATGTTCTTCTCTGAGCATTGTGGGACCATCTTCTTAGAGTTGTTTGATTAGTTCCCATTGCTGACCTAGAGGTTATACTAGACTTAAAGCTCAAGACTTTTCTGTTTTAAGACTCAGTGGATTGTTAACCTGATAATCAGGAAAAGCACCTCACATGATTATGTGCATGGTGGGAACAGACAAGAAATAAACTGCCTGCAGCAGCAGTTTGGGGAATACAGAACACATGAAGTATTGTATGTTTTCTCTTGAGGGACTTCTTGCTTGACCCTGGACATGAGAGAATTCTCTGTTTGTGCAGGAATTACAACCCTCAGCTTGGGCTACAATGCTGGCTGTGTTCTGGCTGCATGCCAATGGTGAGGACTTGCAGGATGAGTGGGAGCTTCTGGAAAGAAAAGCTGTGGTCTGGCTTTACAATTCAGGTAGGGACACAAACAGTCCCCAGCCCCCTTTCTTCTCCTTTAGGAAAGCAGATGCTGTGACTCCAGGCCTAACAGGGAATAAACACTGGATAGTCCCGGAATTCACTTCCCTCATGCTAATTTGGAGCGTTTCTGCTCCCTTAGTTCATCTTTCTGTTGGCAGAATATGGTTGAAATTTGTAACTGGGGGGTGGAAAGAGGTGAATAAAGGTGAAAAGGGGAAAGATGGGGAAGTGATGAGTGGCAAGGACACAGTGTAGTAGTGACTGCCCTCTGATACCCAGTACTGAGGTGAGTCTCAATAGTTCTGGATGCTCTGTGGGCATTCATTGACTCCCTATTGATGAGTAGGTTAAAGGCTAATTGGAGCACATGGTAAAGAAAAGCCAGGAGTACTGAGGAACAGAATGAAATGAGGGTAGACGACTTGAGAGGAAGAGAGAGGTCAAGGAACGAGCTTTCTCCCCATCTGTTAACCCACAGCCCTAACTCTTGTTTCTCTTCCCCACAGCCAGTGGTTTGAGAAAGCACATCCATACTGTCAACAAGTTCTTGAAGATGTCTTTGGGTCCCTCCGTCTTAAGGTTATGAGAATAATGCCCAAGGAGAAGGGCATTCTTTTCTGCTTCCTGCCACATCCTTCCCCTCGTCTGCTAAGATAGATTTTTGTCTTGGGTACCTTATCACTCGTATCTTACTATAAAAGTGAAGGATGCATACATTACTTTGGCTGTCTGTTATAGGTCGAACTGGATATAAATTTGGGTGTCTGTGTGTCCCCTGTGACAAGTGCTGGTAGACATAGAAACTGTTTCTTATCTATCTTGGAGTTGTATAGAACATTTGCATGTAGTGATGTTTCTCCTAACAGAGCTGCTGGAGAATTCCTGTGCCAAATCATTATCCTCGTTATCCATTTGGTACTCACCTTTCATTTTATATACTTGTCATTATATACATTATATCCTCACATACAATTTGAGCATTTCCATTCTTGGAAGAAGTTGGATGTAAACTGAAAGCCAACTTCAAGGTCAACGTGACTTCAAGATCACAGAGAGTCAAATTTTCCATTTTGCTCATTGTTACTGTTGGGAACATTCTTGATGCACCCTTGTGGCCATTGTCAGTCTATGCTTCACACCTTGCTTTCTCCCGAGATGAGTCATACTTGTAAATAGATGTCTATCTTTAACCATTTAATCATTCTGCAGGAGGTTGATAATGAAACCTTTAGGCCTAGCTTTAATCCACTAAGCCTGTGAGTTTAGTTATGGCCTGGTTTACACAGAATTAATGTAGATTGTGCTGAGACCTGAGTATGTTTTGTTTTTCAACCCATAAAGAATGGGGTTACGTGGTTACTCTGACACTTGTTTTTCACATACCCTATCATATTAAAAGACCCATTCCCCCAGATTGCTGTTTTACCAGTATTAAAGTGGCTATTTCTTCTATGATTATGTGTTGGTCTTTTGTCGATTGATTCGATGAGCATTAGTTAAGTTTTATTATCCCATTTTCATCCCCAAGATTTTGGGTGTGGCCATTGTTCACACTGTCTTTATTAATGCAACACTGGAGGTGGGACACGGTTTATGCCTTCAAGCCAGATTTGACCACCTATCTCCAGTATGCCAATTTAAAAAGCTAAATTAATGGTACAAAATAGAATAAAAAAATTATTCAATATAGTTATTCTAGGATGAGGAACAAAGAGTCCCAGGGCATCTCTAGGTTCAGCTAGCCCAAGACTTCCCCAATCTGATTTTTTTAAGTCCATCATCTTAAGAGTCCTGAAGAGGGATTAAAATTGAAATAAAGGGCCAAGTAGATATCTATCTATCTATCTATCTATCTATCTATCTATCTATCTATCATATATATATATATTTTTTTATATATCCCTTAACATACAGCTAAATGGTTAGATGATGATGGGTGAATTACTCTTTAGGTGATAAATATCTCACGTCTGAAGCTGAAGCATTAGACCAGAACTCTACAGCACTTAAAGCTTTCAGAGTCCTGGTGTGACATGAACTTGAGACCTCTGGAAGAGCAGCATACACTCTTAACCACTGAGACATCTCTCCAGGCCTTAGATTTGAAGAATGGAAGGATAGACAGTTGATGTAACATTTCCTCACTTGGGAACCCAAGCAGACAAAATTTCCTATATCATGGAATCTAATTTTTTTTTTAGAACTTTCTTCTAATGTGTGCTCTTATGACTGAATGTGACTGCGAAACAGAGATATTGCAAACTCTGGGTGTTTTGGATGGTTTCGAAATATACATCTTTAGGCAACAGCAAAAACAACTAGAGGAGGCAGACATTTTAAAGAAGACTACCAGATAATCTGTCCACATTAAATTCTGAGAGAAGCCTACTAGTTTTATGACATTTCATGTATCATGTCTCCCATTTATACAGCACATGTATATTCAGAACCTGAAAGAGCTGGTTGCCTAAGGGACAAAAGAATTACAGAATGATGCTCTACAGAGAACTGATGTGCCTTTTTCCTCACCTCTCAATTTCTAGGCTATTCAAGAGCTTGGGGAGTTGATGCATGGCCTCCTAATGGAAAGCAATAAAACAAAACCGTCACACTTTGTTTTCTCCTTTGACTTGGAGAATCACTGACCGATATCAAGCAGCAGGTTTCCATTATTATTATTATTATTATTATTATTATTATTATTATTCCTTCTTGAGTTTCCATGGGAGAAAATGTTGCATCCACTGTACCTTCTTCAGATTTATGAACTGGAGAGATGATTGAGTCATTTCAAAGTGTGCTGGCTTTTCAGAGCACACAGCTTCAGTTTCCAGTACCCAAGTCCCTCAATCTTCAGGGCATTAAGAACCCTCTTTTAATCTTTATGGGTCACTGCACTTTTGTGCACATATCCTCAACAGACACACTGACATAAATATATGTATGTGTGGTGGTGTGTGCCTTTTAACCCTAGAATTCAGGAAGCAGAGGCAGGCGTATCTCTGTGAGTTTTAGGCTGTCCTGGTCTACATAGTAAATTTCAAGACATCTCGGGCTATGTAGTGAGACTCTGTCTCAAAAGAAGCCAATGGACCAACAAGCCAACCAAGCAGACACACTTTAAATCTAATCAAGTGTGTATTTTCACAATTAAGTACTGTTTTCTGGAGCAGGAAAGATGGCCCAAGTGGTCTAGAACACGTGCTGTGATTACGGAGGACCAGAGTTCAGCCCCCAGGACTCATGTCAGGTGTGTCACAACTGCCTGTAACTCCAGGTCCAAGAGATCTAACACTCTCTTCAGACATCCACTGCACTCACATTCACACACCCTCACTGACACACACATACACAAAATTAAATACAAAAAATAAATCTCTAAGACAAGTTTTATTTTTGACCATTTCATGAAATATCCTTTCATGGATGACATTTTTTTTATGTTTCCTGAGCACTAAAGAACCATGGATGCCTTCAGAGGAGTCCTTCTAATTTCTTACCTGTCGCCTTTACCCTGGATTTGTTTCCTGTCTGCTTACAAAGCTGCTGACAAGAAAAAGGCAAACCCATCATCACCTCAAGATTTTACCACTAAAACTAAGTGCAGGGTGCAAAGCCCTGGTCCACATAGAATTCTTTTTTATCTCTATCTATTCATAGTCTATGTCTTCAGACTCAAGTCTCCTTCCTTTCTTGAGTTTATATTTCTTTCCTTCTCACCATCTCCATCTCATGTGCTTCGTTTTCAATCCTAGGCAACTACCTAGGACTCTTCAGTCACTCTTTTGTCAGTACTAATGCCATGACAACCTCTTGTCACATTCTGGATGAAGACATGTTCTACTCATGACCATTCGAGACATATTGGAAAACTATACTCTCATCAAAGTCAAGATTTTATCAGTTCCAGAACACCCTATAATCATTTTCACCCAGGCCACAGAGGAGATCATTTCTCCTGGTAGCTCCAGAGAAGACACATGACTGGTGACACCCTTCATCATTTGCATGGAAGACCTCGACATGATCACCCTTGCTGTGCTTTATTATTTACTCATTTATTTGCTTGTTATCTTCTCTATGAGTAAAACACTTTGAGCTGACAATGAGAAAATGACGTCATACACACAGTGGCACTAGGAGAGCAGCACTAATGAACGGAGGCTAAGAGTTCCAAAATTAAATTGGGGGCAGATAGTGCATTATTGTAGAGATATAGATAAGGGTGTGGCAAGCGACTCCTGACTCTGGTTGCTAGAAAAGTTCTAAGGAACTGTGAGGCCCTAAGTGCTGAAAATTCTATCACCCACTTCCCAAGTACTGTTTCGGTCATTATTAGGAGAGAGTGTCCTAAGCACCAAGGTCTTCTGTGGGGAAGCGCTGGGGATAACACTAGCTGTTACTTGTAGGACTAGTGGTGACTCAGGCACAGAAGTAAGTCTATTAGAGTGATCAAAGATTTTCCCAGATCCTGTGTCACCAAACTATACAATTCTGTTCTTAGTAACAAATATCTGTAAGTCTATGGACCTTTAGCAATCAAGGTCTTGGAGATCAACACTGTGGATATCAGGTTTGTGTTTTGGTGATTTCTATCTTCTAAAAGCACCCACACAGCTGACCAAACTCTCTAGTAAACATATGCTGTGTCATCCTAACAAAATAATTATATAGCTGGATAGTGGTCACATATGCCTTTAATCCGAGCACTTGGGAGGAAGAGGCAGGTGTATCTCTCTGACTCTGAGGGCAGCTTGGTTTACAGAGTGAGTTCCAGGACAGCAAAGGCTATACAGAGAGATTGTATTCTTAACACAGACACACACACACACACACACACACACACACACACACACACACACAATGAGGAAGTATATATCTATGTGATCATTCTATTTCTGTATTTCTATTAAAATCTAAAATCCTGAGCATATACACACACACACACGTACACACACAGACACACACATACACACAAATACATGCACACACACACACACACACACACATGCATATACATACACACACAATGAGGAAGTATATATTAAAGTGATCCTTCTATTTCTTTATTTCTACTAAAAAGAAAATAAAGCTTAAAAATTTATTGAGACTAGATAGTTGGCTCAGCAGATCCATAAGCTCTTCCAGAGGAGCTATGTTCAATTCTTAGCATGTGGTGTTCACAACTGTATGTAAATACAGTACTAGGATATCTGATATCCTCTGGCTTCCTCATGTACAAGATATATACATGGTAGACAGACATACTTGCAAGCAGACAGACATACATACAAGCACAATACCAATACACATAAAATAATAAAATAAAAATAAATACATTATTAACACAAAAGTTTAAATGTACCAGAGAAGTTGAGCCTGATGGCAGTGTCTGTTATGGTGTTTTAAATGTAAATAGCCCCAGTGGTTCATATGTTTAAATACTTGGTCCCCAGTTGGTGGAACTGTTTGGGAAGGGTCAGGATGTGTGACTTTGTTGAAGGAGATATGCCACTAGGGTTGGTCTTTACACAAGGCTCATGATGTTCCTAGTGTGCTCGATGCCTCCTGATTGGAGATGTGAGATCTCAGCTTCTCCTGCCATCATGCTTCCATCAGCCATCAGACTCTAACACTCTGAAACTCTAAGCCCAACTAAACAGTTATTTTTATACTTTATGCCTTAGTTTTAATGTTTTATCACAGCAATAGAAAAGTAAGTAAGACACCTGTAATTCCATGAGTTCTGCACCTAAGTTAAGAAGATAGCAAATCCATGGACCACCAAGATACCCAGTCAGACTCTCTTCAAAACAGTAATTAAAGGAAGTATTCCCATGTGAAGAGTTGAGTGCAGGAGTAAAACACACTACCTGGATGAGAAACTTAGTTCTGCACAGTAAGACATTCATGTTCGACCAAAAGACTAAACCTTCTTTGTACGTTTCCCTTTAATGAGTTCAATGATGTACCATCAAAACTCTAGAATTTGGTATTCATTCTATGAAAAAATAGTTTCCCTTGGATTATTTATTTATACTGAGACAAAGAAAGGATTTAGGTTTACCTATTAAATAATCTTCTTAGAAAAAAATCATTTATCTGGATGGAATGGTTTTCTGTGCTTAGTGTTGTTTTAATTCTTTCTCAAGACAATTCAGGCTTTTCTGATAAGGGAGCTAAGTGCTATTTTGTAACTAATTTTCAAAAAATAAGTGACACATGTTTTCTTGTATGTAAATATAGATGCCCTGTGGCCTCTTTGGTTAAATAATTATTTCACAATGAGCTGAAGTTATACTGTCAAATATAATTGACTAAAAGTACTTCCTAAATTAATGTTAACTAAATTCAAAATTAACAGTTCTCATTTCCTAGAAACTGCAAAAGAATGTTTTCTTTCGTTATGAACAAAGGTTGAATTAATTAGAGATATTTGGTATATTACATACATGATAGCCTTACCATCTACAGTAGCATTTTCCTATGTAAATGATATTTATATAAAGATGTTTTAGAAAACAGTAATTCTTAGTACGAGGATACATATAATTTTATAAACTTTCTTTTTCTCAATCTGTGTATAATTTGGTATAGTTTTATAAAATATCCTCTTATAAATAAATATAAGATAGCTACCTTCATTTGCCCTATTTCAGAATTTTGTAACACAGGCTTTTGGTTCCCTATGCTCCACAGGGAGTCCTCGGAAAGGCCAAGAACAAAGTGGGGGCTCAGGGGCTGGATTTGTCCACAGCCAAAGTGGGGAGGGGAAGAAGCTCTGGCTGTGTCCCATGGGGAGGAGAGTTCTTGGTCTTGGTGGCTTGCTTGGCTGGGTCATGGCTAGCTGGCTTGCTTGCTTGGGTTGGTGGTCTCAGTGGCTGGGAACACAGAGTTCTACAGGAGATTAAACACGGGCTCTGTGGATGAAGATCTGCTCCACTGTTCCCCACTGCAGGTTCCTAAAGAAGAGAAATAGTCCATGGTCTTAAATGTTTATTGTCATGGCAGAAAATAGATGAAAACTGTACCTCAGTCTCTCAGGGCAGGCCTGAGGCTTAATACATTTTGCAAGGAGGAGGGTCTAGGAAAAAATATTTAATTGGCTATGCCCCTCTGGCCTTTAGGTACCTCATTAATATGGAGATCTGTCTTAAGACTCTGTGGCCTATAGTAACCCCCTCTACCTGTGGAGGGGCTAATGGGCACTGTCCTGTGTGACTGAAGGACCCCACTCTATGGAGATCTGTGGCATTGTGTCAGGAGCCTAGAGTCTGGGAGCATGGTGAATGCCTACTGTCCCTTGCAGGGAACCTTGAGGAATCTCCTGCTGGGTCACTGGGATTTCAAACTTAACTCAATCAGAAATCAGGCTGCCTTTCACGGTCCTACAATTTGTCTCCACAGAGCCAGAGATTTATCTTAAATAATCACGTCTTCTAGTGAAATGTCCTTTTAAGAAAAGCACATTTAGTTAATGTTCTTTCTTCATAATTAAATTATCTTAGCATCACTCTGCCCAGGTTTGAGAAAACACAGGTGACTCTAGAAAGTATATTTTCATGGAAAACATATTCTATTTTCAAATTCTAGTATTGTTTAATTAATTGAGGCTTGCAGGAAACTTGTTCCGATCTCTACAGTGAACCTCTGAAATATATTAATAACTCTCCACTGTCACAGGGACAGCTGCTTCCTACATGGAATCATTTTAGGAATTAGCAATGATGTAACGGAAAGTGAGCTAAGCCCTGGAATGATTGGGATCTCCTCCTGTCTATCTTTAGGAGCACCATGACTGCCCAGAGTTCCAGTGCCCTTCTTTATTATCCATGTTACACATTTGTTGAAAATTAATTTAACAATGTAAACGTGTATCAAGAAACGCCAGAAACGGCATTTGACAGGTGATATCACTTATGAATGAGGATTTAAAAATTACAGTTAGGAATAAACTTAATGTTTTACTCTATAGCTCTAAGGGAATATAAATACAACTCCATGGGTGGAACAAGACTATATGGTTAATTCATTTTCACCACCTTGGTTAATTTGCTTAAGTTTCTTGAAAATAATTTTCTACTATAAAAATAAGAGAGATATAGGTCTGGAGAGGTGACTGAGCAGATAAAAACTGGCTACTTTCCAGAGGACCTGTGTTCAATTCTGAGCATCCACATGAAATCTGACAGCCATATGTAACACCAGTTTACAGGGGATATGATGTCCTCTTCAGACCTTCTCAGATATTGCATGTATATAGTGCACAGACATATATGAAGGCAAAACACCCCCCCACACAAAATAAAATGGAAAATGAATGAGATTATATTTGAATGATAACTTTATGGTAAACTTTGAATCATAATATCTTGAGTACTCAACATACAGATCCTATACGTAGGTATGCTGACAGTGCTAGCTATAACACTGCAGCCTATTATCTGAGACTTATCTTCTGGATAGTGGTGGCATAATACTTTAATCCCAGCATTGGGAGGCAGAGGCAGATGGATTTCTGCGTTCAAAGCCTAGTCTACAGAGTTCCAGGACAGCCATAGCTGTTAAAGGGAATCCCTGCCTCAAAAAAGGAAAACAAAACAAAACAAAACAAACAAACCAACCAGTTGTGACTTTCTGTCACAACTTCAGTGACAGAAGTTAACACTGTCAGAAGATACTCTGATGAGAATTAAGTTGTATTAATACCCCAATGGTTATTTTTGTAGCTACAATGAGTATGTTTTAATTTTGTTTGCCCTGGAGGCTAAGATTAATTATAATTGTTAATCCAAAGCCTGTTTTCTACTGTATTTGGCTGATGTCATTGAGTAGCTTTACGGTGTAAAAAAAATCAAATTATTTCAAAATAAGAAAGAATCTGGCGTGACTTTCCTTCAAATTATAAATGCTCTCAGTAATATATACTTCTATTTGAATAAGATTATTTGTTAAAGATGAACATTTAGTTATACAGATATGCATGTAGTTTTGTAAAGTGATGTGATTAATGATATCACGGGCAAAGTTTAAAGGTATAAAAGGCAATAAAATATAGATATACTGCTGCAGCCTATTCCGCTAGGCATAAATACGTTTCCCAGTTCAGAGCATCTCTTTGCAATGATGTCATCGTGTTATTTGATGATTGAATGATGAATGAAGTTGGCAAATTAATTGCTTCTTCAGAGCTATCCCTAGGTACCACGTCGGCCTTAAGAGGCTCTGCCAGGCACTTCCCAGAAAACAATCTATGGAAAATGCTCTGATGCTGGTTATGCAAACCCCATGAGATTTTCTGTTTCATAAACAGGACAAGCGGAACTCTTTTGTCTGTAGTGCATTTGCCTCTGACAAGAAATATAAATGTCAGGTCCTGCTACTTCAGTGTGCAAAGCATGAACAGCATTCTGGGGAGGATGATGTGAGTATTCCTGTGTCCAGGTGGACTCTTCAACTCCGTCTCATACTCACTGGGTCACACATGAGTCCTTCCTTGTCTTTGGGACAGCTCTTTTTTTTTTCTAACGGACCTAAAAGATTAGAATAATGAATTAGAATATGTCTGATCATAAGCAAGGAGAGACCTTTGAGAGCCTTTTGCTGATCAAGAAATGAAGATGGAAAGAACACAGGAAGGTGACTTGCTTAGAGACATTCAGTTTAACAAATAATCTTATGACTAATCTTGTGGCTAGAGTTGTTATCAAGGAGAAGTCATCCACTCCCAACTCTATAACTCCACTGCTTCGCTTCTGACTGTCTTTATTGTATCCAATGGAGTGTGAGGTTAGGAACAGAGGATGTCTCAGCCATTATTTTTAGAAAGGGTGTTTAGGGGCCTTTACAACAGATTTGAATCTGAACTCCCATTCTGGATATCATGACTTTGAAAAAATTCAAAGTCACTAGTCTAAACATCAGTGTCAGATTATAAAACTTTTGATGGTGAAAGCTTTGGGTACACTTTTAAGATGGGGCAACTTTCTTGCTTATTATAGGCAGGGGCCTGATCTACGAACACATATCAAACGCTACAGTTGCCTCCTGCAGGGTAAGTCGACTTATTCTCAGAAGGGATAATTTCTGTATGAAAATGATTATCTTCTTTGCCTAAGACCAAGCCATACCTATTTTGGAGATAATATTAATTTTAGTTTTTGTACATATAAAAATATTTTTATATGATTTCTTATCTAGAAAAGATTTAAAAAAAAAAACAACCTCGAAGAAGTGAGACATGGATACTTTTTCCAACATTCAAGAAAAGTAGCTGTGAGAATCCATTAGCAAGGGTCTTGTCTAACAGCAGAGCAAGTTTTTTGAGCAGAGAAAAACAGAAGAGTGACTTCTCAAAAGATAAAGAGCACAAAGAAAGCACGTCTGTCATATATTAGCTTTGAAACCGAGATAAGTGCCTTAATGTAGCTAGACTTCTATTGATAGTCTAGAGATCTGATTAGAAACAGTAGTTGCCACTTTCATAGATACATTGTTAAAAATAATCATGTTTTTAAAAGATGTGTCTATCTTTGAAACAAAATAAGCATTCATTGTTTGTGTGTAGAGGAAGATAAAAAGAAGGAAGGGAAGAAGGAAGGGAGGAAAGAAGGAAGGAAGGAATGAAGGAATTAAGGAAAGAAGGAAGAAAAGCAGGCATATTGTTGGCATTATTGTTTAATTTCATTAATCCTAGGTGAATTAAGGAAAGAAGCCCCTTCATTTCCAGGCATCACAGGTTCCACTTAGACAATTCACCTCAGTGATACTGTTTCTTGACTTTATTCTACTTCAATGTGGATCATTTTTCTGTCACTTTATTGTAGTAATCTGAATTTGATACCTCTTTACTGCTGTTTCTTTGGCTAATATTTCTGAGCAGTCTCTGTCTTCTTAGGATAAAAGGTCCAAAATATGCAGGGACACAGCTGTGAAAGACCTGGGTATTTGGAAAAGCTCAGTTCTAAAGAGATTTAATTTGATATGTGGTTTAAAGTTATTAATAATGTCATTTAATAAATGTTTATATGCATACAATTTCAAAATACTAATATCAAATTAAGATTCGTCTGGAAGTTGGTTTCAGATATGTAAAAGAATGAAAGATTTTAATTAGAATTTAAAGTCCTGCTAAGTATACCTCTGAGTATCACATTACTGTATTATAATTCAGATTATGTTTGCTCTTCTTGATTCTGTTAAAATAATTGTGAATTTCACTTAACAGATGTCCATGGGGTATTGTACAAATTATTTTAACCAGTAGAACTAATAAGAAGTAAAGTCAGATTGACATTAATTGTCCTGATTTATAATACAAACCTTTTTCTGTTATTTTGCAGAAAGAAATGCATAGTAGGAGTATATTAATTAAAGATACCACAAGAATTCAAAACATAAAAGAGGCTCACAGGAAATGCAATAGGAAAATATTTTTTACATGAAAATGTTTTTAATATATCTCTAAACTGTTGTTCCTGGCAAAGGTGATCGTTCCTTCTGATAACTAAGTATGTATTCCTTCTGAAAACTATGTAGACTTACCCTCAACAAGGCAATGATAGTATTTGATATGAGTACTTATATCAGACCCCTGCCTATCATAAGAAAGAAATTTGCCCAGAGTAAGCACACTCAAAGCTTTCAGGAAAAGTTTTATAATCTGATACTGATGTTCAGACTGGTGAGTTCGAATCCTTTTAAAGTCAGATAGTCTAAAAGCTATGAGGAATCGTTCCGTAGTGACTCAGTTTATCCTGCTTGGCATCCCAAACACCGAAGGTCTGGAGACCATGCTCTTTGTCCTGTTTTTGTCTTTTTACATCTTCACTCTGATGGGAAACTTATTAATCTTACTAGCAATTATCTCCTCCAGTCGGCTTCACACCCCCATGTACTTCTTCCTATGTAAATTGTCTATTTTCGACATATTTTTCCCTTCTGTGAGCTCTCCCAAGATGCTGTTCTACCTCTCAGGAAATAGCAGAGCCATCTCCTATGCAGGCTGTGTGAGCCAGCTCTTCTTCTACCATTTCCTTGGTTGTACTGAGTGTTTTCTGTACACAGTGATGGCTTATGACCGTTTTGTGGCCATATGCTACCCTCTACGCTACTCAATCATTATGAGCCACAGAGTATGTGCCATCCTGGCCACGGGAACATCATTTTTTGGTTGTATTCAGGCTACTTTTCTAACTACTCTCACCTTCCAGTTGCCCTACTGTGGTCCTAATGAGGTGGACTACTACTTCTGTGATATCCCCGTGATGCTCAAGCTGGCTTGTGCAGACACATCGGCCCTGGAGATGGTGGGGTTCATCAGTGTGGGCCTGATGCCACTCAGTTGTTTCCTTCTCATCCTCACCTCCTACAGCTTCATCGTTTGCTCCATTCTTCAGATCCGCTCTGCTGAGGGCCGTCGTAGAGCCTTCTCCACCTGCAGCGCCCACCTCACTGCCATCTTGCTTTTCTACATGCCTGTTGTCCTCATATACTTAAGACCAACTCCAAGCCCTTGGCTAGATGCAACTGTGCAGGTCTTAAATAATCTGGTCACCCCTATGCTCAACCCATTGATCTACAGTCTCAGAAATAAAGAGGTGAAATCGTCACTGTGGAGGGTCCTACATAAAACTGCCTTTCTTCCTGAGCAGTTGTAATGAATGAGCAGTCATGAACACTTCATCTATACATTAAGGGGGGAGGAATAACACTCTTTTACTAGGCTTTCATAAATATATCTAAAATTATCCTAATTTTACTATGTAAAGGACTGTGAGGCAAAGAGCTGAAATGATAATTTTAAAAGAATGACCAAGGAATAAATGGCAGAAGAGAGACTCCAGGTTTTGTGACTCTAGAAACTACTCCTTCGTGGATATTATACTGTTGATAAAGAATATTACACAGGTAATGCTCCACCTGGCAAGCAGAGCACCCTGTGTACTCTGAGTGTCCTTATTTTTGATGTTGTTGTTGCTTATTTTTGAGATTATATTTTAATGACAAAATATCCCCCTTCCTTTCAACCCTTCCACTTCCCTCTCCCCACTTTTTCCTTGTTTGGTCATCTTAACTTTTCGTATCTTTTTTCACCCCTCATCCTTTTCTTTGCCCTCTTTGTGTAGTGATTTTTCATTTTGGATGCAGTTAAGTTGTCCTCAAATGCCTGCTTTAGAGAAGCCATTGCCTGCTTTAGAGAAGCCATCTTTACAATCTGCCTAATTACTGAAAAGAGTCACATTCTTGTGGCTCCAAATAGCACCTTATTATTTATGAGTCATAAAAAGTTCTATATAGAGAAAAGCTTTTGGTCAGGTCCTAAAGATGGGTTTGGCCAAATCAGAGGTATCAGCACGCTAGCCTACTTAGCAAATGATGCTGTTTGGGTTGAGGCTGGATGCTGGTATTGAATATGAACGTTTGGCTTATGAATGAGAAGAGAGAAAAGCTAAGTGAAATCTAGATGAGACTAGACTGTTAGAAAACTGGAACCAGCCCTAGTCTTGCTCAGTGCAATGAAGGACAATGATGGATCTAGGCTATGGCTGTGTTATGTCATTGACTTCTCTGTTTACTGAAAGTGTTAAGATTTGGATTACTTTCTTGAATTACTTGATATTTTTTCCTCAATATATTCTCCAAGACAAGTGTGCGATTTCAATCCACCAAGTTTACATTTTTGATTTAATAAGGAGGCTACTTTGCCTGGGGAATATAGTTGCTATTAAATTTGTTGAATAATTTGTATAATAAATAATAATAATAATAATAATAATAATAAAAATAATAAAGCACAGGGAAGAATGCAATAGAAGAGAAGGCAAGAAGCAGCATGGAGATCAGTCTTCCTTCTGTTTTACTTGCTAAATGTGGTTATCCAAGGAAATCTTTTTGGACTAATCTAGCAACACAACCTGTCTCCCTCCAGCCATGAAAATGAACTGTAGGGTTGAAGAAAGGGTATTGCTGTAAGGTAGCAAACCTTTACCCCTGTCAATACTCTTGAGTTTCTTTCTGTTATTTTTCCCTTGTCTGTCAGTTTAAATATAAGGAAGAGCCTAAAGATGGGAAAAATATTTGTCAATACTTCACCATGAAATGCAGACCACTGACACTGCTGCCTTTGTTCTGTATCATACAGGCTTCAGTATTTTATATGAAGTGGGTAAATTCTATATAAATTTGTTTTAAATTGACTTAATAAAGGCATGGCATTAAAAGGAAAAAAAAAAAAAAAGAGGAATCTGGAGGAGCTAGTGAGATGGCTCAGCAGTTAACGCAGACTGCCCCGGCATAGGACTCACTCAAGATCCATTCAGTTTCCAGTATCTACATCAGGTAGATCCTAATCTGCTGTACCTCCAGCTCCAGGGGGATTCAGTGACTCTGGCCACTAAGAAAACCTGTACTCAGATACACATACCCTGGCATAGACACACTTTCAGACGCATCATTTGAAAAAAAAATGTTTTAAAGAGGAATCCAGAAATATATGTCAGACTATTTCATGTTTTCTGCATGTCTATCCTGTTTCTTTTTTTTTTTTTTTTCATTTCCTGGTTATAGTTTCTTAGGTGGGAAAAATCTTTCAAGAATTTTTAAAAACTGGAGTGAGTCCTGTTCACATTTTTTCTTACTTATTCAGATTTCGTTCTACAAGAGATCCTATTAAGACACAGGTACGAAGAGGTAAAATTTCTAAACCTTTCTCTGGGTAGTGAAAATATGTAGGTTAAAATAAATAAATAATGAATAAAAATAAACAAATAGATAAATAAATAAATAAATAAATAAATAGAAGACCTGCAACGAATAGTAAATCCAATAATAATATTATGACTTGGGTTGAAAATGAAGGCAAAAGAAATGTCCCCCTCCATAACCACCCCCTGGTGAGGAAGGAACAGGAAGTAGTTTCACAGAAAGGAAGTTGATGATTGAACACTTTGTTTACTTGCGTGCTGCATCTAAATAATGACTAAAATATTTTATTCCTGGAGAATCAACATGTCTTGTCTCCTTAAGAGTGTGGGTGAGAGTTAATTTCGTGAGTCGGTATGTCATAACCGTTTGCCATTTAAAGGGAGATATCTTTTGCAGGAAGATAAAATCCACATGCCTTCTGTTTGCCAGGCTCATATACACCTCAGCCTCTTGTTCTTAGATTGGAGGGAAAAGTTTACTAAAATGACTGCCTCCTTAAGCAATCCTTAACCTTAGCTGCTCTGAAACTTGCTGGGTGCTGTCATGTGTCCATGTAGAATCTGAACTGCCTCTTCCTGTAAACAAGTCACTCTGGAAAGATCTTTCAAAGCAATATTTTTTTTTGAGATACTAAAAGCCCAGAAATAATGTTAATGAGAACTCCATTAAGTATAAAGATCTATGATGACATACGTAGTCCTCTTCCTGCAAAGGGAAAACCTAACTCGTGAATTTCCTACCAGAATTACTCTCATCCTCTATCTGTAATTTCTCTTGGAAACCGATGTTCTCACTCTTTTTCTTTTTTTATTTTTTAGCATATGTTTGTTTCCCTAAATATTATATCACAAGATTTTCATGCTACTCTTTCAAAAATTTCTTTCTTTGATTTACTGTTCTTTCCTTGATTTAGTGTTCCTTTTTGGATTTTTATATGGTTATATATGTCTGGAATTATTGTAGCCCAAGATAAAGGTATGCCAACTTTGTCTCTGTGTAGTATCCTGCCATCTGTCTATGTCAGTATTTGTTCATTTTATTCATAAATAAAGAAGTTCCTAAAATCTAATGAGTCCTTTTGTTAGTTGCTATACTATCTTGATGAGTTATTTACTCTTTTCCTGTGTACACATAAAACATGGGGAGACCACCTCCAACCTCTTCTTACTCAATTGCTTCTACCATGGAAGAAGGAAAATTGGTCATTTTACTTCATTTCAATTTTCCAATAACTTACACTGACATGGGATTGAAGTATAGGCAATTCGTTTGGATGAGTCTCTCAGGAAGCAGAGTAGTAGAATGGTAATGTAAGATATGATGGGATAGTTAGTTAAACAAATGTCTGTGGCTTAACACTGTGGAGAACTGGGTCTCGAGTCCGTTGTGAATCTGCTGAGAGATGGTCTAGGAGAATCAGCAGGTTGTTCCATTAGCCCAAATTTTCTAGGGCGTGTTCCTTAGAGTGGTAATTATGTGACATTTTAAACTGTTCTATGTGTATATGGAGTGAAAAGAACTTCTTATATCAGAAACTATTCTCAGGTTAATGGTGTAGAGGTCCCTTAGTATACATAGACACTGTCATTGAGCTCTGAGTCAGCTAAAGTAATGCAGATCTGTTCTAGAAGGTGCTCATTGATGCAGATACGCCAAGACTACTACAGGCTAACTATATTAGTTACTTTTTGTTACTGTGATAAAGCACCGTGACCAAAATTGGCTTCTGAAAGTATTTATGTTGGATTGCAGCAGTGTAAAAGTCTAATATAGCAGGAATGCATAGTACCAAGTGGCAATCATGAAAGCGGGAACAAGAATCTGAAAAAAAAAATCATATTTTCAACTATGCCTGTAAACCAGGGAGAGTGACATGAAACTGAGGCAAGAAGCCTGCACCTTGTGATATGTGTCTTCCAGCAAATATTTACATTCCAAAGGGTTCAGACCTCCCCAGTTAGCCACACCAAGAGGAAATCAAGTGTTTAAATATGTGAGTCTATGGGGGACAGTTCTCATTCAAGCCACTGCATTCCGTTCCCTGTCTTCGAAAGGCTCATGGCCGTACAAAATAGCAAAAGACACTTAACCCATCTTTAAAGTTCCTCATAATCTTTCACAATCTCAGTGCTATTTCAGTATTCAAAGTTCCTCTTAAGGTACAAGGCAATCTCTTACTCTGAGCCCCTGTTTTTGTTTTTTGTTTTTAAATCACAAATCAAATCATACACTTCTAACACAAATAACAGAATATAGATTTCTATTCCCAAAGGGAGAAATAGGGCCACAGAAACAAAATATTGGACCCAAATAAAACTGACACCAACAAGGTAAATATTAAAGCTCCATGTCTCTTGCCTGAGACTTTGGTTTCAAAAGACTTAGGTTGTTTTGCTTCTTCAGTTCTGTGGCCTGGGACATATAGTTACCATTTGTGTGGTCTAACTCCCTGTATCTAACTCCAATTGGTGAATGACTTGTGGATTTTGGGATCCCCACAACAACCCAGGTTTTGTTCTTACAACTTAACACAACTTCCTCTCAGGGACTTCTTATTGATGTCCCTGCAACATTGTAATGTAGAGTCTGTCCTCAACAGCTCTCTGAAACTCCAGAGAAAGAAATCAAGACATGCTTACTCTTACTTTTCACTTACTATTGTATTTTTCAGGCCTTTATTGCCATTACTATGAAGACAACATGCTAAGTTCAGCTGTAATCTTAAGATGGGCCCTTGATCTTTCATACTTTAGAGAAATGGCTTTCTAAGCCAGAAAAGTTTCTTAGACTTTCTTCTTGTACAAGCTGGAAGATTATCTGAGTGGGGTCTTGCCTTCCAATAGTTTTATTAAAGGGTACATTCCTGTCCTTCCCATGAAGAGCATGGGGTAGTAATGGTGCTAATCTCCTTAATATTTATAGCTTCTCTTTCAGCACAGCCTTAGTTCCCACACTGAATTTCTTATTGCTCTTCTTGTCTGTAAGCTGTACAACTTATATTTTATTTTGGTTCCCTTATGTCTTTTTCACTGTAGACCTAAAACTTATAAGTAGTAACTATTCCATGGATTCAATCTTATGCAAACACACACACACACACACACACACACACACACACACACACACACACCAAAAATAAAAACAAAGAAAAAAAATGAATCAGTTACATTTTCATTTTGCTTCAAGAACGTTCTTAACATGTATAGAAGGCAGCCTGATTCTTTGCCAAAATAGCTTACAAATTTCCTTTCTGTCAACTGATAATAGAGTGCTTGTCCTACCCCTTTCCCATCCTCATGAACTAGCCCTCTCTTCTTCCACTCTTCTCAGCACTACTGTGTTCTAGGCTCTTACTACGATAGCCTGTGATATTCTTTTTATATTATTCCATCACCTTTATAGTCCAAAGTTTCAAGGTGTTCCACTTTCCTATAAAAGAGCAGCACGGGTAGGTTATTCATAGCAATATCTCACTCGTATGGTGCCATCTTCTGTATTAGATACTTTTCGTTCTCTGATAAAACACCATACCTGAAAACAACTTAAAGAAAAAGAATTTTATTTTGGCTTATGGTTCCAGACTGATGAATCTGTTATGGGAGAGAGGCATGCCAGCAACTGTCACACATAGCAGAAGGAGCAAGAACGTGAGCAATCACATCTCCACTAATACTCAAAAGAAAGAGAGAATGAACTGGAAATGAGGCAACTTTGAAAACCCTTTCCTACTGACACACTTCTTCAGCAAGACTCCACAGCCCAAATGTTCCCTAACTTCAAACAAAGCCAACAATATGTTACCAACTGTTCAAATACATAGAAGAAGAGGGACAGTTCTTATTTAAACCGCTACAGTAACTGACCTCTTTCTGATGTGATTAGATGCTTGCTCCAGGGGAGGAAATCTCTTATCTGGACTGTAATCCTATTAAAAAATCTCTGGCTTGGGACGCCATGGGTCTTTAAACAGTATCTGCTATTGTCTTGCCATATTGCCAAACTGTCTTCTCAATATTTATGTTTATATCCATTTACTTTGGCTACTCTCCACATGAGTCCGAGATGCTTTTTTTTTTTTTCAGGGACCAGAAATCAGTGGTTACAGGCATAAATTATCAAAGGATTGAGAGTAAATACTGAGCTTCCTAATAAGGCAAAATTTTCTAACCTACCCTGTGACCAACAATGAAAACATTACACATGATGAGGTAGAAAGAACGTAAGAGCTGGGGGAATCTGGAAGAATGTTGTGAAATTCAATCTTCTGGACATGACAAGACTATTACACTAATAACATTGCAACTGTGTGTTCACTTGCACAAGATATAGACAGCCAAAATTTGTCCTTCAGGGCCTACTCCTTACTTAAGATCTATTGGTAGTTGATAGCTCATAGAGGAGAGGGAGAATCATTCTATTTTAAATATGTGACCACCAGTAGCGTTTCCATGCTCCAGGGTGGGACCCACATCTCTTTCCATTTGGGCATCACTAACTGGATTCAGTGTATCATAAAGAAAAAGAAGATGAAGGAGAAGTAGAGTGAGAGAAAATATTTGCCATCACCATTATATATATCACCACAATATATACATCACCATTTAGAATATACAAAGAACTAAAATGTATAAATATTAAGAAAGCAAATGCTGTAATAAAGTATTGATATTGACTGTGATGCATACATTCGACTTGGTTAGAAAAAAGGACACACAATTTGTTATGTAGAGGTAGAGATGTGGATGAGGGAGGAGTTGGAAGAGAATGATGAGCATGATCAAAACACATGCAAACATTCTCAAAGAATTACTACTTTTAAAAAAGGAACCATATATATGAAAGTGATTATGGAATTGAAAATGTGGCAAATAACCACTTTAAAATATGTTTAACATCACTAGCCTTTGAAGAAACGCAAATCTACTTCGTGATTCTATCTTACCTCAATCAGAATGAAATTATCAAGAAAATAAATGGTAATTAATGTTGGTGAGAATTTGGCCAAAAAGGAATCCTTATATATAGTTTATTGGAGCATAAATTTATTCACTCATTATTGACACCAGTGTGGAGATGCCAAAAAGGGTGAAAAATGTATGTACCATTTGATCCATCTCTACTGCTGTTGAGCATATATCCAAAGGAAGTTTATATCTTATGGTGAAGATACATACATAGCTATAGTCATTTTGTTACATTTATGGTTTTTAAGAAACTGTATGGTTATCAACAATAAGTGGGTAACAAAATGTGGTGAATTCACATAATAGAATTATATCAGGCACCAAAGAAAAATCAAATTATGAAAATTTCAGGTAAATATATGGAACTGAAAACAAGTATTATACTGAGTGAAGTAATATAGGCCCAGAAAAATATTACTGTATGTTTTCTCTCAAATAAGGACAATTGCCTCAAATCATAGGACTCTGTTTTGATTTATGTTGAACTTGGGATATTAATAGAGACCAGGAAGCTAACAAGAGAAGACAGCAAGAAGATATTTATGATAGTGGAGGGGATGAAAGAATGATGAACTGAAAACAGAAGGAGAACTATTTGGGTGTAACATTTAATCAGGGAAACGGTTAAAGGGATAGAAGAGAGGAGGGAGAGTCGGGAGAGTATTAGTAAGAACTAAGGATGTGAGAATAAAATATTGACACATTACTATATAATTCATTTAGCAATACATTTAAAAGAATTTGTACAGAGGATTTCTTTATAAGTAGATAATAGCAATTCTTGGAGTCATGGGTAAGAAAATGAAATCTCAGTGCAGGCATATATACAGTAACTTCCTATGAGCATTGATCAGTGAAGTCCTGGAGTGTATAAGAAAAACACAGGCTATTGTTATTGTTCTTGGTTGCCCAGAAGAACTAAATGTAAGACTGTGTTAATGAATACATCACATACTTTGGTTATGGACAAAGAAAAATCACCCTGGAATTGAACTGGAAAATTCTTCTTGTTAGGTAGTGTATAGTGCCAGAAGGTACCACAAAGGCTGTTAAGTGAGGGAATTCATCAATGATTTCACCTAGATATAAACGTTTTATGCTACAATAGCAGCCTGTCAGGCACAATGTGTCTATTGCTATGTAAGGGTGTGACTGTTGCATTGGTTACCAACTATTCTTTGTTTAGATTTCAGGCCCACTCTCACAAAGAAAACCATGTCTCCTACTATAAACCTGGAGGGATAACTGTAAATCACATTTGAATGTGACTGTGAAGGGCTCAGAACAAGACATAGATTCCAATTGGAGAATTTTAAAGAATATAGAATTTCAAGACTATAGAAACCAATTTGAGAACAGGAGCTGTGGCCAACCTCAGCCTAGCAGACCCTTAAGGTTCTCGTCCACTTAGTGCTTATGTTTTACATGGGCCTCAACTAAGTGGAAGAGGGCTCCCCACACAGCATGGGAAATCCTTCGTTAGTTCACTGACTGAAATGTCAATCTCATTAATAACAACTTCAGTCTCACATTCAGAATAGTGTTTACCCAGGTATCTGAAAATCTATGACTCAGTCAACTGACACACCCAGTTACCTATCCTAATTAATTCTGTATATAGTAAAGCATTTAAGTGAGAACAGGACCATATGGGTAATGTTGAGTAAACTGCCCAGCCTGTCAATCAAAAATTAAGAAACAGGGATAAAGTAATAGCCATTTATTTCACAGGTTTAGTGTTACAAAAAATATGCATATGAAAGACTCATTACAGCACATATTTCATTGTAATCTTAGCCAAATCACAACGAAGTACCATTTTTGTGTTATCTCAATATTTCTTGATATATATTATAATATATATGATATATATATGTATATGTATATGTATATACATATATATAATATTAGAATGAAGCAAAATTGGATGAGCATTTTTCATTATATTTCTAGTAATTTTGCTTCAGGTAATGATACTGAAATGCCAAACTCAAGAGCATATAACCGACAAAAAGTAATAGAAATTAATTATGGAATTACGTATTTCATGTTACCAGAACATACATTGGTCTTAGAGCTAGAATTAACAAATCATAAGCAGTATATAAAACTCTTTGACCAAAAACCAACCAACCAACAACAAAACAGAGCAAAGAACCTTGTCATTTGCCCAAATTTCTCATTAAATATTAGAAAAGGCAACGTTTTCACTTGAAACTGTTATTAGAGATTAAGAATCTGCGAAAGTGACCTATTATAGCAAAATTGTAAGATTAAAACTTACACTGAGATTAATAGGATTTCAATCATGTGAGGAAGCCTTGTGAAAGTAAGCCTTTTTAAAATTAAAACTGTATATTGAAGAGAGTAAGGAAAAGCCACCATCAAGAAATATTGAGATAACACAAAAAAATGGTACTTTGTTGTGATTTGGCTAAGATTACAATGAAATTCGTGCTGTAATGAGTCTTTCATATGCATATTTTATTGTAACAGTAAACCTGTGAAATAAGTGGCTATTACTTTATCCCTGTTTCTTAATTTTTGATTGACAGGCTGGGTAGTTTGCTTCACATTACACATAGGGTCCTTCCCTCACTGACCATGAGTTTGTCTTACACCCAATGCTACCCTCTGCTCTTCTACCTCTCCTGTACAGCAGAGGTCATATGTCCCCTGCAATAATGTCTATTGCCATCATCTATTGACATTTAGATAAAGGGCCTTAGTTTTAATTAGGTAACCGAAATCTCACAACAGAAAATGCATTTACGGAAGTTTCTCCTACAACTTACATCAACTGATAATGCCTCTCAAAGGGAATCACAGAAGCTAACTTTTTAAATATAATTAATCTCCAGAGTGTCATACCTGAGATGTATCTAGTGCTCATTATGAGTTTGACTTTTTCCCCACTAGTTTTGATTCTCATGTGTGAGGGAGTCAGAGGGCAAGGAAGGTTAATCAGTGCGCTGGTTGGCTTTAAGTAACACAAATGCTTGTTAAAGTGTTTGTGCCTTAATTTCTCTCTGACATGTTTCTCCAAGGGAAAAAATAATTTGAATGTAACATACATATCCCAACACACAGCTTCCTCCCCACACATTTTAATTAGTGGCATTATAATGGAAAATTAGTAGAATTGTAATGAGAAATGCTCATTCAATTTTGCTTCCATCTAATGCATATGTAAGCATGACTTTAGCTTTATAAATAAAAAATTTATTAATTGAATTTAAATGCTTTATTATACACATCATCAAAACAGAGAAGTAGCGTTTTAAATATCATGGGAAGCAATTCTTTTATATGTGATAAATCAATAGGACACTAAGATGGAAAACAATGTACATAACATAGAATACATGAGAGAAAAAATGAGGAACACCATTGTCTCAGGAGGCCTGGTAACAAACAAGTTCAATGACTTCTATTTTTCTGCATTTCTGTAATGAGGCTGGTTGTTTAAAAAGGATTACCAATATTTCCCTTAGAGAAACGAGTGATAAAAATTTCCCTTGCCACTTACTATCCCACTGAATCATTTTTTATCTGCAATTAAAATATTAGTGTTCAGTCAGAATTTTTAGCCCAGCTCCAAATACTTGAGTAGTCTCTATGCTAGGCTCCTCTCACCTCAAAGAAGCATTAGCAGAGTTTATCAATCACATTTCAGTAGACAGAACTGGCTTTGGCCAGCACATTACATGAAGAAAAATTAAGACTAGGCAGTTTAAATATGCATCAGGACCAGGGTAAACAATTTGAGACTTGAGAAGGCCCAACGTGAAAACCATGGCAGTACACACGGTTTGAATTAAGTAACTGGTTGCTGATTATTTACAGCAGTGCATGCTCTTAAAGTATATTATATCACTACCCACTTCTCAAAATACTAGATGGGTCTAGCTCATATCCTTAGATGTTTTCATGCAAATAAGGTCAATTTATTATTTTACATAAGTACACAAACAAAACATACATAGGTTTACAAACAATATAATCATTGTAAATAAAAGTCATATTCCTGAAACCCAATAGAAGAGAATCCACTTTTCTCTTTTTCACACATTCTTATTAAAACATAAGTAAAGGCTGGCTAAATTCATGTATTAGATCATTAAGATGAGTAGGAATATTTTGAGGCCTTAGACTTCTAAGTGAAACACAGAACTTCACTGGTACATAAGATTGTGCAGTCATTTCATGGTGTAGAGAGCTCCCTCATCTTTAGAAAGTGCTTTTAGAATTAGCCAATATGGAGTTTCTATCTAGTTGAAATTCCTGTTTAAGAGTCAAGGATTTAAACAAAGACAATTACAGTGCAATAATAGAAATATTTTTTATAATACCTTAAAATCATTCAGAACCCATAATAAACAAAAATCTGTCTTGTGATAGACTGATAAACAGTATGTTCTTTCTGGAGTGGTTAAAGACAAGTAGCATTTTAATATTATATGATGAGATTATTTTATGTGTAATAAATCATTAGGGCACTGAAAGATCAAACTATCTATCATCTATCTATCTATCTATCTATCTATCTATCTATCTATCTATCTATCTAACATAGAAAATGTGAGAGAAAAATGAGGAACTCTGGTATCTCAGGAATGACTTTGTTTCAAATTCAGGATTTAAATGTAGTGCTGTAGATGACTGTAGATATTATAGCTATTGTTTGCTTTAGAATAAGATTTTATATTATCTTGTTGCTTGTCTTATCACTGTGTCTGTTGCAATTTCCAATGGACAGGGACTGGGTACCTCTATGCATCTAATGCCACCAATTCCTTCTTCATGTTTTTTTCCCCACAGTGACTTGGTGCCAGAGTCTGAGCACAGCTGAGTGTCTTTAGCTATTTGTAACATGGGGATGGATAGCTCCTTGTAAATGATATCCCTGTGTAGTTGTTCCACAGCCTATGCCAGTTTTACTATTTTAGAGCAACGGCTAAGCACTTGGAACTCAATGGTGATCAGAGCTAAACAGAAACATTTAGACCAGATCCACACAATGCACTGTAATTGTCTTATTTTTTTATTTGTTATTTTTTTTAAAAAAAAATTAAAATAGATAGGAGCTCCAGTATGGCTAATGTAAAAACTTATGAACCAATGAAGGACTTCTCTGTTCCACTTAGGGGCCTCAGGACTCAGAATATTCCTACTCATTTTAATTAACTAATGCATTCATTTAGCCAACATTTACTTACAATTTAATAAGAATGTGTGAAGAAATTATAGAGAATAAAAACTCTGAATCAGGCAGGTTTTCATTGAAAGCATGAAACAAATTGCACACAAGTGATCATAAGAGCAGTCCACTGAAAATTTGAAGTGCATCCAGATGAAAGAAGTCATTTTGACCTGGAAATGTCAGGTAAGCTCGAAGAAGGAAATGACACATAAATCATTTTTATTAGCTGTGAGGATTTGAAGTTTTGGGAAAGTTAGACATAGAGAAGAATTGAGCACTAGAAAAAAAATGTAGGAGAGGCAAAGGCAGAGGAATCATGAGACGAGAAAAAAATTTAAAAAATCCCAACACTTTGACTTTTCTTTTCCTTTAGATTAAAAACACAAAACTAAACAAAAACTAAACAAACCAAACCAAAACCAAATAGCCAGCAAGGGTATTCTTCTGCATGTAAGGGTACCTGCCACTTAGCTTGACAGCTTGAGTTAAATCTACAGGATCCATACAGCGAAAGGAAATGACTAATTCCTGTAAGTTATCCTCTAAGGTTTATATAGTTTTCATTGGCATACACATCCATGCTTAAAAAATAAATAAAATATGATAAAAATTAAAATCTTTAATGAAGACTATTTTTTTATTATGTATGGCCTATTATTATTATTATTAAACATTAAATACCATTTACAATCATTCTCAGTCAAAGATAGACCACACATGGGATGCCGGCCTCATACGATAACAAGGAGGCACTGGAGAGATGACGGCTTAGGGATTAGAAGCACTTGCTGCTCTTGCAGAGGACCCGAGCTCTATTCCCAGAACCAACATGGTAGCTTGCAACCATCTGTAATTGTACTTCCAGTATGACATCTTCTTATGGCCTCTGCAGGTACCAGGCATACACGTGGTACACACACATACTTGAGCACGAGCACTCATACACATAAAATAAAAATAATCCTAAAACACAACCCTAATTTATAAGCTATATTAAAAGATAATAAAACTTGGAAAAATTCAACTCACTTAGTGACATTTAAATGTAACATTTCTCTTGTTACACTTGCGGTAGAGCAGGTGTCAAGAAGCATACTGTGCTGCCCTTCATGTAAATGCACAGCACAAATTTAGTAAAAAAAAAAAAAAAATCCTCGGTAGTGATAATGAACAGTTGTGTACTGGTTTGTATATCTATAGCACTACACAATTTATGGATATATGAGAGTGCACTTCTACTTATAAAATCTTTGGCTTTCTATAAAACAGAATGTCCTATTCTGCGGACTACAACTGGAATCCCTTTGTGTTTAGGGTTTCTTTGAATTACATCTAGGTTCATACAAATTCACTCTGTGATTTCACATGCTAACATAATTGTCACATTATGTTTTCTGGGCTGTTCCCTCTGTTAAGGGACATATGACTATGCCTTACTTTTGCTTTATGATACTATTACTAGGGATATTAATACTAATATTTACCTTAATGACAGCATAGAGAAGATTTGTAAGAGTCTGGCATCAGCCATGCTAGAAACATTTGTCAAGGTCCAAAGAAAGGCTACAGTAGACTTAAAATCGATGTTAATCTGTTTCCGTGTGTGCCTCCCTTTGTCTCTGCATTCGGTTTCCATGGAGACCTTTCTGAGAAGAGCCCCGTGAATCAGCAGCAGATGAAAGCTGGTTCTCAGGGCCTTGTGAAAGCAGACCTGAGGGGGCTGAGGAGGTCAGCGGAAATGTAGCCAGTGAAAATTGCAATGGCTAGATGATTTTCAAAGTTCATTCAAGCTAATGAAGGTGATTATCTGCCAGCCATAATTCTCTTCCTTTACAACACCCGATCAGGTTCACGGTTCACAGAGATACGTGAGAGTAAAGCTGATAGCCCTGTTGCAATTCTCGGGGAGCCATATTTAATGTGTAGCATCCATATCTGCCTCTGTGACTTCACATTTTCCCATGGAGCATTTTCTCATCATAGCCTCACTTTGCATTGACATCTTTTCTTCAAATTAAACATAATTACTTCAAAATTTAATTGTTGGACCAGTACAATTCATTTTTTTAAATTTAAAAAGTAACTTAAAAAAATTAAAGCATTAGGCTCACAAATATCTTATTAAATCATTCAACCTTGTATCACCATTATTATCAAGTATAATTTGATTTTTCTAAACAATACAATTTGTTCAAATTAGTCCTTTTAGAACCCCATTTATTCTATAGTTGTTTCATTTTTCATTAGTCCATTATGTTTTCTTGTGGGAGAGACGTTATGAGCAAGACTTACTTATATGCAGTTTTGTTTGAGAAGAACACATAAGAAAATCCTCATCAGCCTAACTTTTTTGCTTTGGAAATTCAATAGTTTTGTTATGTTGGTGGTGGTTGTTGGTTTGTCTTAGGGTTACTATTTCTGCTATGAAACACCATGGTTAAAAGCAACTTGTGGAGGAATACGTTTATTAGGGTTTTAGACCCCGAATCACAATTCTGTGAGGAAAGTCGAGGCAGGAAATCGGGCCACCCATGAACCTTGAGGCAGGAGTTGATGGAGAGATTATTGAGGAGGGCTGCTTCGGTACTGCTCCTGATGGCTTTCTCAGATTGCTTTCTTACAGTATCCAGAACAATCAGCCTAGTAGCGATACCACCTACAACAGCTCAGGAATACAGTGTTTGTTGAGTGTGCTGAAGGTTCTGAGATTGCTACTTCCACTGAAACAAAGGAACAAACTGTGGTAGCCAGTTTTACGTCAACTTGACACAGGTTAGATTCATCTCACACAAGGAAAACTCAATTGAAAAAATGCTTACATGAGGTGGGGTTGTAGTCAAGACTGTAGGATATTTTCTTGATCTGTGATTGATAGGAGAGGAAGCTGCCGATTGTGTTTCAGGATTTGTAAACCAACATTTATTCACTCCCTCTATAAGGACCTCCATCATGTTCATATAGTTGCTTTTAAAGCATTTTCCCTCAGCTATGTTGGAGTGTTCAGGATCTGCTGCAATAGGATGGCTGGTCTCTAGTGACAATGTATTTTCCTGACTATTACTGAACTGATGCTACACTGGCACCTAGGCATCTGGGTTGTAACGGCAGTTCTGCTACTTTGTAATGGCCCGTTCTGCTGCTCCGGTCCACAGGTCAGGATCTAGCAAGAGAGAGAGAGAGAGTGGGGATGGAGGAGCAAGAGATACGAAAAAATGGAGACAAGACAAGAGTCTGATCAAGTTCTCGTTTTATGAAAGGAAATCCTGGGTATATATAAGCACAAGCAGGGGAACACAGCTGAAGACACTTCACTACTTGCACCTTGCAGCTGGGGGCATTAAACAACAAAACAAGATATGTGAGAAAAACAAGATGTTTATCAGAATGTGCTCAGCTGTTGTAGGCTGTTGTCGGCTGTTGAAAACAAGTCTCTTGTCAGGGTACATGGCTCGAGATGGCTGCAAAGATGATAGCCGCTTTCTGCTCAGAGTCAGCTCCCAACACTGGGTTTGGGGTGCCTATAGGTCTAGGCATTGCTTTCTGAGTTTGTTTTTGTTGGGTAGGTGTGTTTGGTTTCTATTTCCTCTTTAAATTTTCATGTACTGTGATGACTGTGTGTTCCCTGTTTTATTAAATTGGTTGGCTGATGAAGAAATATATCTATGGAGAAGAAGTGAAGTATTTTTATAATGATATCTGATGAAAACACATGTTTGATTTGACAGAGTGAAAAACACAAAAGAAGAAACATTTTCTTGGAAAATGAGGAAGCAAGCATTGATGCCAGGAGATGGTTATGAATGGAATGAACTGTGTTGAAAGGGTGGCGTCACTTCTGAGTGCTACATAAATGATTCCAAACGATGGTAATAGCAGTGTCAAAATGGTGCTTTGAAAGAATCTAAGGGAGCTTCCATCACTATCTGAACACCCAATATATAGTCCAAAGGAACAACAATGCTCTTTTCTTTTTTCAATAAGATTTTGACACACTTGTGAAAATGTTTTCCCCTACTAAAAATGTCTGATAGTTGTAAAATGTCTGTACATTGTAGATAGAATGAACAAATGCATTTGAGGACCTGGGGGAAATCAGCTTATATTTTACTCATTGATTTGGTGGCAGTGTAAAACAGCATAACTTCTTAGGTTATTGATAAAGTTATTACATATGCTTTATGAGTATATTGACGAATGCTTAAACAAGAACCATAAAATGTTAGCAAGATTAAAATTAATAAACAATAGATATTCATAATAGTCCATGTTGATTCACATTGATTTAAAGAAGCATCTTCATCTCACCACATGTTGGAATTTAAAAATGTCATTAAGTATATTAATTGTTGTTTGTAAATGTTTGTAAAAATGATACTACAGATGAAAGTCTGAATTTTTAGTTTTTAAATATTGTAACGGCCGTTTCTTTTGTAACGGTCAGTCTGCTACTTTGTAAAGGCCGGCCGGTTCTGCTGCTCCAGTCTGCTGGTCAGGGTCTAGCAAGAGAGAGAGTGGGGACAGAGGAAGGGCGAAAAAGGGGCGAGAGACGCAAAAGATAGATACAAGACAGAGTCCGGTGGAGTCTCTTCAAGTCTCTTCTTTATTCTCCTCTCTTCTTCTATATTCTCCTCACTCCTTCCACATATAGAAAGGAAATCCTGGGTATTTATACACTTTACCACATGACTTGCCCTCGTGGACAAGCTCAACTGAAGGCACTATGTCACGTGCCTTGTAGCCATGGATACCAGAAGCACCTTGCAGCTGGGGGCACTAAACAGTGTAACAAGATGTTTATCAGATTGTGCTGAGCTATTGAAGGCTGTTGAAAACAAGTCTCTTGTCAGGGTATATGGCTCGAGATGGCTGTAAAGATGATAGCCACTTTCGGCTAAGAGCCAGCTCCCAACAAAATATAACTATTATGTCTAAGTTTTTTTTTTTTTTATTCCTGTTACATTTGGATGTATTTGTATTTTACTATTTTATTTACAATTGGACCTTAATTTTTATAGCTTTATTTCTCAGTTTTAAATCTTGAGTCTGTGTCAAATTGGGTTCTGTTTGTGATAGGTTAGGAAATTATTTCCATTTTGATTTTTGAAAAATACAAATATCTGCCTTTCCCACGGTAGTCAGTTATTTACGAGATCACTGCCTCCTCTATGGCTCTATAATGCCATTTTCTGCTTGGATTTAGCATATTGGTTCTAGCCTAGAAGGTAGCAGGGGTAGTTGAACGTCTCCATGAGATTAGATTGTAAGCAGCTGTGCCTCTCCATCTAGATGCTATTCTCCACTTTGTAGTATTTTGGTTTGTTTTCCTTGGTGAAGGCACTTCACATGTTATGAAGCTGTACTGTTGCAGGTCTCAGTTGGAGAGTAGCCCAGAGGTTCTTCCCTAGAGGGCATTTCAGGTATAATTGAAGTCCCAGTTCCCAACTGGCAGCTTTACAATGACCTCATAAGATTCCCTGGCAGAACTCCTGATATGCGATTAGGTAATGCCTGGATTCCCAACCCATAAAACTGGAAGATAACAAATGCCTTCCACCCACTAAGATTTTAATTAACTAATTGCACCATTGGAATAGAAAGTATTTTGTGTGAATATTTATATTTTATGCTTTTTAGTCAGTTTTATAAATATTTGTTACATTTTTAATAACTTACTTTGATTGAGTATTTCGTATTTAGCTGCTCCACAGATGATTCTATTTGGCTTTCTGCACATCATTTGGGCAAGTGTCTTTTTTTTTTTCTTCAGAAATCATCATCAGAGAGCAATAGTCTTCAATTTTTTCAAATAGCTAAATTTTGGCAGCTAATCTTTGGTTTTCTCTATTTCAATATCTTATGTTTTATTTATTTTCAGTTGTTTGAGAATATGAAGTTTGTGTTTTTTGGAAAAAGAAAGTCAGATTATAAATACATGAAATTCATGCAAAAGAGGGTTAAGTTTACAGCAAATTTTCTTATTTATTGCAGATCTTAATATATTTTGACTAATGTGTATACATATTTAATTCTGGAGAAGTCATGTGGAGATCTACTTCTGCTTTCGGAAGTCATTTTTGTTTCAGTTGAAAAGCATGTTTATTGGGGAATCAGAAATTGGAGCTATATTTCCAAATCAAACTAATAGAAAATTAGAATTATTTTAGTCTTCTACAATTATCATGAAGACCTGCCACAAACACTGAGCATATACCACCATTCAAGATGATGTGAAGGCTTGCATCAGGTTTGGTATAGGAAGCTGGCACAGCCATGGTATCACTGTGTTCTCAGGTGGTGAAACACAGAGAGTGAGAAATGGGAGAGAATGTAATCTGGGGAATCCTTCCTTGTATATAAGAAGATTGCTTCTTTCAGATCAAGCACCCTTATAACCCACTTTAATCTAGTTCCCTCTCAACAATATAATCTAATGCTTTGAGGTATTTTATTTATGTTTATATTTTTGGAAACCCAATTGAGTCCAGAGCAGGAAGTATGAAAATTATAGACTAAAATATTTAGAATTGGACATTTGAAAAAGACTGAGGTATATGGCTGACATTTGACATACTTAATAGTATGTAGTTATGCTGAGGGATGATATGCATATGGGTACTAGAATGAATTATAGCCATTATATTTTTCTTTCTTCCCAGGTCAGTCATGGAAATAGGATGTCTGGATATGACTCTACCATTTTTACTTTCATGTTGTTATTTAAAACAATTTCAAAGTAATGCCACTAGATGAGGCATTCTTAGAAATATCTTAGTTGGATTTCTTACTAGTATCTGATTATTCTTTTTGTTCAGATACCTGTTGGGATAGCATGCATTCACTGGCTCCAAAGGGCTCCAAAGGACTCCAAAAACATGTAAATTTCCGTATATGAGAAAATAATGAAGTTGCCTGTAAGACATTTTTGTTGAAGACAGAGACATGTTTAGTTATTTTGTCCTAACCCTGTCCCTGTTTCTTGGCTAAGAAGAGCTTTAGTGAACATGAGAGATACCTCAGTGGTTTTTCCAGAGATCTCCAATTTCAACGTGAATTAAGTCATAGAAAGACCAATGGACAGAAGCTTAAAGAGCAAGCTTCCTTCTTGTAAGTCATGTAAGTATCATGTTCACATCTGCTCATAGTACATGTTATCCATAGAAGAGAATTTGAAATGCTTGTTTACAAATGATCTCAGAATTCAGGATGAACAGAATTATTCATTAATAAAAACAATAGAGCAATTGCTTTTTATTTTTTCAATCTTGCTTGCAGATCAGCTCACAGATACCATTCTTAATATTTCCTTTTACAAAGAATTTGTATTTGATTCAAAATGCTTAATAAAATAGAAATTCTCAATAAAGCCTGTATCTAGGTAGCTTTATTTGCATTTCTATTAAATGAATGACAAATATTTGGAATGAGTATTATAAATATATGTGTAGCTCTTGTTTGTAGCCTATTCCTTTTCTTTGTTCCTTTTCTTTCTCTCTTTTGTCCTTTCTTTCTTTGTTTCTCTCTCTCTCCCTTCCTTCCTTCCTTCCTTCCTTCCTTCCTTCCTTCCTTCCTTCCTTCCTTCCTTCTTTCTTTCTTTCTTTCTTTCTTTCTTTCTTTCTTTCTTTCTTTCTTTCTGCAGAACAATAGAAAGTGTTCTCCAGTTATGAGGGTCAAGTAAGTAAATATTTAGGGTAATGTAGTAAAAGTACAGATAGATAGTATCAACTTCTTTGCAAGGTTATTTAGGAAGATAGCTATCTGATCTTTCATATAAATATTTTTAAAGTAAAACAATTTATCTGGGTTTTCTAGGCACTGATCTCTTTTATCTTGAGAGATTTAATTTCTCAGCACGTAATAATGACTAGTATTATCCTTTCCACCAGGGTTATAGTTATATGTGACACAATGCACTCCTAGACTTCACAGCTATGTGTATGTGCACGTGTGCTTGTGTGCATAGTCAGAAAGACTCATTAATCTTTCACTGCTTGCTAAGAGGGCAAGAACAGAAATAATATTTGTGTCTGGTCCAACAGGTGCAACACTGTGAACAAATTCATCAAAGATGTCAGACATTGGAAAGACTGATACCTACAAAAAAAGATTTTAGATCCTAATTTCTGCCATTAACCTGGATTTAGCTGAGTTACTTGTCCTATCCAATACTTTAGTATTTACTTTGGTCTAGATCCAAAGCGTAGACAATCTGTGAGAATTAAGTGAACTGAGATGAAATAAACCTGTTTTGAGCTTTCAATTAGTGATGAGTTAATCTTACATCATCAACAAAGGGGTAAAGTCTAAGGCTGTTTTTAATTGTGAATTGCAAATACAATGGTGTTGAAATTCTAGTTCCTAACTCTAGTGATGTGAAAAATTTGAAATTATTTTGAGGCTTGATATCTCTCTGCTATGGTGAAGGAGAGGCATATATTATGTGGATACTGTCCTTACTTTCTCAAACATGATCTTCACTCAGGGTTAACTTAACGAGAAATATTTGCATTTGGAATCAATACAGCAAAACTATTCCATGGACGAAACATTCAATTGGCTATGGTAAGCGTTTTTGAAACAACATTTTCAAATCTGGATTACAAGCAATCTTTCAGTGTCATAGAGCGAAAACACTGTCACTTGCATTTCATTTTCTTGTCATGTGCACCCCGTGGATGCTGAACCAAGACATTCTCCACCACCTCTGCTTCTTTTTTCCTCTCTCAGAGCTGCCTCTCATGGAGATAAAAAATTGCTCAGTGGTGACTGAGTTCATCCTCCTGGGAATCCCACACACAGAGGGCTTGGAGACTATGCTTTTTGTGTTATTCCTGCCCTTCTATACTTGTACCCTGGTGGGAAATGTGGCTATCCTTGTGGCTGTATTTTCCTCTACTCGCCTTCATACACCCATGTATTTTTTTCTGGGGAACTTGTCCATATTTGATATGGGTTTCTCTTCTGTGACCTGTCCAAAAATGCTCTTTTACCTTATGGGACTGAGCAGACTTATCTCCTACCAAGACTGTGTCTCTCAGCTCTTCTTCTTTCATTTCCTTGGGAGCATTGAGTGCTTTCTGTATACAGTGATGGCCTATGACCGCTTTGCTGCCATTTGTCACCCTCTACGGTACTCAGTCATCATGAATTCTAGGATCTGTGTGGCGCTAGCTGTGGGCACATGGCTACTAGGATGCCTCCATTCCAGTGTCTTAACTTCCCTCACCTTCACTTTGCCTTACTGTGGTCCCAATGAAGTAGATCACTTCTTCTGTGACATACCAGCCATCTTGCCATTGGCCTCTGGTGATACCTCGTTAGCACAGAGAGTGAGCTTCACTAATGTTGGTCTAGTGTCTCTTGTCTGCTTTCTCCTGATTCTTGTGTCTTATACTCGAATCACAATCTCCATCTTGAGTATTCATTCAACTGAGGGGCGTCAGCGTGCCTTCTCCACCTGCAGCGCCCATCTCATTGCTATCCTCTGTGCCTATGGACCTATAATCACTGTATACCTACAACCTACACCAAACCCCATGCTGGGAACTGTAGTGCAAATTCTGATGAACTTGGTAGGACCAATGCTGAACCCTTTGATCTATACTTTGAGGAATAAGGAAGTAAAGATAGCCCTAAAAAAGATACTGCATGTGAACCCTCCAGTCTCTGAGGGTTAGGAAGATAAAATGATTGAATACGTTGCCCAGGAATTCTTCCTATGCCTATTCCATTCCTATGGAATTTTTCCTATAATATGGTAGCCAGCCAATAGGAAGCTTCTAGATTGTTTAGAATTGACTTCTCTATGTCTTTCAGCAAAATTTTGTCATATCTTTAGAAATGGGTCCTTACCATATGGTCATGAAGTGTAACTGGTGCAAATAAAAACACCCTGTGCTGTTTTAAAGACTTCTGGGTCTTCCTTGACTAACTCTTAAGAAAGTACCCTCTATATTGAAAAATACTTGTATTTTCATCTAATAATTCAAGTCTTCTGGGCACAACATTGTCTATTGCTATAGAGTAATTATTCCCCTTCCCTTTTCTCTTTTTAGAATTGTACTTTGAAATTGGCTTACTAATTAGAGGGATTCCATAAGACTTTTATATATGCTGTTAGCTTTGGGTAATCTAGCCACCATCCCTTACTCTCTCCCATCCTTCGCTAATCCTTTAATTCTCAGTGTTTCTATACCTTGTTTCTTTTCATGTGTTTTCTACTACCTTTGAACTTTTCTTTTAAATTACACTATAGGCTAATAAGAGTCCATACCCCTTTTCTTTGGATTATCCCCTCTAACCTACTTCTTGATTTTCTGTTTGTTCTCTCATCCCTCTCTGATTATGAATTCCTGTCATGAGTATTCCACTTCAGTACTTTTGTATTATTTATAATCTCTTATTCTCCCTTTGATGTTCCCTCTAAGCCCTCTTTCTAGTCTTTTGACATCTACTCTTTTTCTAAGTTAAGTACACCAGACATAAATTTGAAGCTAGTATCTACATATGAGAGAGAGCATATGGCATTTGTCTTTCTGAACCCATGTTCCCTCCTCACCCAGTATAATTTTTCTAGTATTACCCCTTTAATTTCGAATTTCATTTTGCTTTATAGTAGTGCAATATTCCATTGAGTATATGTGCTGCAATTTTTCTTTGTCCACTCATCTGTCCTTGGACATCTGGGTTTATTCCATTTCACAGCAGCTATACAGCACTGAACATGGATGTGCAAGTGTGTCTATAGGAATAATCTATCTACCATACCAGTCTATTGAAAATGCTGAGTCAAAACATACTAATAAAACACTCACCAGAGTTCCTGGTACATATTTAAAATTAAGCAATACCATATGAGTTTTTGTTTTGTTTTGGTAGACTCTAATAATATTCAACTACATCTGATGACTCTCATTCCCTTTTACATGTGGGATTAAACACTAGAGGAAATGGTTTAGAAACTCAAATAATTGTCATATAAAATTCACCTATTAAATTTACTTTTGAGCTAATCTTATATTTTAAATGTATAATTTTAATTTATAAATCAAAGAATCATTATAAGTTGTAAATTAAAATTTTAAAGATCTAGCTGTCTTTATAAATATGAATTCTTTATTTTGGCATATATCAAAAAGAATTTAAATGTTTATAGAAAATTCTAAATATAGGTATTGAAACTTATGACTATAAAATTCCAGATCTCGGAAAGTCATGATCGTATTCAGAGTTCATCTTGGTGTATTTAGTAAGTTCCGAAACAACACAGTCTGGGCTACATCAGGAAACTCTTAAAGAGAGAGGGGGGAGGGGAAAGGGGGAAAGGGAGTGGGAGAGGGAGAGAGAGAGAGAGAGAGAGAGAGAGAGAGAGAGAGAGAGAGATCTATGACATATAAAAGTATACAAAATGGATACTAATGTGGGTGAAATAGAAGAACCAAGATTCAAGAATGGTTATACATTGTATTGTATAGAACATTTTAAGATTGTGACACATAGAATTACCAAACCTTTTGGCCTTATTCTTCGATTATCAGTTTGTAACATTTAAAAAATCTTATATCATTTTTAATGCAGATATTACAGTAAGATGTTTCCAGATAACTTGGGGAAATATATAAAATTTGTTCTGAGAATGATATTTTATAACTAATTCATTGTGTACTAGAAAAACAGATACAATAATGTTAAGGATAGATTGTGAGTAGAAGAAAGCTACTGATTTCTTCGAGTTAATTTTGTATCCAGTCACTTTGCTGAAGTTGTTTATCAGCTGAAGGAATTGTGTGGATGCTACAGTCCTACTCAGTAGGAGGAAGAGAATACTCTCTGGGAAGTAGACTGAGAGAGGGATCTGAGAGGGAGAGAATTGGGGGAGGGAAAAGGGGGGCCAGTTCAAATATGGGAGGAGATGGGGGAGATGTACAGAGGGTCAGGAATTTGAAAGCAGGTGTGTAGCAGTGAGGGAGGGGGAACTGGGGGGTGTAGCCACTAGAAAGTCCCAGATGCCAGGGACCCAAGAGTTTCCCAGGACCCAAACAGGGAGGACTTTAGCCAAAATACCCAACAGAGTGGGAACAGAAGCTGTAGAGACCAAATCTAGTGGATATGCATGGCCTCCAGTTGAGGGATGGGGCCATCCACCCACCATAAAATATCAATCCAGAATTCCTCTTGTGAAAAGGAAATGCAGAGATAAAGAGTAGAGCAGAAACTTAAGGAAAGGCCATCCAGAGGCTTCCCCACCTAGGGATCCATCCCATCTGAAGACACTAAACTCAGACACTATTGCTGATGCCAAGAAGTGCTTACTGTCAGGAGCCCGGTATAGCTCCTCCCTGAGAGGCGCTGCTAGAGCGGTTCCAATACCGATGTGGATGTACACAGCCTAACATTGGACTGAGAGCGGGGACCCCAGTGGGGAAGTTTGGGCAAGGGCTGTAGGAGCTGAAGGGGTTTGCAACCTCATAGGAAGAACAGCAATATCAACCAACCAGATTCTCCAAAGCTCCCAGAAACGAAACTACAAACCAAAGAGTGCACAGAGGGTACCTATGGCTCCAGCTGGTTATGTAGCAGAGGATTGCCTTATCCGGAATCACTGGAAGGGAAGCCTGTTGGTCCTGTGGAGGCTTGATGACCCAGGATAGGGGAATGTTAGTCTCCTGAGGCAGGAGTGGTTAGGCAGGTGGGGGAGCATCCTCATAGAGGCAGGGGGAGGGAGGAGGGAATAGGGGGATTGTGGAGGGGAAACTGGGAAGGGGGATACCATTTAAAATGTAAATAAAGAAAATAACCAATAAAAAGAAAAAAAAGCGATAGATTCTGATTCTGCAGGGGTTAACAGTAATCACAGAAAATGTATGCCTTTTTCCAAGCTGTAACATGTAAATCAGAAAGTTTGTAGAGGGCATGCATAGAGTGTGCGACTATAGAACCATAGAACCATATAAAATAGTGAAAGCTTGGAGATATTTATGATTAAGTGTACTAAGAAATGCAATAAGAAAACTAATAATGCAATAAGTTTTCTTATACAGTAAGTAAACTAAACAAATGAATTGGTAAGTGAAAACGTTTAATTGTCAAAATAAAAAATTATTCAGATGCAGAGGGAATAACTCTTGTAGAGATTGCTCTGTTTATTTTCAGAACATGTGAATTTATTTATATTCAGGTATGAGTGATAAATGCAGCCACAATTTAAAGCACTGTGTGACGCGAGAAATTGACTTGGGTCTAGGGAATGGAGTGAATATGACAAAATTTTCACTGATCAAAAACCTGGTGATTCTTTAGATGTGAAAAAGTTAACTGTTCTTGGAATTTTATGTCTGTAGTTCTGTCTATATATGGTAGTCCTAGTGTTAACTGCATTATTACATTTTTATTCATCAAAACAAGAAATGTTTAACGATATATCCCATTCTAATTTAGTGTTCTTTCTTAATTCACCAATACATTGCAAAACCATAAAGAAACAGGATTCTATTAAATTTAACCCAACTAATTATTATTTTAATTTGGCTTTCTTGGTCTCTTTACAGGGAACTGAAATCTGAAAGAAATTTCCATTTTGTGTGATAAATTGGACTTTTTGTCTTCAGACTTCTTATATATATATACCAGAATACTTCTCAAGCAGTTGTATATATCCTGGATTAACAGTAAATTAATAGAGTGGGACTTTTATATGCCTGAAGGCAGCATGCTTGATTATTGTTAAATCTGTTTTTTTTTTCAGAGCTGGATTTTCTGTGCGCTGAGAAAATTACGTTTCCAAGACAACAGAGCTGAAGGTTAGATGTCTAGACAGACTAATTCACTGGCTTTATTAGCATCATCCTGTCACCTTTTGGAAATGCTGCTGGGTTTCTGCTGGCCCTGTACCAATATCGTGGGATGAAGGATGCTACATTATTATGCTGATACTACTGGTGGAAAAAAATATATAACTCAAGTATATTAAACCTAAAAGGAGCTGGGCTAATTTTTAAAATGCAAATCCAGGCCATGGTTCCTTATCTCAAGTGTATCTCATTAGCAACTAACGGAGCTTTTTAGGAAGAGAAAAACAAATGCTGAGGAAGTGTATAGGTATCCTCCACAGAGTAGCAATCTTGTATTTCTATTTTATATTAAGGATGAAATAAAATAGTATATCTTTTGTTTTAAATCCCATGATGAGTCCATTTTCCTTGTTTCAAGATATTTAGTATCTAATAACTTTGAGTTACTTCAGACAGATAAACTATGTTAATTCTGCTGCATCGACAATCCCATAGACACCTTGGGGCAACCATTACCTAGTATTTGGAAAGTGTAACTGTACACTGTGTTGTTTCACTCTTAATTTAGTGATTTTGGATTTTCCTCCTCCCCTGGCTCCCATTCTCCATCTCGAGGAAATCTAGTATGTGACACGGTCTTAAGAAATCAAAGAGCAGTTAGACTAAGAAGAAACAGGATTATTTAGGAGGACAAGGAGACCAGAAGGATGGCATAAAGTCACCAGAGGAAGCAAGTGTGAAGGAATGTATGTAATAAAATGTTATACACAGGTAAAAATGTCACAGCGAGCCCTATTATTTTATGGACAAACTTAACATCATAAACAAAACAAACTGATTGTTACAGCAGCTGTAGAACAACAATACACTCTGGTCTTTGAAGATAGTGTTGTTGCTTGAGATAATCTCTCTCTCTCTCTCTCTCTCTCTCTCTCTCTCTCTCTCTCTTTCTCTCTCTCCCTTTCCCTACTCCTTTCCCTCTCCCTCTCTCCCTCCCCCTCCCTTTCTCTCTGCTTTCACTCCCTTCTCAACTCCCCTTCTCATGCCCCAAATAAACTCTGTTCTACATTGTACCCATTGTATGACTGGTACCTCAGGGGGAAGTGGTGATGCCTCAGCATGAGCCTGCGGAGACACCCCTCCCACATCACCATACCTGCCTCTACAAATCATATCCATGGCTCATGGCTCCTGGTGCTAAATTAATCAATCAGGAAAGCTAACTGTGCACCAAGAGTTTCTGCACCACTGAAAATTATGGAAAATTTTCAATTTAGTTTTAACCTGTGCTGGGAGATAATACAAAAAGAATACTTTTCAGTAAAGCAAGTAAAGAGAAATTTATCATTTCCCTTATTTAAGGTTGTTAAGTATAAGAATAATTAGGATTCAGACACGTGTCACTTTTGTTTAAGTTAGAACTGATAATTATAAGTAGCGTGAAAATAGATACTGGGCATTTTCTCACATTAACATTAAGAATTAACAAGCCTTTCTGTTCTTAGAGACATTGCAGGCAGCAGTACCACATGTGAACCAATATGTCACAGTGAGGAGAGAAGCTATGTCTATGCTCAGTGTTATGACCCATGACTATTTGAATGATAAGTAGCCTAAGCAAGCCTGAGATTACTTCCAATCCAGCCCTAGGGTGCCTAGACAGAGATTTAGCCTGAGATAACCGCCAGTCCAATGACAGGCAGGCTTAGATGGGCTCCCAGAATGAGGAACAAGCCAGAGACTAGAAGTACACCACCAGGGACCAGGTCCCTGGGCAGGAGTGAGTCAGAGACAGATAGCCCTCACAAGGGGTCGCTCAGGCAGACCAGTCCAGGAGGAAGCCCAAGACAACCACCAGATAGGCACTATGGGGCCTGGACAGGGAGCTAACCTGAGATGGCCACCAATCTGGCACAGTGCAGGCCTTGAAGGGCAGACCATGCCTGAGATGATACCTGCCCTTGTGTACTCTTGAGACTCCTGAGATGACCCAGACAGTCGGAGACCTTGAGTGCCATTAAGAGGAGGAAGTAAGTGGTGAAGAAATGGAACACAAAGAGAAACAGAAGGTTGTGGGCCCAATGAAGAGAGGCAGAATCGGGGACTCGAGGGTCGTGAGGAATAGCCTGATGCGTATAGCTGGTGATGCCATTTAGAGTGGTCTGTGCTGGCACCAGAGTCCATATCCCGGTCTTTTCCCCTGCAGCATGTTACCAAGAAAGAATGGCTAGATGTCCCTGATCTGGGCTGGTGCCTGGGAAATATGTTGATATCTGAGGACTGTGTAGAATTGGCCCCATCCTTCACCTAAGGATTGTGGGATAGCTGGCCCTGGAGGCATGAGAGCAGGAAAGCTGACCCTGTCCCTGGCTAGCTGCAGTATTCAGGAGAGCAGCTCTACACATTATGGTACTTGTTGATTACCCAGCCCAAGGATATTAGAGTAGAAGAGCTAGCTCTACCATTCCTTTCCCAAGTGGTGGTGTGGATGTGGGAGAGACAGCCCCCTCCCTCTAGACCCTCTGCTGCAGGTAGGAGATCTGTCCCTGGGGTCGTGGGAGCAGGACAGTTGAGCCTTCTCTGAATCAGCTGCATCCTTGGGAGATGCCTGAGCAGCAAAGTAGAGTTGACCTTGGGGTTAGGGGTACTAGTGAACTGGCTCCAAGGGTGTGAACATGAGATAGCATGAACCACCATTTGTCTGCTGTGCTGTGACAAGGGTAAGGGATAGATGCACCCTCTCCTCATCTATAGCAAGCAGGAGAGCTGACCCTGCCCCTCACCTGCTGCTGTACTCTGCACCTCTTCTGAGCATCAGATCAGAGCTGGCCCTGGATATGGAGCTGGTAGGTGAGCCAGCCCCAAGTGTATGAGTGTGTGGTATGTGTTTTGGGGTCCAACTGTGGTTCCGCATCCTCTGCTTTCTCCCTCTCAGGGTGTCCAGATGCCACAACAACCAGGCTGGCAACATGAAGAGGAGTCCAAAACAGGTGGTGCTTTGCACGATCTTTTTTGGGCTAGGAGTGAGCTTGAGGGTGAGGTGGGATCAGGAGGAGAGTGAGAGGCCTTCTCTGAGGATCTTCAATGGAAGAGCTCTCTTAGACAACCTTAGCTTTTATGTATGCTTTTATTGGGGGTAGACATGTGTGAATACACTTTATTAGGAGTGAATTAGGGCTATATATAGGCTTGGAAGAGTAGAAAGTCATTTTCAGGGTAAATGAAAAGCATTGCCTAAAGTATTAAAGTTCTGTGAGTATCCCATTTGCATGGAGTGGCATTCAGGAGTTCCAGGTCCTTGCAGGGTAATTCTTATGGGGCCTAGGGGCAGAGGTTTGTAGGTCTACCAAATACTCCTCAACCTCTCCCAGGTAGGGGTTGTGGGGAGCCAGGGTCCCAACACAAGGTCAGAGAGGGGGAAGCCCTGCTGGTAAAGGGAGTCTTCCATTTTGCACTGTGCTCAGATGAGCTATCCAGTCATGGTAAACTCTGACCTTAATTAGTAGGATTTGCACACATGAATGTGAGAGAGTCATCCCTGCCTCTTGTCTGCTGAGCAGTGACCTAGATGAGGGTTGGAGGAGAAGTGGCAGACAAAAGAGCTGGCCATGGGGTCATGAAAATGGGAGAACTGGCTATGTCCCTCATCAGCTGCAACCCTGGGGAAAGCAGACTCTGCACACTGCGTGAGCAGCAGGGTAGAGTTGGCCCTGGCTGCAGGGGTTTCTTGTGACCAAGCTCCAAGGGCATAAGAGCAGAAGAGACAGCAGGCTGACCAGCTCAGTTTCAGTGCTTTGAATTGGCCTACTACAACATCTACTCTGTTAATGACCTGCTGGTGTTCATGAAGGGGATGGTCCTACAGATCTAAAGCTATAGGATCTCTATGATACAGGGCAACAAAATGATATCTGAGAGGAGTCCCACTCAGGTTCCAGTACTGAGAGAGAAGCAGAAGCTAAAGGCCTCATACCGGACCAAAGAGTCATTGTAATGAACATTTGCAAGTAAAGAAGTATGGACAAAAGGGTATACCATAGGACACAGTATGACACACTATAGTTTTCAAAATGAGAATTTTTTTCTCTGTTGTGGGAGAGGTTGCAAGAGTGGAGGACAGATACTAGGGGAGGGGAAGATGAGTGGAATTGGGGTGCATGATGTGAAATTCACAAAGAACCAATATTTGTTTAAAAAATTAAGGAAATTTAAAAAAGAATTAACATGCCATTGTAATAGAGTAAAAGAAGACAATACAGGTAATTAGATACCAACATAGAGCAAAAAAAACCCCTAAAACCAAACCAAACCAACTAACCAACCAAACATCATATAATTCTCTATGCTTAGATCAGTGTTCTTGCTAAGAACATCTAGAAATTTTATAAACATTTTGTTACCATCATAGATCCGAAGACAAAAATGCTCTACAGAAATTAATTTACTGTTTCAAAAGTTGTCCTTTGATACATAATTCTACAATACACATAATTCTTGTGTTCTCAAAAAAGACACAAAGGGACAATAAAAATCAGAATGAGGTTTTAAAGGCATTATACCAAAGGAGACAAAATAATTGTTCATAATCCACGAAGAATAAAGAATTCAAGAAAATTCAGAAGGGATCTTTGGAGATATAGAGCATGGACATATGTATAAGGTCAGGACATAGTCCCAGCCTTAGCAAAAATGAATCATTCATATCGGCTCAGCCTCTGACAGGGTCTGGGTCTACAACCCTAATGTAACTGCTGATAAATCATAGGGTGACTGATATTAGAAAAATAATGATGACATAAAATGGATGCTGGATTTTCCTGACATTACCCAATACATATACTGCTATTGGAATAAAAAGCAGGGCAAGAAAGGTAGAGACAATGAAAAGCTACATAGTCCTCCATTTTAATTGAGACACTTGTATCATACACCTCTCCTCAAGGCTCAGAGTTCCTCATAGAAGAGAGGATGGAAACATTATAAGGACAACAGTTTGTGAAGGATTGATGTGAACTGTTTTCTGGACATGACAAGGCTGATGCACACATGAATTTACAGGGGGTTTGATTGCATGCACAAGACCTGAAGAAGACCAAGTAAGTCAAAACTCCAAATTGCTTCAGCGAACGGCCATTCCACTTTACGAACTGTTGTCATTTATGGCTCCTGGGGCAGGGACAGTCAGATAAATTTAGGGTTGCAGCAGGTTCTAGTAGGTTGCCCATGGTTCAGTGGACGATTGTACACACATAAACACACAGGCAGTACTGGGAATACTCAGTAGGTTAATAATAAAATACATAAAGTTGGGAGGGAAAAGTAGAGAGGGCAATATGGGAGTAACTGGAGGGGAGGAGGGGAGGGGTTGTTTTGATCTAAATGTGTTATATCCAGGCATGAAAATTTCAAATAAAAGATTTACCCATCCAAAATCAAAAGGCCAAGTTGAAAATAAAGAAATAACACTACTAGATGCAAGCATAAACCAAAGAATAGATCTAATGAGGCAGATTTTATATAAAATAAATTAATATCACCAAACTGAATGGCAAAAATGAGACATTGATGTTCCCAGGTATAGGTTGGGGAGGAGGATCTTAGGTATAGGTTTTGGAGACAGTTTCTTGTAGATGTGAGAGAGAAAACATCCGGAGGTATATGGAACGATCCAGACTGAAGTGGGCAGTGTGAAGAGAGGAGTCAGAGGAGAGGTAAGAAGTGAGGAAGAGAAGAGAAGAGAAGAGAAGAGAAGAGAAGAGAAGAGAAGAGAAGAGAAGAGAAGAGAAGAGAAGAGAAGAGACAAAAGGGGAGGGGAGGGGAGGAGAGAGAGAGAGAGAGAGAGAGAGAGAGAGAGAGAGAGAGGAGAGTGACTGAGAGGAGAGAGAAGAAAGAGAAGAGAGAGAAGATAGGAGAGAGGAGATAGAGGGGAGAGAGAGTCTGGAGAGAGAGGAGGAGAGAGGGGAGAAGGAGGAGAGAGGAGAGAGAAGGGAGAGAGGGGAGAGAGAGAGAGAGAGAGAGAGAGAGAGAGAGAGAGAGAGAGAGAGAGAGAGAGAGAGAGCAATAGAGAGAAGGTTGCACCTGGGCACTCAGAGACTGGCAAGCCTAGTACCTGTGCTGGCTTAGGGGGTGGCAGGAGTGAGATGCTGAGAAGTGCTCACAGGAGTCAAAGGTACTGAGTGACATTGGTCCAGGGTTTCTTTCATGCCTAACAGAAATTAATAAATCATAGAAGGCAAACAGAGAATTATTTTATTGGAAAACTAATGTATATGTATATATTTTTTCTCATAGATATTATATCATATATATATATGATAATTACATAATTTGCAAGACACCCATGACTAAAATTAATACCACAAATTATGTTTAAGAACTTTGAGCACAACTGAAGATAATATTATAGAACTGGAAGATTGAAGATTGTTTTCAATGAAACAAGCAGGATGAAACACTGAGATATACAGCAAGAAGTAGAATATATCTGAGTTTAGATATCTCATGGGCCCTAGGAAAAAACAGTACTATTATTCTGCTAGAGGAACATAGGAATAAGATGATTGCTAATGACATTTTGTTATACCCATAGAGAAATGTACCCCAACCTCATCAGAGAAGTGTCTTCCTACAGTATATGGTAATTAAGAGACTTTTACCTGCACAACTTATGAAGAAAGAGACTTTGAAATGCTTAGCCCTAAATCAGATATCACATTACTAATTCAAGGCTCAGAGGTCTGTGCAGAAGAGGGAGGAGCAAAAAGTTTGTAAGAGTCAGAGATGGCAAGTGACTTCAAGGAAACAGCATTTTCAGATTGTAGAGGACATATGCCCACATGAACTGACAGCACCGGTAGCATGCATTAGACTTGTGCAGGTACACAGCAGACAAACTAGCACGGAGGAGGGGAAAGAGTACAGCTATGACAAGGCAAGGAGCTATTGACAGCCGATAGCTGCTGGCAGTGGAAAAATAAGTTTTCCTGAATGGATAGACTCTAGGTATATGAGAACACATTATAGGTCAGGGTTCAAACTCAGGAGTAGCTGGTGAACACAAATAGGACCCCACATCTTTGACGTTTCCATTCATTCTCTCTTTTTAATAGAGAGAAAGAACATGAAGTTGGGTGGGTCATGAGGTACAAAGGCTCTGAGAGGAGTTGGGAAGGGGTAAGAATATGATTAAAATATATTGTATGAAATGTTCAAGCAATAAAATAATTTTAAAAATTAAAAAAACACATATGGGAACTTGGAGAAATGAAGAATTATATTAGTTAATTTTTTTTTGTTTGTTTTTTGTTTTTCGAGACAGGGTTTCTCTGTATAGCCCGGGCTGTCCTGGAACTCACTCTGTAGACCAGGCTGGCCTCGAACTCAGAAATCTGCCTGCCTCTGCCTCCCAAGTGCTAGGATTAAAGGCATGCGCCACCACTGCCCGGCCTATATTAGTTAATTTTTATCCTACTAAGAATCTCAGAATGATGAGAAGACAGATGAGGTGAAAATAAAACTGCATGCCATAGAAAGATGGTAAAAAGCAGCTGAAGAGGAAAGTGATAAAAACTTACAGAATACAATGATCATTATCCTAAAGGAACCAAAATGTGATATATATGGAAATTATATATAAAAACTAAAGGCAGCAATACAATCACACTTTTAGAAGTGTTGGATTAAATAATGGAGAACTTAAAATTCTATACTCAATGGAAACACATTTAAAATGTAGCGAGACAAATATCATTAACTGATACCACTGGTCAGGCCCATTGTGTGTGTGTGTGTGTGTGTGTGTGTGTGTGTGTGTGTGTGTGAATAAATTCTAATTGTTTAAATATTATTACTCATATTTACATTGTAAAAGGTATAATATTCAAGTTAGAAATGATTGCTATCTGTGACCACCACAAATTCCTGTTTCATGGTTCAATTTCTTATATTAATTAAATTTGTTCTTAGATAAGTTCACACATGTATCCAGGGCATACTGACCATTCTTGCCCAACTCTTTTCCCATCTCTCTAGCACCTCTGACTATACCTTTCTTTCCTTAAAATCTGTCATGTACATGTCTAATTGCTTCCATTCTTCAGCTTTAAGTCTGAAAGCTTGAGTTCATGACCCAGAATTCACAAAAGGTGGAGGGAACACTCTGTAAACATCTCTCATTTACAAATACATGCTCATTAATAATTTCATAGTTTATTACATATTTATGATTTATTCTTTGAATGTTTTATACATACAATGAATTTTTACAATCATCCTTCATTCTTTACCATCTCTCTCTAGGTAGGCATACATATATACATATGTGTAAAATTATGAATATCTATATCTATATGTATATCTCTATATGTGTGTGTGTACACAAATGTATAGACTACTAAGTCCAATTAATGCTGTCTATATTCACTCATGTGTGGGGCTGACCACTGGGGTTAGACACTAGCAGATACTACACCACTAAGGAAAAGTGACTATCTCTACCTTAGCAGCCATTAACAGTATGGCTCCTCAGCAGGTAGGGCCTCCCCAGGATGTCCTTCCCAGCCTGTGATGGAATTTTAAATTCCTTGATCTTGTGTAGGTCGTGTGTTATCTAACCATAGCTCCATGGGTTCATAGGTATAATGGCCATGTCATCTCCAAAAGACAACTTAAAAAAGAAGAAGAAAAAATAAGATACATGTTGTAGAAAGTAGAAAACAGTTTGTGAATTTTCTTTAATCAAAGACGTATTTTCTATACGAGTGTAACTAACCAGCCATCACATTTTCTCTCTGTATAGATCCATTCTTTAAACTTCTTGCTTGACAATTTGCTTAGTTAGTGTATGCAAATATTCTCTTGAATAAATAAGTCTGACTGTTGTCATTTTACACTTAAGTGTGGCTTTCTCACTGAGGGCCTCAAAACAACCAAACAGCTGTTGGCACTTGTTCTGGTTCCATTCCTCTTGTTGCAGCACAGCTATTTTTTTTCATTCTAACCGCCTTGCTTGAGACTTTTAACTTCTACCATCTATTAATAACTTACTGGGGTTGCTTGATCCTTTGCTAATCTCCCAGCTTGATGACTGTGATTTATACCATTCTCATTGGTTGTTGCTTGAAACTCTCATTATTTCTTACATAACAATTGCCGGTCAAAAATACACCCACCCTTTGGCTAGGTTTAAAACCATATACAAGAAAAGAAACTTTGCTAGTGTTTTAAAAGCATTGTTTCCAGGGCTTGGGATAGGATGACTCATGAATCAGCTAATAAAATTAATTTGGCTTTTGCTAATTAAATGTAGTTTTGTTCAATTTTGTTTCACAAAATCCCTTTTCTGGAAAGATATCTGTTGGCAAAATGAACAGTTTATCATGACAACACGTTCAGACATACATTTCCCATATCTTATTGAAAAGGGTCTTAGGTATTTCAACCTGGTCTCAACCATTCACTATATAATATTAAAAGACATACCCAGTGTTAAATTCCACTATGCTCAGTTTGTATAGTGTAAAGTCTTGAACCCAGAGCTATGTGTATGGTAGGTAGGTACTCTGTGGGCTGAGCTAAATCTCCAGCCTAATTTCCTGCAGGTATAAAGTAGAAACATTGGTCTGAAATTAAGTTCAAAGACAGGCTGGTATGCTCAGGAGGAGAGTGCCAAATTACTACTTCATGAGAGACAACTGAAGTGTCAGTTACTAAAAGAAACTGCTTGGATAGAATGACTGAGAGCCTGCTGATGATCTCTATGAGAATGTTCAACATTTTTGCCTTGGAGAACTCTAGTAGTGTTGGAATTGGATAGCACACCAGGCAAGAAGCCCATCAGTTGGTGTGCTAGGCAGAGTAGATCTTCTCAAAGATGTAATGTTCTAATCTTGGAACCAGTGACCATATTAGGCTACAGGGCAAGGGAGAATTACTGATGAACATGGAGTTGAAATTGCTAACCAGTTTGACTAACGAGGTTATGCTTGGTGCTCATGTGATCCACAAATATAATGGAAGACAGAGGCCATAGAGAAATGAACTGAGATAACACCATTGTCAACATCGACGTTTAGTATAATAAGACCCTTTTAATCTCCAGTATGCTAAGCTAATAAGTTGGTGAGTTTGAAAGCCTTTACATCTATGGTAATTTGTCACAGCAATAAAAATATAAACTAGCAAAGTTACCCTGATAGTCTGGAACTCTCCTGGGGCTCTCCCTTCCTCAGCAGAGGTATGCATACTGGGGCTCTAGGAATGACAGCTCAGAGCCTGTGTGTCTAAGCCTTAGGAAACAGATTGACATCTCTGACTAGAGATTTCAAGAGGATGGCAGGTGCTCATAGGAACACGGGATGTCCTGTAAAGACATCAGGATTACTGCCCTGCTCTAGATGGGTCTCAGGCAGTTGTACCTTCCGCCATGAAGCAATGAACAACCACAGCTAGTGCTCAGGGCTCTTTGAAACTAATATCCAATATTTTAATCAAGAATTTCCTACCTTTAACATGTTCAGAAGATCATAGTATTATTCATCAAAAATAGAGATAACAAATGAGTTGTTTAATGAAAATTAGCACTCTAAATAACTTAAACAAAGATCCACAGAAACAGCACACATGTGCACTCAGCATACACATACAGTCACACACACAGACACAGACACACAGACACACAGACATACACACACACACACCAGTTAATATTCACAGTGCTTACCCAAATAGAGCAGTGGTTCTCAACCTGGAGGTTGTGATACCTTTAGGGATCAAAGGATTCTTTCATAGGGTTGGCATATCAGAGAGATACATTATGATTCATTACTGTAGCAAAATACAGTTACGAAGTAGCTATGAGATAATTTTATGGTTGGGGGTCACTAGGATTTGACAAATTCTATTAAAGGATGGTGGCGTTAGGAAGGTTGAGAGTGACTAGAGTAGTTATGTAGCTTGTCTAGAATGGGTCTAGTTTGTTATTGTATAAAAAAAAAGCCACATGTGTTCTGTTTCCATTGTGGAGGAACAGAGTCAAAGCTAAGATCTGTGGAGAAGATGGGATACTTTAACAACTGACATAATCTATCCTGTAAATTTATGACAAAAAAATACTGAAAACGAATCTTGCCAGGAATTTTTAAAATTAAAAGTATGTATCAAAGTAAATGTTTGATAGAGTTTAATTATCACAAAGTGAAGGATAAAACAATCAAACAAACAAACAAAATCATTAACCCAGCTCAGTAAATTCACTTGCCAGCATTTACTAATTAATTTTATATCTCTCTGTCTCTCTTTTTCTCTCTCACTCTCCCATTCTCTCTGCTTGTGTGTGTATATGAGTGTGCATTATATTCTCGGTGTTTCCTACCTAAACCAGGCTAGACTTGCTTCACACTCATGGTCTTCCTACCCTCCTATGCCAGCAACTCAGGTGATGAGAATACAGTGTACACTTGCCGCTACCTTGGGATATACTTTTCTTTGGAAGAGTAGCAACTCCTAGCAACTAAAACTTAGAAGAAGAGAAAAATATGAGTTCATAAAACTAAAACAGCAAAGACTATTATTTATTTGTGTATTTACTTATATATTATGTGCAAGTGTTTGCGTGAATGAGAGACTTGCTGTAAGCAGTTGCCCATAGAGGTCAGAAGAGAGAATTGAGTATTATGGAAATTGATATGAAATAAGAAAATCAGAAAAGATATAGAAACTAGCTACCGTTCAGTCTCAACAAAACTCAAGAAATGTTTGATCTCTGCTCAGAAACTCTCATAACTCGCTGTATTTGCAATGCAACAGAAGTTAAGCGCTCTGTCGGTTAATGAACCAAAGTAGCCATGATAACTATGAAACCAGCAGTCTCCACCAGAATGTATTTGTGATCAATGTGGTCTAAATGAGTCTTTCTTTTTAAAGAACAGTAATCTTTAATAATTTTACTAAGTGCTACTTATATTTCTGCTTAGATAAAAAAGTAACATCTTTATAGCCTGCAGAATGTACACGGTGCATTTTAAGCTTGTAATAAAACAGAAATCCATTCATGGTTCCAATTCTTGGTGATAAGATGTTTTTTTTTTATGCTTTGTTTCTTAGCAACAAGGAGAGGAGAGGAGCTTGGAATTTCTCTTTGACAGGCATGCCAGCATTTAATCCTTTCTACATTTGCGTCCTGTTTCTGTAACATGAGAAGAGGCATGCTTGCACTGGACTCTATCTCCTGCAAGCTTTTCCATAACCCATTTTATCATGATGAAGGAATGCAAAAATCAAAAGGACAGATCTCCAGTGGCAACAGTAACTCCCATGTGTGACCTTCTAACCTACACCAAACCAATTCTATGCATTCGCTATTCACACGCTTCCCTGACACTCCCAAGGGTCAGGGATCTGAGGAAGAATGGACATCTTGGTTTCCCCTTTATTTTCCTTTTGTTTTGTGTTTAAGAAGAATAGTGCAAATAGGCTTCCTTTCTCTTCAAATCATTCCTGGGTTGTCTGACTTAATTCCTGCCATCTGTCTCTGCAATAAGAGATAAATATTGTAGTCCTCCTTCCTGTGGCTTAGCTTAACAAATAGTGAACTTTCCCCTATGTATGTGAATTATGATGAAGTCTATTACATCAATAACCTACAAAAAGCTAAACTTTCTCCCAGAGTCTGCTCTAGGATATATATTCTGTAAATCCTGCTGTATTATCCTTGTGGTTCTAGAAACAGCTCCCAACTTAAAATGTCAAAGAATAATTCATATATATATATATATATATATATATATATATATATACACACACACACACATATACACACACATATATATATATACATACACACACATATATGTATGTGTGTGTGTGTTCACAAATGTTTTTCTTAATTATATTATCTATAATATTTGGATTTAACAATAATTAAATGATTGAAAATAATTGTATTTACTTAGTGGATGAGCATTTTCTCACAAATTTTAAAAGAAATGAAATGAATGGGTCAAATAACATTAATCAGAGGAAATATGTGTAAATAAGATGATGAAGTAACTGAACAAAATTAAATATATTTAAAAACTAAATTTTAATTGTTTATAAATATCTGCTGATATTTCTTCCATGCTTTAAAATTTGAAGCTACAGATTTACAGTTCTACAGAACTGTAGAGAAATCTCAAAATTTAAATGTAGCATACAATTTTTACAATGTGACCAAATCTTATGCCTAGTCACATGGCTACATCTACTTTTTCCAACCATTTTAGTGTTCTATAATCCCTGAGGTACCTGTTAGCCTACAAAATTAACTATCAAATTTCAGTAACTTTGGATATGCTGTTGTGATAGGATGCTATTGTTTTTGGTGTGTCAAAATTTCCCTGAATACTACCTGACTTTATTCATATAAGAGGAGATAGGCTATATTCTATGTTCAGATTTCAGATGGAGTGATGGTAAATCTTCAGTGTCAACTTATGTAGGTAGACTCTTCAATGTCAACTTATGTAGGTAGAAACCAGTCAGAAGACATGTCTCTGAGTGTGTCTGAAGGTCATTCAGAAAGCTTTAACTGAGGAGAAAGACCACCTGTCGTGTGGTCAGTACTACTTCATGAACAAACCGGAGTCTCAGACTGACTAAACAGTGGGGTTTGAGGAAGCCAATATGAGCGTGGTATTCATTTCTCTCTGCATCCTGAATACAGAAGGGTGTGGTCAGCTGTCTCCAACTTCTGATGCATTGTCTTTCCTGGCAAGGTGAGTTATATTTTCTCCAACAATGAGGCAAGTTAACCCTTCCTCCTAAAGCTCTTTCTTGTCAATTATTTTGTCACAACAACCAACTAGAAAAACAACTAATGAAGATGGTTAATAGGATATCACCACCCACAGAACCATATAGTCATAGGCACTCAATGAAATTAGCTATTATAGAGAAGTTGTTTATACAGTACAAAAGCTCTAAATAATTGGGAGAAGTAAGCAATCTAACAGCACAGACATGAAAAATATTCGAAGGAAGAGAACAAACAAGCCTGATGACAGGAAATTACTTTCTAAGAATGTTTGATTCTGACACAGTGTGATGATCGTGAAACGAAATTTCACAACCTTAGATGCCTTCCAAATCATTAAGCCTCAGAATCTTAAGAGATCACGAAGGAGCGTGCTTGTAGGCTGATGAATATGTGCACTGTCTATGTGATCACAGGTTACACATTTTCCTAGCAGGGCCTATGTCTAAGCATAGGCCTTTAATGTGAATGTGTGCTAAGAGATTGACCTGCAGCCCATGTGGTGAGAAAGTTCAGCTTTACAATCAGAATCACCACCTGACTAAGACGAGTACTGTAAAGAGTCCCCCCTTCTGTTAATAACAGGAAGGCAAACAGTGCATTGGCCAGATGCTGATGAATAGAACATATTTTATAGATTGATATGGCGACATTTCCCCAAACTGCCTAAAATGAAACTGATTCAAAAATTGTAAAGGAATCAAAATTAGAATATCATTGCTCTGTAGTAAGTACTAAAATAAATTATGCTCGGTATAAGTGGACTCTCAGATTGTGATCATATACCTTGGGCGATTTAAACTCTATAATTAATATTTTCCCGATTTTAGTATGTTTATATTTGGAGATAAATAAAATCTGAGGTGTTAATTATTACAAATGACTCAAACTGTTTTCTCTTAACCCCAAACTCACTCTCTACCAATGATTTGAAAGCCATCAACTTCTTTTTACAATATATGAAAATGTAAAACAATGAAAATTTTAGCAATCAAGCAGTGAAAATGAGAATCAAACACTATTATTCCCTTCTCAAAGAACCTTTGTTTATTTTTACCAAATAACAATATGAATCGACAACCCCTGTGGGAGCTGGGTGTATATGCTGGTACTTAAATGTTGTTTCTTATTCATTTGTGCTGTAGAGTACGATTAAGTGTACATGTTAATCAATATATTTCTAATTTCTTGCCTATGATATATAAGCATATACTATTCCTTATACATTAGTATACCTATAATTTAATATTCATATACAGATAGAGACATGTCAGTTTACATGGATCTTTCAATTTTCATTTAGTGATATAAAATTCAAATTTGATACTGCTTATTGTTTATATATAGTTTTTAATTTCAAGAATCTGGGTCTAACTGACAAAACTTGGGGAAAAATCTGAGCCATTAACATCAGCAGCTAGATTTTAGTGTCTCCATTGTCCACATTGGCTTTAGTTCTAAGATTTCTTCTTCTTTTCCAAGTTCTTTAAGTCAGTATGTTAACTGACAGCCCATTCAGATTAGTTGTGCTAAAGTGTACTGAATCCCAGAATGTGGGGGGCAAAAGCAGGAAGATTTCTGATGTCAAGGCCTGCTTAGTCTACAGAGGAAGTTCTAGGGTAGACAGGGCTACACAGAAAAACCCTGTTTCCAAAACTCACACAACAAACAACCAACCAACCAAACAAATAAACATCCTACACAAACAAAGAAGAAAACTAGGAAATAATCAAAATGCAGAAACTCAATAAAAATAATATGAATTCTCCAAGAAGATGGCAAGAATAGAAAGAGTAGCTTTAATCTTTGAAAATTATTCTTAGATGAGAAGTTATTATCAGAAAGATATTTAAGAATCATACTTGACAGCCTTAATTGTTAGTCTTTAATATAAGGATTGCTACAGTTTACAACACAGAGAATATTATACACAAGGGAGTTAATGAGTGTCACACAAAGCATAAAAAGCAACTTTTAATTGCTTCCACTTTCCACCAACTCATCCCTGATGAAAGTATTTCTTCAGGGAGGTGCCTTCTATAAATAATTATGACACTGCTTATATATCAAAAATTCTATGTACTGATGTCATTTTGGTGGGTTCTTTGGGTTGAAGCACGAGGAAGCTATTAGATGAATCACTATATTTGGCTCAAAATGTCTATGTGAGCCACGTAGAAACTAAGATCAGGAATCAGATGCTGAAAACAAAGGCAGCCAGAAATGTGCTTTGAATCACCAACACTGGCTTCATCCTGATCTCTTGGCTTTAGAAAGCACTTAGTCTAGCTTCCATCTGATCTGGACAGCGTATTCCAAGCAGAGAAAGAGTGAGTAGCTGAATTCCATTTGTCCTGATGCTTTTTAACATCCTCACATTGTAAGATCCTTGTACCAATTAGGGCCTCACAACCATGGAGATTTCCTGACGGTACCTGAAAGCCTTCACTTATATTCTGCCACAACATATCACACTATGTTCTCAAATTATCTGAGTCCTTTTAATTGGCATACTCATTCTTTTAGCTTTTAATACTCAAGAGTTCTTTGTAACGTGATTATGAATCTCTAACCTGGAATAGTGCATAAAAACATTTTATAGTACTTTATCCACAATCTGTTTCACTTTCTGGATAATGTTGCTAAATTACTAGACCCAGATGTACACTGTATTTTTTATATTTTTCATTAATCTGTAATTCGTTAACTTGTTCTATCAAAGCTGGTAGTTTGATATCTGGTCTAAGATACTATTGTGGAAGATCTGAATGATAAAGATTTCTAATAATACTACATTATGTTAGCATTTTCATGGAGGTGTGTTATATGTTTGAATGAAGTTGTGGTTGCTTTAAGAGAGTGACCTAAGAAGTTATTTCCCATGAAGCTATTTTAATGATTCTAGAATTGTTTGGATAAAATCAGTTTTTTCATTGAAATTTATGATTCACTTTTGAAGCACAATCATTTGGAAAACAAGGAATTATTGTCATTTCAATTTTCATATTCTATGTTGCTATAATTATGGAAATGTAGGGTGAAGGTTTTAGTTAGACACCATCTTGAGTTCTTCATGTCCACCGAGTTATATAGGTTTTGTCTTCAGCTATAAAGCCATGACATTAGTTTGTGGAGAGTATCCAATAATCTTGGAAATAGTCTGGGTTCATTGAGGGTTTACATGGGATGCTTCTGTTTGACACCTTCATTAGATGGAACCCATTCTTCAGACTGGAGGTTTCATTTGGTGACAGGAGATATCTATTTGGTGCTTTGTCTTCTCTGTTATTTTGTTATTCCAATTTAGATTTATTTCATAATGCATATATTTAAAAAGCTTCTACTGTAGTCAATTTCAATGAAACCTCACATGAAGATTAAACAGGCGAAAGACAAGTAAAGAGTGAGAAAGAAACAGCTTAAATGTCTCACAATTTTAAGTAGATAGCCTTTCATTATTTTCTTTATTTTTCTATGTAGATCATTAATGTTATTTTAATTGGCTTGTTTTGCTCTTTGTCGGAAACTTGTAGAAATATAACTTACTTCTAGATGGTTTTCTGTTTTGATACCTTAACTAACTCTAATTATATGTAGTAGTTATTGTTTGTAGATTTGTTGGAAGTTAATATATGTAACACTAATTTACAAAGAGAATTTTTTCTTTTCTTTTTTTTTTCAGTTCTATGAGGTTGCTTACAACTACATCTTGTCTCTCCATTGATGAAACTAGCACTTATAGCATGCAACTGGGTAAACATGTTGTTGCTTTAGTGCTTTAGTTGTTCCCCCTACCCCCAAGGAAGTTTGATATTAGTCACTGATTTTTTATTTGTGTTGTAACTATCTCAACATATCAAAAATTATTTTGCTTTTGGAGTCCTAATATAATCACATTGTGCATACAAACAGATTGTGCATGGAAACAGATTGGAAAATTCAAGTCAAGTTTTCAGAGTAATTACTGTGTGATTCACACTTAGAGAATACATATCAGCACTCATAGAGTATAAATGATGATTATTCTGTCTGATATTCAATTACATGCCTCATATGTCCAAACATACGTTCCAGGGCTCTGACTAATAATATTGATAAGGAAGTGGAGATATCCTACAGAAAAGACTTCAGCTCTATTTGAAACTTTTTAATGTAAAAGCATAGTAGGTGCCTGTTTTAAAATCTTAAATCTCCTTCAGTATAGATGATCAGTGAAAATGGCAGAAGGAAATTACTCCATTGTGACTGAATTTGTCCTGACTGGATTAACAGAGAAGCCATGGCTGCAGCTGCCCCTGTTCTTCCTCTTCCTGGGAATCTATGTGGTCACAGTCCTAGGAAACCTAGGCATGATAATCCTGATCCTGTTCAGTTCCCACCTGCACACCCCCATGTACTTCTTCCTCAGTAATCTGTCAATTGTTGACCTCTGCCAATCCAGTGTCATCATGCCCAAAATGCTGGAGAAATTTGTAATGGTGAGGAGTGTTATTTCTTATGCAGAATGCATGGCTCAGTTTTACTTGTTTGACGTATTTGCGGTTTCAGAGTGTCACATGCTAGCTGCCATGGCATATGATCGATATGTTGCAATCTGTAATCCCTTGCTGTATAATGTCACCATGTCCTACAAAGTGTGTTCCTGTATGGTAGTGGGGGTATATAGTGTAGGCTTGATTTGTGCCACAGGTGAAACAGCCTGCCTGCTTAGACTGCTTTTCTGCAAAGCTGATGTTATAAACCACTACTTCTGTGATCTTTTACCACTATTGGAACAATCCTGCTCCAGTATATTTATCAATGAAACACTAGGATTGTGCTTTGGTTCGTTTAATATTATTGTCCCAACTCTGACCATCCTCGGTTCCTACATCTTCATCATTGCCAGCATCCTGCGCATTCCTTCCACTGAGGGCAGGTCCAAAGCCTTCAGTACTTGCAGTTCCCACATCTTGGCTGTTGCTGTCTTCTTTGGATCTTTAGCATTCATGTACTTACAGCCATCATCAGTCAGCTCCATGGACCAAGGGAAAGTGTCCTCTGTGTTCTATACCATTGTTGTGCCCCTGCTGAACCCCTTGATCTACAGCCTGAGGAATAAGGATGTCAAAGTTGCCTTATATAAGATTGTAGGAAGAAGACAATTCATGTGAAACGAAGAACTTGGTTAAGCAAAACTATACAACCAAAGAGGCTTTTGAAGTATACAGTGAAGACAAACAGTGCATCTTCATGAGTCATGAGGTTTTATAAACACTTGTTTAATTTGAGTCAAATGTATTGGACTCTGAGGATGGAGTTTACTGCCTTTCTGGGATACCCCACAATCTGAATGTCCAGAAGTACATATATTCCTTTTAAATAGGTTTTTAAATAGCAAATGAATTCATATAGTTATTTTGTTTTATAAGTCTGGAGCACTGTTCTTTTTAGATGAAATTTATTTTTGTTAAATCAGACAGTAATACATTTTCAGTAACATTTGAATTGCTTAATATTTGGGCTTCTTGAATTTTTAAATGAACTGGTACTCACAATTTTGAAACTACGATTTTTAAATGAACAGTTGTAACCATTTGAAATATAAATGTACAATCTTAATTTTTACTATACTCATAGAAGTATGATTGACCATATATACATAATTAACCTGAACTTTTTTTTTTTACTTGCAATGATAGACTGTATTGAAAGGGACTGAATTCTTTATGCATGTTGCTGTAACATTCCTTTTGGCAGTTTCAAGATACATCACCATCTTTGTTTCCTGAACCATTTTTGTTCTTTCTCATGCTCCAAGTAAAGTTTATCCATTTATTTATTTCCTCATGACATTCTTGTGCTGAAGACACAGCTCAGAGATTGAGTGCAAACTGTTCTTACTGAGACCCTAATCATGGTGTGCAACTCACAAACTGCTTTAATTCTAGTGTCATCAGATTCTCTAGCGCTGCCTTCAAGTGTACAAACCAATACTCACTCGCACATGTATGTATAATTAAAAATAAACCAACCGTATTTTAAAAATGACATTCTTTTACAGTTATGTTCATATCAGCCACTTATTTACATAAAAATGGTAAAATGGGAACATTGTTTTCTGACTAATGAGCCCTGAACTTACTGCCATTATGAAATAAAAATATGTATTGATATTTTGAGGAACCTGGAAAGAAGTTTCCAATCATGAAATCCCTCACCTCTCTCAATGAAGTAGTCTGCTCAATGTCACCAACCAGCATAGATTGTGCTGGTGACATCACGCTGGCTCCTCAATGTAATGATTTGGAATAACCGTCACCATCACCATGACATCCACAGGAGCCTCAATTGCTAGAACTTCTTTTGGTGTAGCAAATCCAAGGTGAATTCTTTTGTCTCTCCCTAGAAATGCTTCTCAGACTCTACCAGACAATACATGTCTGTATTGTTTCTGGGACAGTCTACATACCCTTTGGTATTTGCGTCTAAAGAATGGAATACACAAGGTGCGGGCTTTCTTGCCTGTACAAATCAACCCTGGTTTTTCTGCTTCGTTCTGTTGTCTGCCCCATTAGGATGTCAGCGCGACTTCCCACTCCTTATATTTACAGATGGTATGTATTTAGTCACTGCCTTGGATCTGTGATTTTTTTATAATTTATTTTATCAATCATTACATTCGTTTCCAACTTAAATGGTATCCCACTTCCCAGTTATCCCTCCACCAACTCCTCCATCCCATATCGGCCCTCCCCCTCTTTTGCCTGTATGAGAGTGCTCCCCCAACCCACACACACTCTCCCGCCCCAGTGCTCCAGCATCCCCCTACTCTGGGGCCTCCCCTCCCATTGCTGTTGGGCAAGGCCATCCTCTGTTACATATGTATCTGGAGTCTGTGATTTTTAATCCCTGAACAAATCATTGCAGCACCCGGTGCTGCTCTGGCCTCTCTATTCCACTTACTGTGCTTTATCGCCACCTGGTGGATAGTGAAAATTTCCATCTGAGCATTGGTGAAGAAAAAAAAAATACCAAAATAACAACAACAACAACAACGAAAACTCAAACCCAAAACAACAACAGAACCCCAAGAACAAAATGAGAACATCAAAAACAAGCCCTCTCTTGCCCAAGGGTCATTATTATTTTAATAATTTGACAATAAGGAATAGGGAAAGAGGTTGATATGAAGATTTCTTGGAAAATTTAAAAGTATAAATATTCCTCTGTAAATATTTATGAACACTTAAAATGAAAATTATTTTCCAACTTGGAAACAAAAGACACAGAGGGAATAGTTTCGTGTTTGAAAGGCTCTACTGGATTTTTAAACGACAACGTGATTTCTTCCACATCAAAGTCTTCCCCATCTAACTTCATCATGTACCCACAGGGAAAAATTTCGTTTTTTATTTTCTCCCTTATCCTAACCCACACTGCTCTGTGCCATATGCTGTTCAAAATAATCTAATTTCACTTATCTTGAAGAAACTTTTTTTTTCTAGCAGGTGACATTAAAGTCTTATGTGTTCCCTTCCTGTCTTATAAAACATACATTTACTGCTTTTATTGAGTGGTTTAAATTATTCTTCACTTGCACTGCTGTGACCGTGCAGGACTGCTGCTGCTGCCACCGCTACACTGTGTGGACTCCATCTACTGCTGCCTGCTGTCACTGACTGTGTAAATTTTCACCATTGCTGCCTGTCATCACCGACGGCATAAATTTCCACTGCTGCTGCAGACCAACTCCATCTGCTGCTGTGGGGCTCACAAAACTTCCACCATGTGAGCTGTGCCTCAGCGGTCCCCAGATGGTGCTCTGCCACATGGGCTGGGCAGCCAGACAGCCCTACACAGCCCTCACAGTTCCACCTTTCCTGATATCAGACTGCATAAGCTCACAAACACACACTGGTGTATTGGCTGGTAAGGAGCTTCCAATTGGCAGGAGGGGGCCTAAATGCCCAGATAGGGCCTGGCTAGCCTTCTCTGACCTGAGGGGTTGATATTTCATTGCCCCAGTCCATATGACTGGCTTCTAGCTGACCTACAACTTAGGACATTGGCCATTTGGGTGACTCCCCTCCTTGAAAGCAGATAACAGCCCCCACCCCACCCCCCACCCCCAAGCTCTTGCAGCAGCCGTAAATCCTGGTACCAGGTTGAACTTCTTTCTGGCGATCTCTGGGAGTTGCCGACTTTTCTTTCAGGACGCTAATACAAATAGCTTGGTAACAGTCCCCCATCACCCAGTGGACACTACATTGTCTTCGACTGCACTCACAGACACCCCACTGGATTGTCTCCTCAGAAACCTCAAACCTCTAAAATTAATGCCTGATTTGAGGCCTTCCAAACTGATACACCTCTGGAATAAGGTCTGGATTCGGTACCCTCTAGATAATGGTTTAAAATGGCCACCTAATGGCACACTAGACCCAATCACTTTAAAGGGTCTTCACACATACTGCCAGCAGTCTGATAAATGGAAAGAGGTTCCTTATATCCAAACATTCATCTACCTTCACTCTAATCCCTCTATGTGTTCTGCCTGTTCCACACCCCAGGTTCTCTTAGCCATGAAACCTACTCAACCCCCCTTAGATGACACCACACCCTTAGATCCAGTTGATGAACCTCCTCCCCTCCTTAGCAGACCTGTTTCCATGCTGCCGAAAACTCAAACTGCTGCCTCCGTTTCTTCTTCTCACCAGGATACCTCAGAGTCTACTAGCCTGACCTATCTGGACCTCTCCCCTCCTTCTACACCAGCTGCAGGCCATGTTAATCGCACTGGATTGGCACCAACCTTTACCTCTCCTATCACACACTCTAAGGCCACAGTCAAACCTCCAATTCCTTCTCCTCCAGGGACACTTAAACCAGCATCTGTCCTTCCCCTAAGGGAAGTGGCTGGGGTTGTCGGCCTGGTCAGAATACATGTCCCTTTCTCACTGAGTGAACATTCTCAAATAGAGAGCAGACTGAGTTCCTATACCTCTAATTCCTCTGTCTTTATCAAAGAGTTCCAGTCCACCACTCCATCTTATAGCTTGACTTTCCATGATGTTCATATGATTCTCACTAACAATTTACTTCCTGATGAATGCAGCTAAGTTTGGGAAGAGGCAAAAAACGTATGCAGATCAGATTCATCAAACAGACTGAACATATCCAATCAGATCTGAGGCAGTTCCTCACTAGGATACTGGATGAAATTATAATACCGCAGGTGGTATCATAGCCAGAGATAGATTTATAACATGTCTTTTGGCAGGCCTGAGAAAGGCAGCCTTAAAGCCAGTAAACTTTGAAAAACTCTAAGAGATTGTCCAGGACAAACAGGAAAACCCATCTCAGTTTTCAAAATGCCTTACAAAGGCTTTATTGCAGTCTACTAATTTGGACCCTGAAAACCCAGACGGTAAGCAACTCCTGATGACCTACCTTTATTCCCAGAGCTACCCCAACATAAAAGCTAAACTTAGGTGATTGGAGAGGGGACCCCTAACTCCACAGGCAGGATTCTTGGTGCTGGCCTTCAAGGTATACCATGAGAGAGATGAGAAAGCCCGAAAACAGAAATACCATATGCTGGCAAAGGCTATCTGACCAGCTTCAGCCACTACCCCAGACTCCTGATCTTTGAAGACTCAGGGACCACCTGGCCGCTGCTATAAATGTGATCAACATGGACATTGGGTGAAGGCTTGCCCCAACTTCAGCAAGCCAAGGGGACCATGTCCTAGGTGCCATCAGAAGGGACACTGGGCTGTCTATTGCCCTCATGTCACTCAGAACAGAGGGACATCACTCCCAGAAAACCCTTCAGCTGACCTTCTAGGGTTGGCTATGGAGGACTGATGGGGCCTGAGCTCTCTTGACCCGACCACGCCTATCACTAGCAGGGAGACCCGGGTAGATATTATGGTATGTAGAAGACCCATCTCCTTCATCTTGGGCACTGGGGCCACTTACTTGGTCCTGACAGAGTTTTGGGGACCCACTTCACCTTCAGGTTTTCCTATTATCGGGGTAGGAGGACAACCTTACTTTCCTCACCTGACCTCCCCACTTAGTTGCATTTTTAGGAGTGTACCTCTCACCCATTCCTTTTTGGTAGTGCCTACATGTCCTGTCCCCTTATGGGAAGGGATATTTTAGCTAAGTTGGGAGCCTCTATTTCCTTTGCTCCCCCAATTCGCCTAAACCCAAGCTTGCCAGCAGTTCCTCTGCTCCTCCTTCTAGCCAGTCAACCTACTAACACTAGCATGTTATTTCCCTTACCAGCTTCTCAGGTGGACCCCTGAGTTTGGGATGTCCAGAACCCCTCTGTTGCTAAACATCACTCTCCTGTTGTCATCCAGTTACTGGACTCTACCAGGTACATCACCTAAGCTCAATACCCTCTCTCTCTCTCTCCAGAGCCTCAGGGGACTTAAGCCTATCATTTCTGACCTCTTAAGGAAAAAAACTCCTCTTCCCCCTGTAACACCCCTATACTAGAAGTTAAAAAACCTAATGGTACCTATCGACTGTTTCAAGGCCTCAGACACAGTAACTCTGCAGTGGTTCCCCTCCATCTTGTTGTGGCTAATCCTTATAGACTTCTTTCTACTATCCCCTCAGGGATTTCTTATTTTTCAGTCTTAGATCTCAAAGTTGCATTTTTCTCTATCCCTCTAGAGACCCAGTCACAGAACATATTTGCCTTTACTTGGAAAGATCCTGACATCCACTTTTCTACCCAACTTACCTGGACTGTTCTACCTCAGGGATTCCGGGACAGCCCACACATTTTTGGTCAGACCCTGGCTTCTGACTTGCTCTCTTTATCTCTCCCTAGATCTAAGATTGTACTTTACATGAATGATATCCTTCTCTGTAGTCTCTCTCTAGAAATTAGCCAAGCTGACACAGCTGTTCTTCTAAATTTCCTTTCCAGTCAGGGCTACAGGGGCTCACCTTCTACAGTCCAACTGTCCACTCCTCAGGTCACCTATTTGGGACTAACAATTACCCCAACCCACAAGGCTATTATTACCTTAGACAGAAAGAATCTGATTCAGTCTCTAATTGTTCCTTCTACAAAGGAAGTGATTTTATCTTTCTTAGGAATGGCTAGCTTTTTGCATTCCTGGGTTCCTTCTTTTCCCCTACTTTCTCATCCCTTATATGAAGCAGCATTAGGTCCCACCCACGAACCTCTTCTCAAACCCATTACTAAGCCCTTTCAGAGGCTTCAACAGGCTCTCCTTAAGGCTCCAGCCTTACATCTCCCTGACATGACTTGTTCTTTTTCCCTCTACGTAACTGAAAAGGAGGGATTTGCCCTTGAAGTCTTAGGTCACCAACTGGGACCATCTTTTGCACCCGTATCATAATGGGCACCTTGTATTTGTATCTTGGCAGCTGCTGAAATCCTTATATGAGAGTCAAAGAAACTAACCTTGGGATAGCCAATAACTGTACTCTCTTCTCACAACCTGTCACAGCTCCTAACTTATAAAGACTTACAGACTCTACCTCCCTCCAGGGTTCTTTCTCTTCAGGTAGCTCTAATAGAAGACTCCATCCTCACCTTTCAATCATGCCCACCTTTTAATAGTTCCAATCTTCTTCCTCGTCCTAATATTACTTTCTATCTCACTCCTTCACTGAAATCTTAGAGGAACTATTACCTCATCCTTCACACATACAGGAGGGCACATTGCCTCAAGCCATCTTTTCCTGGTATACAGATGGAAGCTTCTTTCTACATGAAGAGGCCAGGAAGGGTGGTTATGCCATCCCAGACACCAAGGTGGTGGAGGCACAGGCCCTTCCTGCCCATACCACCAACCAACAGGCTGAACTAATAGCCCTTACCCATGCCTTCCAGCTGGCACAGGGATGATCCCTCAACATCTACACAGCTTCCAAATATGCTTTCCATATCCTCCTGTTCCATGCTGCTATCTGGAAGGAGCATGGGTTACTTACCACAAAAGGAGGATCAGTAACTAATGAAAACCAAATTGTGGCCATGATAAAGGCCTCCCATCTCCCCACAGCTATTGGGATTGTCCACTGGAGATCTCATTGGATGGATGACTCTATTGTCTCCAAGGGAAATGACCGAGCTGATGAGGCAGCTAGAGCTGTGGCCCTTAGGTGGCTAGACTCATCTCACCCTCCCCAGGACATTCTTACACTGCAACCCACATCCCCATCTATACCTCCTGACACTCGTCAAATTCTGTCCTATCTTCACCAACTCTTTCATCCTAAGAGCCAAGCATTGTCTTATGATGTCTTCAGCAATATTGACTTGCCTTCCACCTCTGGGTGATAACCAACTTTAAAAGCAATAGCCTATAATAGTCTCTTAGACTCTCAAAACTAACAATTCATAATTGGGCTTCTCAAGACTTGTACTAGAGTTTTTGGTAGATAGTCTGTGGCTGTTTGCTGGAACATTGTCAGTCCACATGGGAAGAACATGTATTTCTTGACATATATATGCCTTACAAAAAACCCAAAATACAAACACAAGGAACAAAGAACAAAGCTACCCTGTCAGAAGATATTCATTTGAACATCTTTTTCTAGGTTTCTCATGTGTACTCGCAACATTCACTTTAGGCAACTGAGTGTGAACAGTATGGATCATGTTTTTTTTCATATGGTGAATATTTTTCAACTCAAAATTCCATTAGCACCCCAATAATTAAGAATATATTGTACCATCTCAGTCTGTCAGTCTAATTTATAATCCTGTCTTTCATGACAACAAAAATTTCAAAGAAGACAAACTATGACCACAAATCTCTTGAAAAAAAAAAGGCTAGTTATAGCACAAATAAAATTTTGCTTTATCTAATGCTCAATTTAAATGGAAACACAAAGTGACAGACTACACTAGGTATAGTATTTGTAAGAGTTTACATTCTAAAGTATTACCAAGGTTTGTTCCCACTAAATGATGCATTCCTCTTGTGAAGCCTTAACAGTCATATGCATCAGTGGTTCTCATCAAAACATGATTCTTAATACACCGGTGCGTGTCTCATCCTGTATGCTTTCTTCAGCCCCTGTATGGCCATCCTCACCAACGTGTCTTGACTCACACTGCCCAGAACTCGTATGAGAAGTCTATGTTCAAGAGACATCATTTCCCTCTTATATTCCTAAGATGGTTAATTCACTAGTTATGCGCGATACTGTGCACTGTGGAGGACATCTGTACATTTTAGATGCTTGGGATAGTAAGCTTTGGTTACAAGAAACGATTATTGTCAACCTCCTTCAAAGGAGAAGCTAATATCTAGCAGGTGATCTTCCCGAGATGAGTGCACCTTGGATTATAATCCATGATGGATTTGTCTGGTAGGCAAGGTCCAGGAAATTTATTTTAGGAAAGGTTGTGCTACTAATATGCTCTACCTATTATTATTAAACATATATAACAATCACTAGATATTAGTCCACATTTTTGAGCAGATCTCTGCAGAACAACAAAGATATACTGTCTTATAGTGATGCTATATAAATAGACGACTTCTTAATCCTTAATGACAATCCTATAAGAATTCCTAAAATTATATTAGTGATTACTAAGCTCTTTTATAGTGGTCCTGCTGTTAGGTTCTTTCTGATAATAAAAACTGTAATGAGAATTATTCAAGTCTTTAGTGTCATGAGTTAATTGTTTCTGAGAGAGCAAGAAGGCATGTAGTACTCAGAGCTCATTCTAAGAGGTTGTAAAACCATTAACCAAAGGTCATAAGAAGGGAACTAATATTTACTGTAGGTGCTAGGACAGAAGATAAAGTATTGACTGGGTTTATCTATACAAAACTTCATTAATACCTTAGTCATCGAAAGGTTACGGTTCTTAACTCTCAAAGAACCTGTTCAGGTTGGGGCAGACGATGGATGTTTAGCTAGATAATTACTCCTGATGGATATGACTGTAAACATTTTCTGTTGTAAACTTCTTATTAGATTTATGATTTGAATTTATGTGTAAACATGTGATGAAATTTTTATCATGTGATCATGTATTTTGAAAGATGTATATGTGCTGAGGACAAAGAGAGGAAAGCATATTCTCCCTGTCTTCTTTTCTTAACAGTCTCCTAATCCCTCCTTTCTTAGCACTGCTTATCCTCTTCTCTCTTAGACCCCTTAGTTCCCATTTCTTACAAACCCTTTCCCCCTTTTTCTTAGAGAGCTTTCATAGGAAACCTTTTTAGAACTTAGAAATAAAGTCTAAAATCACTTTTCAGATTGTACCTTTGTCTTCCTGTGATTTAAATTTAGCAGGCTGAAAGTTAGAGCCATGCAGTTCCCACAAATGTAGCACAAAGGCTACTTAATCTCCTATTGTTTCATGATGAGATGCTAAACAGTTTCTCACCTCAGAGATACTCAAATGGCAGGTCAGCTACTGAAGCAAAGTGACTTAAACTTTAGGCCTGTATAAGTTTTATTATGATACAGCAGTCCTAAATATCTCATAAGACCATGTCTTACCATTGATTATGCTCTTCCCCCTCTGCTTCCTCAAGTAAAATCAAACAAGAAAGAACACCCACTGGGGCTGGCCTCTGGCAAGTTATTTTTTTTTACAAAAGTTCATATATAAACATTTGGTATAATTAAAAAAAAATGTGTGTGGAGATACTAGCAAAATGCCGCTATGTTATTTGATATTCACCTTATTTTTCTACCTTACACTGGTGTACTCTAATGAGAACTTTAATATCTGAATTACACACGTACACATATAAATGTACACATGCATACATCTACACATACAAAAGCAGACACACAAAAGCACACACACACACACACACACACACACACACACAGGTTTGCTTCCTGTCACTGTAATAAACAACATGACCAAAGCTATTTGGGGAAAAAAGTAGGTTATCATTAAGCACTTCCAGGTTATAGGTCATCTTTTCACAGGTTTATGCCAGAAACTTAAGGAGCAGAGACCATGGAGAGTAAGACAGGTTACTGGCTTAGCTAACTTTCTGTATTGCTTAGCTAACTTACATATATAGTTCTGGCCTAACTTCTTAATGACAGCACAGCACATAGTGAACTAGGCATTCCTATAAATCAATAAGGAGTTTAAAAAATGCTTCACACACACAACCACAGTCCAATCTAAATTTTGAGATTCCCTCTTTCCAGGTGACTCTCAGTACGTGTCAAGTTGACAGCTAAAGCTAACTGACAGTCATAACAAAATGTGCTCACTGCTTTGTTCTTTTGTCTTTTAGAAAACAACATTTAGATCAACAAGAAGCCACAAATTAAATTGCATCATTCCCCCAATAAAAAAAAAATCATGATTCAAAAAAAATGTACATTTAGAAATGTGGCTGAGAAAATAATTCATTTGTTAAAAGTGCTTGCTTTATAAGAACCAGGACCTAAGCTGGATCTCAGAATTTTATTGTTAAGTGTAGGTGTGGTGGCTGGCAATTGTAAGCACAAGCCTCAGGAGATAGAGAAAAATAGATTGCTAGAGCTTGTTGGCTAGCCAGACTACACTACTGAGTTCACTCCAGGCCTGTGGGAAGCCTTGCAACAAAAAACTGGACAGCCTAAGTAAGAACAATAGAGTTTGTCTGTGTCCTTCAGATGCTTGTGCATACATGCACATTCAACTTCATATATATATATATATATATATATATATATATATATATATATATATGTATATGTATATATATATATATATATAATTATATAATGGCCAAATAATAATGGCTTCTGGTTCCTAGACCAGTTCATCATAATGTTGACTGGAACCAATGAGAAGATCTAAAGATCTATAAGCTTATAAGAAATGTAATTCTACTACGATTTCTTGTTAAAATATTAGTTTTAATACAGTTGATCTCTGTATATAAACCATTATCACCAATGTATAGAGTTTGATAATAAAAAGAAATTAATCAACTGGGAAATGACATTTGCTTCTCTTTTCTTTAGTTTGTTCCATGAGAGTTGGAAATCCTTGGAGACTATGCTGCCATGATATCTGGAGCTGACATCTAAAAGTCCAGGGTACAGCTTCAGAGAACAAGAGGCAGAACTGCTCAGGAGATTGTGAAAGGTGAGATTTTTGCTAACTCCAAAGCTGAAGAAGCGCTTGGAGATGTCAGATTATCATTAGATAAACTTGAAAAATAGCTCTGAAGTCTTGCTCTCTCATCACTGATGACTGTCAGGTGCTTAGCACTTGAGATGGACCACAGCAGCATTAGTGATTTTGCAAGTGGCAAGTAAAATTTGGTGCTGAGACTTCTGGAAAGAAGTAGGGTGGGTGTATTCACCCAGAAATATGATTAAATGTTATTAGAAGTGATGAAAAGAACCACTGTGAAAAGTCAGGAAGTACTCCCAATTATCTTTGTTAATTCAATATTTCAGAAAACAATGTTAAAAGCTTATGGGACGCACGTGCCACTTTTTAAGTTCCATCCATCACCTGAGTTTTGCCCTGACTCACAGGTTAATTCTTTAGAATATATAAGGACATTTCAGTCAATTATGATGAAACAGAGATTGTTCACAAGTTTTAAACTTGAAAGGAATTTTAAAAAAAAAACAACACCGTAAACCGTTATGGGAAAATTGATAGGGCAAATTGAAATAGTTCTCTCCTCATCTCTGACTGAAAATACTTTATGCAGAGAATCAACTTCCAGTTTCCCCATTTTAATTAGTATTTAGGTAGTTAAATGCCTTAAACCATAAAATAAAATTCTTTTTCATTTTGTTTCCTTAGAATATATTAAAATTGCAATAAATCACCATGTTACTTAAGAAAAAGTGATTTCCGGATGATTTTTATTCTGTCAGTGTCCTTCTTTAAAAGGAGGCATCTACCATTGATTTCATTACCCAGATGCCCTTTATTCGTGTGTAACAGTACTTCTTACTTCTTGAACACATACACAATGGTGTTATCATCACAACATAATGGGATGAGTAGTGGAGAGATGTTTGTAACAGGAACAAACAGGCTTATCCAACATAAAGAACAAAACTCAATAGCACAGCACATTATGAATCTTTCCTAATGTTCTGACTGCATGTCTTTGAATTGTAATGTTTATTGTATAATTACATAAATCATTTTCACACTATGGTTACTGCATATTTATAATTGATGTCTTAGATGTCCATTTCCTATGCATCATCCAAGGATATATGGGCTTCACTGAGTAAGGATTTATGCCTTGAAGTTTTCATATGGATTGCATCAAATCACTTACCATGGATGTGAAGAAATATATTTTCACACCTAAACTTATATGCTAATAATATATATTAATACACTGTAAATTTTTAAAGAATTGTCTTGATATACGGATCCATTTCTTTGGTTCTTTTTATCTTCTATGGACGAAGTTGTGGTAAGTTTGAAGGCAGGCTGGTCATAAAAAGCAAACCTTGCCATGAGAAATGGGTGATGTCCAGCTCAATTTTAATTCAAAAAGAAAAAGTGTTCATAATGTTTGACTCTTTACAGCCTCTTATTTGCAGTTTCAGTTATAACAACTATAATGCAAATAATTAATCTCAATTACAAGGTTAGACTTTGTCTTCTATGTTACAGAATTTATAACCCACTAAACTAGCTTTGGTTAGGGACCTAATTTGAAAGAGACTATGATTCAGTATAACATATTTGGTGTTTTTAGTTTAGCCTGATAATCATTTGGGTATTTTAAGGTGTTTTACAAGCAAAAGCAAATTTCAGAGAACCAACTATCTGAAATCTATATACATTGAAATATGTTGATAGTAAGAACATCTTTTTAAATGTAAAATACATAAAAATAATTAGCATTATATATTTGGATTGAATACAGGGAATGGCAAGTTTTTCCATTGTGATTTTACTCAAATATTTTGCTCATTGTGTATTACTGTGAATATTGGTACCTGTATGTAGTTATGATAAATTCATCAGGATATGATATTAAACTCAATTGCATGTTTTATTGCCTCATCCTTCCAGTTTTATTTTGTCAGTAAATCTTATCATTTATTTAAAGCCTAATTTTAAATACTACATGCTAGTATGGTAGATTTAGGTTGTGAGATTTTTAAAGGAGAATGAATGTTTACTTTACATTTTACTGTTGCAGTGACCTAAGGTCTTTGTCATTTCCTTTGTATTTCTGCAATATTTTGAGAGAGGGGGGAGAGAGGGAGGGAGAAAAAGAGAGGGGAACAGGAGAGAGAGGAGTCACAGAAAAATGCCGTAAACTGTCCTTGAAACGTAACATTAGACTGATTTTACATAATCTAATGGCTCCCAAATGCAAAACTATTTAGATGTCTTATAGTTTTACAGTTTCATTCTTAATATGTTAGTCATTTTAGGTCTCTACATGCTACCTAAAAATATTTTTATTTATCTAGTTTGTCATAGGTTAAGAGCTCTATATTAAATACATTTTGAGAGATGAATGATAATTTTGAGAATACTTTAATGGTTTTAAAAGCTTCCAGTCTATCTACAAGAAAGCATAACTTCCAAATATTATGTGGAAGAAGAGCCAATGGCATTGGCTTAGTGTAACTGAGTACAGAATTTGGAAAGGTGATTTGATATTAAAAGTCAGTGAGCCTAGAAATAGAATAGAAGCAAAATATTTACAGCTGTGTAGTTGGTCTAGAGAAAAGCTAGAAATTAAACTGAAGCTGTTCTGTGGAGATTCAGTTCTCTCATGGGGATAATGCTAAGAATATAAACAGAAAATATTCTCTTTTCTGCTTTACTTTATCAGTATGTTTACATTTTTGCATTGGTAACCTCTTATTAATGTTCTAGTCATCTTAGGGGACTTTCATGAATAACAGTATTGGAAAATAAGTAAATTAATACACATTTCATGTTCGTATTATTTTACATCTAATTGAAAAGTAACCATATGCATTACTCTCTTAGAAATTAAGGCAATAACTGGGCAAAAAAGATGACTCAGATGGTAAATGCACTTGTCACTCAATCCTGTTGACCTTGATTCTATCCTCAAAATCTACATGGTGGAAGGAGAAACAGGTTCTCCAAAGTTATTCTCTGGCTTTCACATGTGTGCCACGGCATACACTTGTGAAGACACACATCATAAAACAAACATAGAACAGTATTAATAATAATAATAACAATAACAATAATAATGACAGCATTAAAAAAAGACAGTAAATCATCTGTCAATAGTGTATGTACATGGTGAATATTTAAGAAGAAAGCTTCTTTTTGTACATGATATATATCTAGAGTTTCAAGATTCCATTATTTGTAACCTTTAAGATGCATAATTTTTAAACATCAGGTTATATTGATTTTTTTACTATAAATTCTGAAATGATCCAAAGCAGATGAAGATTGCTTTAATTCTTAAATGCTATGTCTTGATTCCTTAAGTGCTATGACTTCACATGTGATGTTTACTAGCTGGATTATTGTAAACCTATCCATAAGTCTGTGAGATTTGGTTTCTTTAACACATAACATATTTAAAAGCACTACTGTGGTAAGTTCTTTTCTCATTAAGCTGTTCTTCAATTTCTTTCAGGACTACTTGAAAGCTTCAGTATATGAGGATTATGTGTATTTTAGTAGATTAAATTTGTTACTATAGTGCTCATATTTTATGTCATTTGCATTTCATTTTTTTTATTTTGAAATACAATTGAAATGTTTTATTACAAGAGCGTACAGTAGTAATATAGACAGGCAGAATTCATAGTTTGACATCCAAAGACTACCAAATATAAAGATTTCAGTGAGGCCCTTACCAAGGACAAAACAGGTTTAAATCTGTACAGCAGCAAAAAGAAAATGTGTCCTAGCTTAGTGAGAAAAGTGTGACTCAAGTTTGAAAAATTAAAGTAATAATATGTTAATCAGAATTTTTAATGTAATTATTAATGTGCTTTGCTTAATAGGTACTGGAAGACCATTCACAAAGTCATTGTGCATATGGAATATCCTTACAATATAATTAAACTATAAACCAAGATATATACAAATATATACAGTCTTTATTTTGGGTTGGTTTAATCTTTAGCATGCTTTGATAATGTTTTTGAAAAGTTTAAAAGAAAATAGTGTTAGTTATGGGTTTTACCCTGGGGCGAGAAAATGGTTCAATACTTCCATGGTGTTTATGACCACATTGTACCAGTGAGATTGTCTTTCAGTCCAAATGTCAATATTGCTCACAGGGTTCAGAGCTGGAAAAGATTGTTGAGTGCATTTTTTTTTCTAGTAGTGTCCAGAGTGGCTTCAGGCACTATGAAAGCTAGCCATTAGTGATGAAACTTCCAGGCCAAGTCAGATTTGTTGATATTTCCACACCCTGTGATTCAAATAAAGGGTGTCTTCAGCGACAAGGTCATACCATTGAGCTCTGTAACAAATAACATTGAGAAAAGCCTTTTAGTTTTGCAGGAGTTGATGGGACCCCATTTGCCAACAACTCCATATAGATAGTGCATTCAACCAAGATGGTGGATGGATACAAATGAACAATGTCTTCCAGACACAAGGGGACAGCTGTACATTTTAACTCACAGGGATTATGATAATATACAAAATTCTTGTGCAAGCACAATCCAGACCATATCTCTGTATGGACAGGCAAGGCCAGCATGCATTTCCTCCTCTAGCTGAGAAGCTACTAGTCATTGATGGGTGCTGGGAGAGGGAGTTTCATTTTCTTCAAGAACGTTGCCCTTGTCAACCATACATCTGTAGAAGGCCATGTATCTGAAAGTAGATGGGTAGCACAGACTGGGCAGGATGGTTGAAAAATGAGGACACAGAGTGGGTTGGATCTGGGCAGATTTCAGAGAGGTGCTGAATACCACCAAAAAACATTTTATAAACTTCTTGAAGAACTAATTAAAAAATAAAATAAAAAAATGACCAAATACAGTTACAAAGAATAATGTAAAAATTTGTAATTTGTAAGAGTAGATTCAATAGATATGATAATATAATGACACATTTAAGAGAAGAAACCTTTAAAAAGCTTGAAATTTGTAAATTTACCACATCTGTTGAATGATGAACAACATATGAAATATTTCTAATGGGATATATTGATAAATTCGACACATAAATGACTGTGAGACATAGTTAACGAAGTTTAATGAGATACTTGTAGCAAATTACAATGCTAAAATAAATGCATTTTAAAATACTGGCTGAAGCTTTGCTTAAAAAGAAAATTAAGTAGTACCTGGTGGTGTGGCACAGTCCTAAGTCAATGCAATCAGGGCTTTTGTTTTTCTTTTTTCTTTTCTTGGCAAACATTTTAAGATATTTTTATTGGATATTTTCTTTATTTACATTTCAAATGTTATTCCCTTTCCTGATCCCCCCACCCAGAAACCCACTATCCCATCTCCCCTCACTCTGCTTCTGTGAGGGTGTTTCCCCACCTACCCATTCACTTCTGCCTCCCTGACCTGGCATTCCCCTACACTGGGGCATTGAGCCATTTACGTAAGAAGCTTGTCAGTTCTAGGCCAGCTAGACTATACACTGAACCTTTGTCTCAAACAAACAACAATGGATAAGAAAAGAAACATATAGAAACATAAAGAAGAGTAGCATGACAAATAAAATACAAAATATAACTTGGACAATTTGTATAACTATGCAAGAATATTTATTGATTAATCAAGGTGAGTAACTTCTAGAATGGACAGTCAGTCAAAATTACTGATACTTACTGGTATAAGGTCCAAAAAGAAAAATCGTTAGTTAAAACAAACCACACACACACACACACACACACACACACACACACACACACACACAAAGGATATCATTACAAAAATACAAAGAATTTGATCACTGGTACAGTTTTCAAATGTGTTGTTATTTCTGCTTTAGAAAAACTATTATGAATACTCATATACAGTAAATTAATTTGACTGCTAAAATTTTCACAAGTAGTAAAACTACATGCATCCATATTGCATATTTTCAAATATTAGTTGGAAAAATCATTTTATGGCCATTCCAGCAATATAATGCTTTGGAAATATATGCTATTGCTTTCTTGTGTGATTCATTCCTTTATAAATGCTAATTAAGATTCTATTTTATCAAAAAAAGTATAATTGAATATTTGAGCTGTTTCCTAGTTAAACTTTAATAGATAAATTAAACAAACAAATGAACAAATACATCTTTTAGAATAGTTTTTACAAAATTTATGCTATCAATTATACTGAATTAAAATTGAAAAACATATAATTTGAAGTTCATAGAAGATATGTTTTCACACTTACACTATGCCGTCAAGCTAGATTTGCAATGTTTCATGATTTTAGATTTCACAACACTACCAAGTGATGTGTGATGAGTTTAGCTAGTCTTCATCCATATTTGGCATTACTATAACTATTCAAAAGCCATTCTAATGTACTTGTATGAAAATATATCATTTTTATTTCATTGGTGTTTAATCACAATGAGTATATGATTACACACATATTCTTCACATATTGACTTTGCAAACATCTTATTTTATAAGGTTTATTTTTCATTAATATATTTACTTTACTTTAGAAAATTGTTATCTTTATCGTATCACTAATAGAAATATTTTATGTTTTTCATATAAGCCCTTTGACAGATGTATTTATTCACTGTGGGGTTGTGACCATATTTTCATCCATTTAATCTTTAAATTATTTTTATTGTTTCTTTGACAGTTTCATAAACATCTTTTGATCCTATTCAATCTCCGTTCCCAACTCTTTTCAGGGCCATGCTCCGTCCTTTCCCATGCAACTTTGTGTTCAGTTGTTATTGTTTTCACACCAGAAGCAATTTTTCTCCTCCATGTATTCATGGATATGTGATTTCTCTCTGTTGTATGGTCAACTTGTTTGATACTACATCTTGAGAGAAAACTAATATGCCCTCTCAGCAGTAAGAGAGTGCCAAAAGCTCATCATTAGGGGTGAAATCTGTGTGGAACGCCCTGTTCTATGCTGGCACTTGGTCTGATTTGGCTGACACAGATTCTTTGCATGCTGTTACAATCACTGTAAGTCATAGGAACAACTGTTACACTGTGCCCTGATACACAGCTTTCCTGTAGCTATCTATCACCTCTGGACCTCACAAATTTCCTAATCTACTTTGCAGTGATTCTTGAGCCATTGGAGAAGGATTGTGGCCTTAAGTTTAGATGATGTACAAATTAATCTTCCCCCAATCTGCTATTATATCATTTTAATTACATTCAAGTATTATGGTCATTTCTAGGTTGAGGAAGTAGCAATACAATAGGTGCAAATAGTCAAGGAACAAGCAAGACAATAAACACAAATAGTCAAAGAACAAGCAAGGCAATAAACAAAGTCCCATGATCACTCCTGTGATCACAGTTTCTAAGAGCTTATCAGGATGATCAAATATCTGAGCCTACTTTCCTGTCCTAGCCCAAAGTTATTTTCATGCTCGAAATCTACTTTTTTGTTCAAGACTAGTATTTAGATTCCTCCCTGAAATTATTTCTTTGTTCTAGCCTAAGATTTAGATTCCTGCCTGAAATTACTTCCTTCTTCTAGCCTAATGTCAGACTCCTGCCTGAAGTCCATTTCCTTACCCTTGGTCAATGTCAGATTCCTGTGAAGCAGTCCCCCAAAACAAGGCTGAGCCTGTCTAAGGTTGTTCTGAAAAGAATGCCTTCCTTACCAGTCACAGAATATGCATTATCAAAAGCAATGCAATTCTGTCTTAGGTTGGTAAGGCTCTGTGCAGAATCTTACCTGTCCTTGGATTGTCAGTCTGTTCAATTAATAACTCTGTCTGGGGGTCCATTTTCAGTTTCAAGCCATGTACATTGGCTGCCAACATGTTGATGCTGTTAAAGACAAGCTTTAACATTATGGGCAGGAATAAAAAGTATTCCCAGGACAAAAAGGACTAGCATAATCAAGCTATATATGCCATTCTTGAAACTTGATCAAAATGTAAATATTGACCTCAGGCTATATATAGTTTTATCATCAGTATTGCAGCATCAAAGCTCAGTAGAGCAGCATTCTTTGAATTCATAATGTCACTATGCACAGTTAAAACATCCAGAGAGGTGTTAGAATGATGCCAAATACACTGCAAGTGTCTTTAAACTTTTTCCTAATTATAATGACTACCACTGTACATTTTAGAAGTGACATATCCATTGGAATTTAGCATGACACTTGAGATGGCTTCTTACACTTAAACTCTGAACCTCTGTCTAATTATTTGAATTCGATAAAGACCATCAATCTGTTGTTCCAAATGCCTTTCTAATTCTTCTTGAATACTCAGCACATTAGTAAATTTTTTTTTTGCTAAATGATTAACAAAAGTAGCTGTCTTAACTTCTTATGTCAAAGCAATTGCAGAAGCAATGGTACTAGCTATTAATGTAATTAAAGCTGTTATATCAGCAATAATCAAGCCCACTACCCTCTTGCTTATGCTTAAGGCCTGATTCACTTCTTCCAGTACCTGCAAGCTTTTTTCGGAACACCAATGTTCTGTAATATTCAGGGCAATAAAATAAAAGCTGATTGATATACCATCATAATAGACATGCCAGGTTTCAACACATTAACACAATTAGAAAGTGTACAATCAAAACAACTTACATTAAATACTGTAGAAGAAACAAAAGTAATTTTAACTTGACAATTGAAAGAGCCTTAATACATGCACTAACACTTGTTTGAAATCCAGATCCTTTCCCAACTTTGTCTCTTGCTAAAATAACATCATAGAGAGCTGCAGCTAACTTCCAAATATGCCTCTGAAAATGTCTCTTTCAAATGAAGACTTTTTTCCCCAATATTGGAGTGTTTTCTAGACCAGTTCATGATTGAGTTCAAATAACTGGTCACATTTAAGAAAAATACAAAAGTCATTATAACATGGTAAATAATAATAAAGTCACTCTAACAGCCTTATGATTGGTTTTTACTCCTTCAGGGTCTGAATGGATGACATGACTGCAGGAAACCATTGCACAGTGACTGAGTTCTTCTTGGCTGGGCTCTCAGAGAAGCCAGAACTCCAGCTGCCCCTCTTCCTCATCTTCATAGGAATCTATATGATCACTGTAGCAGGGAACTTGGGCATGATTATACTGATTGGGCTCAGTTCCCATCTGCACACACCCATGTACTATTTTCTCAGCAGTCTGTCCTTCATTGACTTCTGCCAGTCCACAGTTGTTACCCCTAAAATGCTGGTGAGCTTTGTGACAGAGAAGAACATCATCTCCTACCCTGGATGCATGACTCAGCTCTACTTCTTCATCATTTTTGCAATTGCAGAGTGTTACATTTTAGCTGCAATGGCGTATGACCGCTACATTGCCATCTGTAACCCGTTGCTTTACAATGTAACTATGTCTTATCAAATTTACATTTCCTTAATTTTAGGAGTGTATATTATTGGTGTGATATGTGCATCAGCTCACACAGGCTTCATGGTTAGAATTCGATTCTGCAAATTAGATGTGATCAATCACTATTTCTGTGATCTTCTTCCCCTCTTGAAGCTTGCATGCTCTAATACCTATATCAATGAGATGCTGATTCTATTTTTTGGAACTCTGAACATCTTTGTTCCAATCATAACCATTATTACTTCCTACGTCTTCATCATTGCCAGCATCCTGCGCCTTCCTTCCACTGACGGCAGGTCCAAAGCCTTCAGTACTTGCAGTTCCCACATCTTGGCTGTTGCTGTCTTTTTTGGATCTTTAGCATTCATGTACTTACAGCCATCATCAGTCAACTCCATGGACCAAGGGAAAGTGTCCTCTGTGTTCTATACCATTGTTGTGCCCATGCTGAACCCCTTGATCTATAGTTTGAGGAATAAAGATGTCACCATTGCCTTGAAAAAAATAATTGAAAGAAAAACATTTACTTAGTTATAAATAACGTAAGGATTATTTACTAGAGCAAGATTTTCCATAACAAATAGTTTGTATTGGTATTACTCATTTTAATCTACTTGTTAATTTTATTACTCATCTTCTAGGACATGTTTGTAATTGTTAGTATTATAAATTTCAAATTTAATTTTCTATACACATATTACCCCATATTCTTTCACAGTCAACAATGCTAACAAATAGTAAAGATGACATGTTTCCATATTCCAGTGTTCAATAGTCCATCATATTGTGTGTATATATAGATCTATTTATATATTTTCATATTTTATAAACATTCACCTAAAAATAAACTTAATTGCAACAAAATGATACTTTTTGAATTATTTTTAATTCATTTTTGAGAATGTCATATTTAAGTCCTGAAATTACACCATTCCTCTCATCTCCCTTCAACCATTCCCATGTTCCCTCTATATTTTTTCTCAAATTAATTGCCTGTCTCTGTCTCTTTCAGTTGTGTGTGTGTATGTGTGTGCGTGTATGTGATTTTAGGTAAACATAAAATAATATGATTCCCTATGGCTTTTTCAAACATACTTGTATCTATTCTTCTTTTTTATTTCTCTTTCCTTGTGATTTCCTTTCTCCTTCTCCAATGAATGCACCCCACGTTGTCCTATTTCCCTCCTCATCACACCTGCTATTCTCCTCTATAGAGTGAATGCCCAACCCCATCATCTATTTTTATTTTTTTGGTTTCTGTAGTAACTCTAGATTATACTCACACCCAAAGTTTTCGATTTAAGTATCTCCAGTAAGGGAAAGGCTGTGGTGTTTTTCTTCCTGGTTCTTAGCTTATTAAATATTGTCTAGTTTCATTTATTTACATGAAGATTTCAAGATTTTTTTCTTTTAGCTAAATGGAATAGCATGGCATATATGAAGAACATTTCATTTTTAATTCATCAGCTAAAAATCATTTATGTCATTTCCATTTCCTAGTTACTATGAATATTCTGTACTGAGCATGGGTCAACAATAATGTACAGTACAGATTGTCAAGACCTTTGGGTATGGGCCAAGAAGTAGTATTTTGGAGTCATACAGTAGATTATTTATTTAGGATTCATCAAGCTACTCCCAAAGTAGATGCATCAATTTGCAATTCCATCAGCAAACAACGAGGGTTACCTTTTTCTACATCCTCCTCACATTTATTGTCTTTTGTTGGTGTATTTTATTGTGACTGGGGTGGGATGAAATACCAAATTGTGTATTGCTTTTTGTTGTTTGCTTGCTTCTGTTTCTAGTATGATGACTTCATCAAGCTGCGCTGTTCCTAATTTACATTCAAAAGATGGGTATTCTTGTTCCCCAGTTCAACCACTCAAGAAACATGCTCATAAACACTGCAGAAACTGTATTTCCATTGTGATCCTGAATATAGTAGCTGGCAGTAAAAAGAACTCATCACAAAGATAGTGGAATGAAAAAAAAATGAGAATTCCATTGAGAATTGGATTGAGAATTGGAATGTAAAACAAGGCATTTGTTTTACATTCATTTGACTTCAGCTTGTCTTTGTCCTTATATTTTGTGAGAGACTCGTCTTCCACCTAAGATAGTGTCTTAAAACAAACTTTTGCGTGGTTTAGTGAAGAACAATCTTGGTGATGTGAAACAGTCTGTATTTGTAGGTAGAATGCTTTGAAAAGTTTATGTGGATGTAATTTTAATTATATTACTCAAGAATACTCAGTAACATTTTATTGTAATAATATGTAATAGGTAGAAAATACTGTCTATGGCAGTATTATCTTTTGAAGGGCTTGTACACAAATCACAACTATTAAAAATTATTTAGAAGAGTAAACAGCTCCCATTCTTTTCAGTGATTATAGTAACCAGAGAAAGAGACCATGAAAATGTTGACATAAACATCAGATTGATTCTAAAATAGAGAACTGAAACATTAAAATGAGGAAGTAAAATGACACCAAGGAAGGAGTAGAATCATCAAGAAGATAGGAGCTAACAAATAGGAGTTGTCAAACACTATTACAGAAGAAAATAGTTTATCAAAGATTTGATAATTGAAAACGTAAAGTAGATTTTTTTCCATAGGGTCTCTGACTTGTTTAGAGAGAGATCATTGATTCAATTATGGTGCAAGATATGGGTTTCATCTTGTGCATCAAGCCTTAAATCCAAACAGAAAGTGGTTGGATTTCTAGATATTTTCATGTCACTATTGCACCAGTGGGCATATCAGTCTAATCTAGTTACTGTTATTGTTCTTTTATCTTAAAGGATTTACAACAAGGTAACATGTGGCAACATATACAAGCTGGGATGACATGTGTACAAATCCAATGTAGATGAAATCTCAACATGGAGATAAGAAGTGAGCATGAAGTTATACCTATAGCTAAGGAACTATTGGTAGTGGGTAGCTTCTGGGAGATTGACAGTCACATTTCTTTAAGAGTATAGCCCCTCATAAACCAAACTCATTCCAGTGGAATGCCACACAGTCAAGAACATATGGTTCAGAAAAGATTGGACTTGATAGGAGGGGAACAAAAGAGGATACAAAATTGTGTGGGTAGGAATAGGTTTAGAGCTGATAAGAAGGAAGAAGGATATAAATATTTTATGCAATTCTCAAAAAATATAATGAAATATTTAAAGCTTTATTATTGAAAATGAGTATGAAAGAAAGACATTCTCTCAATTTTTACTGACTTAGGTGTAAATGAAAAGTGCTTTTAATAAGTGGATATTAGTCCAAAAGCTCACAACTTCTAAGAAACAACGTATAGACCACATAAAACTCACATAGAAGAAGGAAGACCAAAGTGTGGATCCTTTGGTCCTTTGTAGAAGGAGTATCAAAAGTTTCAACCAGAGCTTCCAGAGTCTAAACCGCCAGCCAGAGAGCACAAAGGGAGGGACTCATGCACCTGTATAGGGAATTGAGGGTGACCTTGTTAGACTTCAGTGAAAGTGGAGGGCCATGGTCCCCGAAAGTTTGGATCCCCTATTGTTTGGGAATTCGAGAGCAAGGAGAAGGGACTGGGAGGATGTTTGGAGCACACTCTCATAAAAATAGGAGGAGGGGGTATGGGATAAGGAGTTTTGGGGAGAATGGGAGAGGAGATAACATTGAAAGGTAAATACGTATAATATCCAATAATAAAAAAAAACACAGATAAAGGGTCTAAAAAAAAAGAGAGGGAGAGAGTTTACTTATTTTAAATTATTTTGAAAAGTTTCCAGGAGTTGCAAATTGGCTAAGATCCTATTTTTAGCTCTACACAAAAGAATATAAGTCTCTGTTCAATATTCTCAAGAGAGAAGTAAATTTTAATTTTCCTCAACAATTAATTGACAAAAGAGAGGTAATCTGACAAAAAGTAGAAGCTATTACTAATAGATATATTATATAGTCTGATTAGTTGTCGGTGGTGCTGTAACAGTCCTTTGACAAAAGATTATTAATATAGATTTATATATCCTTAAATAGGGTCTTCATGACTCTCTGTGTGTGGAAGGAGCGATTGTTGGCGCTTCTGCCCTGATTTTACAAGAACTCTGAAAAATTGGCTTTAAAAACAAAAGAGGAGGAATGGTACCCCCCCCAGAAGGAGTCCCCCTGAAATACTCTCCATCATGCCTTGTTCACTTTTATCTCTCTAAAGCTGAAAGTTCATGGCAAATCTGCTGCTGACTGCCTCTGGCACCATCGAGACCAACACAACTTTATCACAGATATGGGGAAGGACCCTCTTACCCTTAAAGGGAATGGCCCAGACCCAGTTCCCTTATGGAGCCGAGGATTGATATGCCTGTCTGATATCACAGAAGGCACAGCTAACCGGCTACCAAAAAGATTAATGAAATAAGTAGATACCCCCAGAAAGCCAGGCCCAACCATAAATAAGATGAATAACAATTTACATCCAGGGAAGACAAATCTCCCTGAGAGTTCCCTTCTTTTTCCTTTCCAGGTAAAAATAAATCACCTGTGATGTCTGCTGTTAGAAGTTCTAATTCAGATGCTGGCCTCCGATCTTATACTACTCAGAACTTTGAAGGGGCCACTGACAAGAACATTAAACAGGTAGAGATTGACATCACTAATCTGAAGAAATCCCTCGTTTCACTGTCTGAAGAGACCTCCTAAAATCGCAAAGATCCTTATTGGACTTGATTTACTCTATTACAATAGAAAAGGCTGTGTACAGCTCTTGACTGTGTACAGCCCTTAAAGAAGGTTGCCTTTACATAGACAAGACAAGAAGGGTTAAAGAGAGTATGAAATAGGTCAGTGAAGGCCCCTAGAAAAATCAGAGAGAGAAAGAGATGGATGAATGCTGGCACAAGAACTGGTTTTCAGCCTCTCCAAGGTTGTCAACCCTATTTCCTCCCATCTTGGGACCATTATTTGGGTTCTTTTTGCTTATTTCTTCTGGTACCTGGGCCTCAAATAGGCAGACTAACTCTGTGATACAACAGACAAATAATATGGTAGCAAAACCTACTCAGATACATTACCATAAGTTAGCTATGGAGGACCATGAGACTCAAGATGAGGTTGTTACTTTATACAGGGTGTTCCCAAAACCCATCTCCACCCAACCTAAAAGGGGGGACTTCTGCCCCTAGACCAAGCAAAGAGGGGCCACCCAGAACCCTTTCTGACAGGTGATCTGAATTCTTGCTTAGGCTGCAAGGCTAAGCACTGCAAGGGAATATAAATAAAAGATAAAAATATCTATCTGGGTTCCCTGAGGGACAAGCCTGACTGCATAGGGGTTGATGTCAAAAGTATCCCCTCTCTAGGAAAAAGACATCGGGATGGGTATGGCCCTCATGCCTCACTGGACAACGACAGGGGGACTGGAGCCAGTACATGGTCCCCTTCAAGAACTGGAGGTCAGGACTCTATCCCTGCCTTCGCAAGATTAGAACTGCCACAGCCCTTCTATACTTAGAGAAGGGATGAGATGTCAGGGGCAGCCCGGCTTATACACTGAAGGCCTAAAATCAGCCATAGGCCTAAAATCAGCAATAGGCCTGTCATACATGTATACTAACACCAAGTCTTGGGTCTCAGTGGAAAAACACTGAAACAGATGGCTATAAGCTAACGTAAACAGGCAGCTTTTGTGGAAATTTACAAGCCTGAGTAGTCATAGACCTTGTAAATAGGTAGCCTTGGCAGACAATACCAACTTAGATAAGGACAAGTGAGTCATAGGCAGAATCATAGTGACTTGTTCCCTGAACATTCACCCAGCCGATACCCGGTTCTGAAGATATCTGTATTCCCCCTGAACACCCACACTCCAGTGTCATTCCCTTCCCCACATCCTGCCTTTCTGTGTTTATAACCCCTGTGTGAAGGAATTACGATTTGAGAAAAAAATAAATTATTTTAAAAAAAGAATTTAAAAGGAGAACAAAAACATCACATACTAAGTAAACAAGAGAAAATATCTGAAGTATGATAGTTTTTTAAAATAAACAAGAATAAACATCCCTCTACTGTAACTAGGGACCAAACTGGATATGTTACAATGGTTTGTTGCTCTTTCGTCCATCAGCAGTAGTAGCTGGGCATCTGAGAAACTCACCTGCTGAGACACTCACTTTTGCTCAGGAACTCATTTGATACTGAAAAGAGACCTAAAGGCTTTGAATGACCATCCGTATCTTGTTTATTATGAAAACAATAACCTTAATTGGATTAAAAGTATGCATTATATTGGGTTTCTTTTGAAATGGAGTTAGAAATCAGTGTAATTACAAGTGGGCTAAGTATTTAAAATTACTAAGAAAAAATACATTAATGTATTAAAATAAACCGTGAAGAAATACATTCACAATTAACCAAAAAAAAAAAAGAAAAGAAAAGTGCTTTTATATAACCTTGAGGTAAAATTTTCAAAGTAAAATAATTTTGTAACTCATACTATCTAAGTACATTTGGCAGATGTCAACAAAGGTCAAAAAGTACAAACACTATTGTACTACTTTCCCTTCCTTTTCATCCCTCCAAAACTTCCATACACCTGTCATTACTCTTTTTCAAGTCTATGACCTCTTTATTTTTCAATAATCATTCTTACCTGCACGAAATTTCCTAAAGTGTTCTATAATAAAGTCCTTAAATTTCCTAAAAAGTGTCCATTAAGAGCCTGACAATCACAGTTGTGGACCAGCATCACAATAGCTGTGCTCCTCACTATCTACTAAGGATTTGAAAGCCACCAAATTCTTTTTACAATATATGAAAATATAAAAAAATAAAAATTTTAGAAATCAAGAAGTGGAAATGAAAACCAAACACTATTATTCCCTTCTCAAAGAACTTCTGCTTATTTATACCTAATAACAATATGAAGTGACAACCCCTGTGGGAGCTGGGTGTATATGCTGGTACTTAAATGTTGTTTCTTATTCATTTGTTCTGCAGAGTAGAATTAAGAGTACATGTTAATCAATATATTTCTAATTACTTGCCTATGATATATAAGCATATACTATTCCTTATACATTAATACACCTATAATTTAATATTCATATACAGATAGAGACATGTCAGTTTACATGGATCTCTCAGTTTTCATTTAGTGACATGAAATTCAAATTTAATACTGCTTATTTTTTTGTATATAGTCTTTAATTTCAAGAATCTGGATCTAACTAACACAACTTGAGGAAAAATCTTAGCCATTAACATTAACGACTAGATTTCAGTGTCTCCATTGTCCACATTGGCTTTAGTTCTAAGATTTCTTCTTCTTTTCCAAGTTCTGTAAGTCACTATGTTAACCAACAGCCCATTCAATTTAGTTGTGCTAAAGCGTACTGAATCCCTGAACACGGGAGGCAAAGGCAGGAAGATTTCTGATGTCAAGGCCTGCTTAGTCTACAAAGGAAGTTCTAGGATAGACAGGGCTAGACAGAAAATCTCTGTTTACCAAACTCACAAAACAAACAAACAAACAAACAAACAAACAAATGAACATCCTACACAAAAAAGAAAACTAGGAAATAATCAAAATGCAGAAACTCAATAAAAATAATATGAATTCTCCAAGAAGATGGCAAGAATAGAAATAGTAGCTTTAATCTTTGGAAGTTATTCTTAGATGGGAAGTTATTATCAGACAGATATTTAAGAATCATACTTGACAGCCTTAATTGTTAGTCTTTAACATAGGGATTGCTACAGTTTACATCACAGAGAATATTATACACAAGAGAGTTAATGAGTGTCACACAAAGCGTAAAAAGCAACCTTTAATTGCTTCCACTTTCCACCAGCTCGTCCCTGGTGAAAGTATTTCTTCAGGGAGGTGCCTTCTATAAATAGTTATGACACTGCTTATATATCAAAAATTCTATGTACAGTGTGTCATTTTGGTGGGTTCTTTGGTTTGAAGCACGAGGAAGCTATTAGATGAATCACTATATTTGGCTCAAAATGTCTATGTGAGCCACGTAGAAACTAAGATCAAGAATCCAGTGCTGAAAACAAAGACAGCCAGAAATCTACTTTGAATCACCAGCACTGGCTTCATCCTAATCTCTTGGCTTTAGAAAGCACTTAGTCTAGCTTCCATCTGATCTGGACAGCGTATTCCAAGCAGAGAAAGAGTGAGTAGCTGAATTTCATTTGTCCTGATGCTTTTTAACATCCTCACATTGTAAGATCCTCGTACCAATTAGGGCCTCACAACCATGACGATTTCCTGACGTTACCTGAAAGCCTTCACTTCCATTCTGCCACAACATATCACACTATGTTCTCAAATTATCTGAGTCCTTTTAATTGGCATACTCATTCTTTTAATTTTTAATTCTCAGGAGTGCTTTGTAATGTGGTTATGAATCCCTAATCAGGAATAGTGCATAAAAACATTTTATATTACTTTATACATAATCTGTTTTACTTTCTGGATAATGTTGCTAAATTACCTGACCTAGATATACACTGTATTTTTAATATTTTCAATAATTTGTAATTCATTAATTTGTTCTGTCAAAGCTGGTAGTTTGACATCTTGTCTAAAATACTATTATGAAAGATCAAAGGGATACAGGTTTTTAATAATACTACATTATGTTAGCATTTTCATGGAGGTCTGTCATATGTTTGAGTGAAGTTTTGTGGTTGGGTTAAGAAACTGATCTACAGAAATTATTTCCCATGCAGCTATTTTAATTATTCTAGTACTATTTGTTTAAAAGTCAGTTTTTTTCATTGAATTTTATGATTTACTTTTAAAGCACAATCATTGGGAAAACACAAGGAATCATTGTCAGTTCAAGTTTCCTACTGTATGTTGCTATAATTATGGAAGTGGCTTATAAACCCGATAATTGTAACTTTGTATAATCTTTCTTATGGGGAAATATAAGACCTCTAACTCTTTTAAACTTCTGTTGACTGCTCCAGTTTTGGCATATTCTTATGAACATTTCAGAACCATCTTGTCAGTATATGCAATTATGAGAGAAGAGTTCATGTAGGCAACCTAGTGGACTGGAAAATTTGAGAAGGATGGCCATATACATGACGTGAATGCATTTTGATTGCTTATCATAGAATTCCTTCCCATTTCTGGAAAAAACCGCTTTTACTCCTGTCAACAACATCTTATGCTTTTTTTAATTGAAAATAGATTTTCCATATGCTATATTCTGATTGCAGCTATCCCTCTACCAATTCCTCTCAGATCTTCCCCATCCTCCCAAATCTACACTGTATCTTTCTCTCTCTATTAGAGTACAGAAACACATCTCAAACCAGTAAGATAAAATAAAATAAAACAAACGAGGTAAGATAAAAAAAGAACAGAGGAAAATCATGCAAAGGACACATACAAATACATAGACATACACATTCACATGTGTATAGAAAACTTACGAAAACAAAGTAGGAAACCATAATCTATAAGTACAATATGCGTACAGGGGAAGAAAATGTCCAGACAAAGCATTATAAAACAAAATAAATAAAAACACAATAAAACAAAACAACTTAAAAACTCAGAAATTATCATTGAGTTTATTTTTGTTGGCCTTCTACTGCTAGCATCTGGCCTGGCCTTACATGTAGTTTGTATACTTTATGAGACTTCACTGCAGAAAACTAATATTTCCTCTGCAAGTGTTTATCAATTAGTAGTAGTTAGGGATGGGGATTGTGTCCACCTCCCCACATAAGGCTGAGACCTCTTATGGCTTACACCTAAGTAGTCCCTGTGTATGCTGACACAGGATCTTTGAATTTGTATATTCATCAGTCCAAATGTGTTTTAAAGACCATGTTTCCTTGATGTCCTCCATTTACACTACCTCTCACATTCTTCCTGACTCCTCTTCTGCAGTTTCCTGAGTTCTGAGGAGAAGGAAGGATTTTATGGAGATATCTCATTTAGGGTCAAGGGTTCCAAGGTCTCTCATCTCTACACATTGTCTAGCTACGGGTTTCTGCTTTTGTTTTCATTTACTGCAGAAGGAAGCTTCTGTGATGATGGTTGAGCAAAACACTGACCTATGAGTATAGCAGAATATCATTAGGAATAGTATTTATTTTCCTCTAGGTCCCTGGCCCAACTACTCTCTGGTTGTTGTTCATTCAGGCAGTGTTAGGCATGGCTTTCATCTCATGGAATGGAGCAAGAAGGTAGTGGTTAGTTACTCCCGCGACTTTTGTGCTACAATTTTACCTGAGTATCTTGCAAGCCAATCAGCATTGTAGCTCACAGGGTTTGCAGCTGGGTTGATGTTTCTACTTCTCATTTGATAGTGTGCAGAGTACCTTCCTTTATCATCTACAGTAGTCTGTAGGGGTGAAGGTTCTAGTTAGACACCAGCTTGAGTTCTTAATGTTCAATGAGTTATATAGGTTTTGTCTTCAGCTATAAAGCCATGACATCAATTTGTGGAGAGTATCCAATAATCTTGGTAACAGCCTGGGTTCATTGAAGGTTTACATGGGATACTATTGTTTGACAACTTCATTAGATGTAACCCATTCTTAACACTGGAGGTTCCATTTGGTGACAGGAGGTATCTATTTGGGACTTTGTCTTCTCTGTTATTTTGTTATTCCAATTTAATTTCTTTCATAATGCATATATTTAAAAAGCTTCTACTGTAGTCAATTTCAATGAAACCTCACATGAAGATTAAACAGGTGAAAGACAAGTAAAGAGTGAGTAAGAAACAGCTTAAATGTCTTACAATTTTAAGTGCATAGCCTTTCATTATTTTCTTTATTTTTTCTATACAGATCATTACTTTAATGTTATTCTAATTGACTTGTTTTGCTCTTTGTTGGTAACCTGTAGAAATAAAACTTACTTCTAGATTGTTTTATATCTTACTACCTTAAATAACTCTAATTGTAGGTACTAGTCATTATTTGTAGATTTGTTGGAATTTAATATATGCAAGACTAAGTAATTTACAAAGAGAATTTTTTTCTTTTTTCTTTTTCAGTTCTATCAGGTTGCTTGTCACTACATCTTGTCTCTCCATTAATGAAACTAGCACTTATAGCATGCAACTGGGTAAACATGTTGTTGCTTATGTTGTTTTTCCCCCTAAGGAAGTATATTAGTCACTGATTTTTATTTGTGGTGTAATTATCTCAACATATCAAAAATTATTTTGCTTTTGGAGTCCTAATATAATCACGTTGTGCATACCTGCAAATTGTGCATGGAAACCCATTGGAAAATTCACATCAAGTTTTCAGAATTATTACTGTGTGATTCACACTTAGTACATGTCAGTACTTATAGAGACGAGAGTATCAATGGTGATTGTTCGGTCTGATATTCAATTACATGCTTCATATGTTAGGGTCCCAGGGCTCTGACTAATAATATTGATAAGGAATTGGAGATATCTGACAGAAAAGACTCCAGTTCTATTTGAAACTTTTTAATGTAAAAGCATAGTAAGCGCCTGTTTAAAAACTTAAATCTCCTTCAGCATAGATGCTCAGAAGAAAATGGCAGAAGGAAATTACTCCATTGTGACTGAATTTGTCCTGACTGGATTAACAGAGAAGCCAGGGCTGCAGCTGCTCCTGTTCTTCCTCTTCCTGGGAATCTATGTGGTCACAGTCCTAGGAAACCTAGGCATGATTATGCTAATCCTGCTCAGTTCTCACTTGCACACCCCCATGTACTTCTTCCTCAGTAATCTGTCTTTCGTTGACCTCTGCCAATCCAGTGTCATCATGCCCAAAATGCTGGAGAAATTTGTAATGGTGAGGAGTGTCATTTCTTATGCAGAATGCATGGCTCAGTTTTACTTGTTTGATGTTTTTGCAGTTTCAGAGTGTCACATGCTAGCTGTCATGGCATATGATCGCTATGTTGCCATCTGTAATCCCTTGCTGTATAATGTTACCATGTCCTACACAGTGTGTTCCTGGATGGTAGTGGGGGTATATAGTGTAGGCTTGATTTGTGCCACAGGTGAAACTGCCTGCCTGCTTAGACTGCTTTTCTGCAAAGCTGATGTTATAAACCACTACTTCTGTGATCTTTTACCACTACTGGAACAATCCTGCTCCAGTACATTTAGCAATGAAATACTAGCATTGTCCTTCAGTTCATTTAATATTATTGTCCCAACTCTGACCATCCTCAGTTCCTACATCTTCATCATTGCCAGCATCCTGCGGATTCCTTCCACTGAGGGCAGGTCCAAAGCCTTCAGTACTTGCAGTTCCCACATCTTGGCTGTTGCTGTCTTTTTTGGATCTTTAACATTCATGTACTTACAGCCATCATCAGTCAGCTCCATGGACCAAGGGAAAGTGTCTTCTGTGTTCTATACCATTGTTGTGCCCCTGCTGAACCCCTTGATCTACAGCCTGAGGAATAAGGATGTCAAAGTTGCCTTATATAAGATTGTAGGAAGAAGACAATTCATGTGAAATAAAGAACTTGGTTAAGCAAAACTATACAATCAAAGAGGCTTTTGAACTATACAGTGAAGACATACAGTGAATCTTCATGAGTCATGAGGCTTTATAAATGCTTTGTTATTTTGAATCAAATGTATTGGACTCTGAGGATGGTATCTACTGCTTCACTGGGATACCCCACAACCTTACTGTCTAGAAATACATATATTCCTTTTAAATATGTTTTTAAATAGCAAATGAATTCATATAGTTATTTTGTTTTATAAGTCTGGAACACTGTTCTTTTTAGATGAAATTTATTTTTGTTAAATCAGACAGTAATACATTTTCAGTAACATTTGAATTGCTTAATATTTGGGTTTCTTCAATTCTTAAATGAAGTGTAATGGTAGTCACAATTTTGAAACTATTACTTTTAAATTAACACTGTAATCATTTGAAATATAAGTGTACAATCTTAGTTTTTACTATATTCATAGAAATATGATTGCCCATATACGCACAATTAACGTAATTAACCCATACTTGTGGCTCCCTGGTTCCGGAGGGTGTTCCAGGATGATCTCCCCGGCTAAGAACAGAGTGAGAGCAGGGAGGGTCTGTTACCATCTCTGCTGCTGTCTCTGCCTGCGTCTCCACTGTCGGTTGGTCTCCGGCCAGGCCTGGTGTGAGAGATCTGGGCCAAAGGGTACAGAGAGCGAGCAGGGAGGAGAGATTGCCTGCCTCCACTGCTGCCCTTGCCTGAGTCTCCACTGTCACCACTCAGTCACTCCCAGGTGCTGCACCTGTCTCTCAGTGCTGAGCCAGCCTGGGCTGGGCCAACAGGAAGCTGACTAGATGGCAAGGAAGCAGCTTGGTGCCCCAGGAAGGGTCCAGGAGAGCATATCTCTCCCCAAGTGTTAGAGCTCTAGTGTTACAGCTCTTGCAACAAAAACTCTGGGACACCAGGATGATTCTCAAACACACCTTTACTTCTTCAGAATAGAGCCCTTATATATAGGTTCAGGGTGGGTTAGGGTCTGGCAGCAGATAATGCCCATTGGTTTGGTCCAAGAGCTTGGAGATACCTCATCTACATGTAGGAGAGCCTGTGGCACTGTTCCTCATGACTGATGGTCATAGACCTCTCTTTGGGAGGGGCTGTGGAGGGCTGAAGCTGAATGAAAAGAACCAGGGCCTGGGGGCAAAAGCCGGACACCTGCTGTCCAGATAATGGTCCAGGGTTCAAGACTGGCTCAACCAGGTTCCCAGCTGCTTCTCCCAGCACAGCACCCCACAACTCCCTCTTTTTCTTTTATAAAGGAGAGGTGTCATCAGAATAAATATCTCCTATGTTGGGAACAGTTTGATACCGAACCAAGACCTGATTGGTAGTTACCTTTGCCATGCTACTTATCTGTTGCTTTAGAAACTGAATAAGGCAGGGTGCCAGGAGAAGTAAAGCTCCAGTTGCTATTATGGGGCCAAGGAGGGGAAGAATCCAAGCCACCAAGGGGTTAGAGTACCAAGGGGTAGGGGTGTTGGGAACATAGCATGCCTATGAAGCTCTTTGAGCTCTTTGAGCATTTGTACATCTTGTTCTACCAGACCAGATTCATTGACATAGAAGCAACATTCCTCCCCTAGCAAAACACAAGTCCCCCCATGTTCAGCAGTCAACAAGTCCAGGGCCCTCTGGTTTTGGAGAGCAACTCCTGCTAAAGAAGTTATCTGGCATTGAAGAGATTCAAGGCTATCTGTAGTAGAGGTCATTGCCTGGTCAAGCTTGTCCTTGAAGTCGCTGGCCAGATGTTGTGTTTGGACAAGGGATGCTCCAGCAGTTCCAGTAGCACCAAGTGAAACAGCAAGGCCTAGTCCAATGAGCAGAGTGATGAAGATCTCTCTTTTCTTTCAGCTTCCTCCCATCTGTAAGACAAGTTCCTCAGGTTCGTAGAGATAAACCTGGGGGACAACAATCACGGGGGCACAGGAGGCCTGAAAATGAGGGTCAATACAGGCACCTGCAGTGCCTTTGCACCAGAGGACGGCAGGAGGGTTAACACGTACTGATTTGGTAATGGTGATGTCATGGCCAAATGCGAGATGGGGTTTTGAGGAGGGTCCTACGAGGCAAAGAGGTGGGGGTAGGTCAAAGAGAGGGATGTCCTGTGCTTTCCTCGAAGGCAGGGGTCCATGGAGGTCGTAAAGGGAAAAGTTAATGGGAACAGCTGTTAATAATGGCTGGGAGAGAGAGGCACAGAAAAAGCATTGGGAGGAATTGGGGTAGGTCGTTAAGGGAAGGAGGTCCACTGTGTATTGAATGTACTGTAGCTAGGAGAGGGTAGCTTGTAGTTCCTCCTGAGACTGGTTTTCCTGTTGGATAATATTAGCATGGGTAAAGGTGGATTTGGGGGCAGGGACAAGTTCATGGGAGATGTGTAGGTCAGCTACCGGGCATCTAGCATAGCCGTTGGAGTAAAGTTTACCCATGACTCCGGTTCGCCAACGTTCATTCCATGGATCGCTGATGGAAAGCTGAACTCACCATGTTGATGACACTGGCCTTGAACTCAGAGAGATCCATCTGCCTCTGCATTCCAAGATCTAGAATTAAAGGTGTGTGCCATCAACACTTGGCTTTAAATCTGTTTTAATGTCAGTTCATATTAATATCCTAAGAGAATTTCTCTGAATCATTACCATTCCTACTATTTCTGAGAATGACATACTAATTTCTCCTTTCTTTTTCTTACCTCTAAATTCCACCATATACTTCTTTCTTCTTTCCTTTGAATTCATGAATTGTATTTCATTAATTTTTATTGCATGCATGACTGTCCTCTGAGAATCTCCACCCAGTATGTTACTGAAACATATGCAGAGACCCAGAAGCAAACGTTGGAAAGAGCTTGGAGGACTCTTACTGAAGAGTTCTGGGGATGACTGAGGACTCTGTATGGGGATAGGAACTCCATAAGAAGGCCAACATAGTCAACTACCTGGGCCCTTCAGTGCTCTCAGAGGCTGAACCACCAACCGTGGAGCACATACGGGCTAAACCTAATCCCACCTCTCATACGTAGCAGATGTGCAGCTCTATCTTCATGCTGTTACCCAAGCAATTTGAGCAGGGGTGGTCCCTAAAGCTATTGCCTCTCCATGGAATCTGTTCCTCTGGGTTGGCTTGTCTTGCCTCAGTGGGAGAGGATGTACCTAGTACTTCAGAGATATGAGGTATCAAGAAAGATATCCATGGGGGCTTCCATGCTTTCAGAGGAGAAAGGGCAGGAATTAGAGAGAAGGATTCTTTGAGGAGCAGACTGGTTGAGGAACCAGCAACTGGGATTTAAACTGAATAAACTAATTAATTAATTGAAAGAATAAAATAAATATTAAGATCATCTCTGAGTTCCTGTAACTGTGAGCTACATTTACACCTATGACATTCAACAATTCCATGCAGTAAATTATTTATTAAAATTAGCTTACACTATCTCTCCTATTCTTTTATTCTGTTAGATAAGTAAATATTGAGTGGTATAAAAATTGTATATGTATATTCTGATTGCTAAAAGTATTCATTGTGCTTGTAATTTAAAAAGAATTGACTTCAATAAAGGAATCATGCTGACTGAAAAGGTACTTTGAAGTGTCTATTTTATCTATAAATTAAAAAAATTATTTGTAACGATTATTTTCTTCCTGTCATGTATAATGCAGAGAAAGTCAATGTAACAAAATGTAAAGATTCACTCAACAAGCATACTTTTTGCTTGTTTCTTGCAGACAAAACATAATATTAAGAGAAATTACTTAGAAAAATCATATATTTTGTACATAATACTGAACCACACAGCAGAGAAAAGCTATTGAAGGGTATCAGAGGAATCAATTGTGATATATCTTTTGTGTACTTATTTGGAGTTTTAACTTAAAAACGTATATGTATACAATTGCAACTGATATATTAAACATTCTCTTTTCTCAAACGTAGAATTCATTGATTTTTAGTCCACCTATAATATTCATATGTCATCCCTAATTATCTGGAAAATATTCATGACAATCTCAAGAGAAGTCCTGGTTCCATTACCAGCAATACTCTAGGATTTTAATTTCCTTAGCAATTGCTGGGTATTTGTTGTTTTTTGTTTCTATGGATATATAGATGACATATCAATGAACCTTACAGTCACTTCTACACCTCTGTGTAAATTTTTTTCTTTTGCATGCACAATTTGCTTTCAGGCAAAAGCATGAGTCTGGCCTTCCTCAGTCATTGTAGCATAACTTCCATTTCAGGGATATATGAAGTAGAGCTTTATATTTGCCATTGCATGGACAGTTAGTAGCTTGTTTCTTTGGTTTTGTGTTTGTTTGCTTGTTTATAACTATTTCAAGTATTTATGCTTTGATCATTCTTACAAGGTGTGTGTTTGTGTGTGTGTGTGTACCTTTCATTCTTATGAATATGTATCTAGCATTGAATGCTCTAGGGTGTATGATAAATCTGTTTCATATTTAACAGAATTGTCATGCCATTTTTCTCAAACATTCTTTAATGTGAGGTGCCCTGCCACATCTGAAATAGCCACAACACTCATTGCTCATAGAACATTTAGGAGGGAGGGAAACAAAGGTTGTAATAGCCAGAGGACTAGGATGTTGTCTATAAAATTATCTTTTCTATATTCAACAGGGGAAAATCAGAGAATATTTAGAAGAATATAATATACATCAGAATTTTTGTGTCATATGCTACTTACTATTAACTACTATAAAATATGAATGAGACAGCTGAAGTAACCAGTTTTTAGTAGATCATTTGTTACATGATATAGTTACAAATTATAGGTGAAAATAGAGAATAGCATCTCATAGTTACATGAATTCAAAAATTGTCTAAATTTCATATGTGAGTTATTAATGTATTATTTTTAGTTTTGTATGTGCAATTTTGTCTTCAGAATAACATTGTATCTATAATTTGGATAATACAAAATAAGAAATTGGTATGACATTTATTAGAAATAGTGTTTTTTATTTTCTGATAATGATTCATGAAGATATTGTTAGACTGTTAAGATCGACCAATATTAAAATGAATTTAAAGTATTGAGCATATAGGATAGAAAAATAAGGAATACAATATAATTTGCTCTTCAGAATTCTACAGGCTAGATGGGCATAGGAAGGAAAACATGTTTAGAATTTATATGTACTGAAGACCACAACCACTATGATGTTCTTCCTCACTGAGCGGATGGCATCAACAAAGGAATTTTAGTGGATCACAAAAAATAAAGCTTCCTTTCTTTTTCTCCCCTGTTTTGCTCCTCTATTTACTAGCAAGTTTACACTCTTTTTCTCAAATAGAGAGCACACAAAATGTCTTTTACTTGCCTTTCCCAATTAACTTATTATAGTAGTTCTTGAAAGCTGCAAGAGAAAAGAGCCAAGCAAACACAAAGGTAGACCTATTAGAATTACACCAGACTTTTCAACAGAGACTATGAAAGCTAGAAGATCCTGGTCAGAAGTCATGGAGACTCTAGAAGACCAAAATTGCCAATCCAGGCTATTATAGCCAGCAAAATTCTCAATCAACATAGATGGAGAAAACAAAATTTTCCAGGAAAAAAATCAAACTCAAACAGTATCTATCTACCAATCCAGCCCTACACAGGATCCTAGAATGAAAACTCCAACACAAGGAAGGTATATACACCAAAGTAAAGACAAAATATTATGCATGTCACAACAAAGCCAAAAGGAGAGAGCCATAAACACATAAAGCCACCTACAAAAACAAACATATCAGGAACTAACAGTCATCTGTCTTTAATATTTCTCAATATTAATGGACTCAACTCACCTATAAAAAGACATAAGCTAACAAACTGGATACACAAATAAGATCCAACATTCTGCTGCATAAAAGAAACACACCTCAATAACAAAGACAGATACTATCTCAGAGTAAAAGGATGGAAAAAGGTCTTCCAAACAAATGGTTCCAAGAAGCAAGCTGGAGTTGCCACCCTAATATCCAATAAAATAGACCTTCTACCCAATGTTATCAAGCATGATGAGGAAGGACACTTCATATTCATCAAAGGGAAACTCCACCAAGAGAAAGTCTCAATTCTGACCATTTACGCTCCCAATGCAAGGGAACACACATTCATAAAAGAAACTTTACTAAAGCTTAAAACACACATTGAACCCCACACAATAATAGTGGGAAACTTCAGCAACCCACTTTCAGCAATGGACAGATCATTGCACAGAAACTAAACAGAGAAACAGTGAAACTAAAAGAGGTTGTGAATCAGATGGATTTAACAGATATCTACAGAACATTTCACCCTAAAACAAAAGAATACACCTTCTTCTCAGAAACTAATGTTATCTCCTCCATAATAGACAACATAACTGGTCACAAAACAACTCTCCATGGATATAAGAAGATTGAAACAATCCCATGCATCCTATCAGATCACCATGGCCTAAGGCTGGTCTTCAATAACAGCAAAAACAACAGAAAGCCCACATACATGTGGAAACTAAACAACTCTCTACTCAAAGATAGCTTGTTCAAGGAAGAAATAAAGAGAGAAATGAAAGACTTCCTGGAATTTGAAAATGTTGACACATCATACCCAAACTAATGGAACACAATGAAAGCAATGCTAAGAGGAAAATTCATAGCACTAAGTGCCCTGGTAAAGAAACTGGAGAGATTTTACACTAGCAACTTAACAGCACACCTGAGAGCTCTAGAACAAAAAGAAGCAAACTCACCCAAGAGGAGTAGAAGGCAGGAAATAGTCAAACTCAGGGCTGAAATCAACCAAATAGAAACAAAGAGAACAAAGCAAAGAATCAACAAAATCAAAAGCTGGTTCTCTGAGAGAATTAACAAGATAGATAAACCCCTAGCCAAACTAACTAAAGGGCCGAGGGATGTATTCAAATTTACCAAATCAAAAATGCAAAGGGAGACATATGTTAGTATATAGATCTGATGATAAGCTTAGGAATTCTATACTTACTGTGTTCTGTTGCTTTGTGTTTCCTTGTGAGCTGAGCACTGAGTGAATACAGAATTTAATTGTGACTTTGACAGTTCATCTATCTATAGGCTTGCTGATTTTTTTCTATGAAATTTCTGTTGCCAAGGAAGACAGAATTACAATTTTGTTTGACAGACTGAGATCACATGGCGTATTCTTGGCTATCAAAACCCTCCTGCAGCGTGCAATTTTTAGTTGGTAAATATTCACCATGTGGGGAAAGCATGGTACATACTCTATAATCTCAATTACCCAAGTGTATTTATGCTTGAAGGATTTAGACAACACATCAAACTGTTCTTATCTTTTTGTGTTTTGTTTCCTGTATTGCACATATTAAAAAATATTTAAAAAATAACTGAAAGCTTCTTATAAAAACTTAAAAGAAAAGGGAGACATAACAACAGAAATGGAGGAAATTTAAAAAATCATCAGATTCTACTACAAAAACTGGAAAATCTAGATAAAATGGATGGTTTTTTAGATGAATACCACATGCCAAAGTTAAATCAAGAGCAAGTAAACTATCTAAATAGGCCCATATCCCCTAAGGAAATAGAAGAAGTCATTAAAAGTTTCTCAACCAAAAAAGGCCAGGGTCAGGTAGATTTCATACAGAATTCTACCAGATTAGCAAGGAAGACCTGATACTAATACTCCTCAAACTCTTCCATACAATAGAAACAGAAGGAATACTACCGAATTTATTTTATAAAGCCACAATTATTCTGATCCTGAAACCACACAAGGACCCAACCAAAGAACTTCAGACCAATCTCACTTATGAATATTGATGCAAAAATACTCAATAAAATTCTTGTAGACTGAATACAAGAATACATCAAAACCATTGTTCACCACAATCAAGTAGGCTTCATCTCAGGGATGTAAGGCTGGTTCAATATACAAAAATCTATAAACATAGTCCATTATATAAAAAATTCAAAGAAAAATATCACAGGATCCTCTCCTTAGATGCAGAAAAAGTATTTGAGAAAATACAACACCATTTCATGCTAAAAGTACTGGAGAGATCAGGAATTCAAAGCCCATACCTAAACATAATAAAAGCAATTTACTGGAAACCAACAGCCAATATCAAATTAAATGGAGACATACTTAGAGAAATCTCACTAAAAATGGGGACAAGACAAGGATGTCCGCTCTCCCCATATCTATTTAATATAGTACTTGAAGTGCTAGCTAGAACAATAAGACAACAAAAAGAGACCAAGCAGATACAAATTGACAAAGAAAAAAATAAAGGTTTTATTATTTGCAGATGATATGATGGTATATATAAGTGACTTCAAAAGTTCTACCAGAGAAGTGATAAACAACTTCACCAAAGTGGCCGTATATAAAATTAACTCAAATAAATCAGTAGTCTTCCTTTATACAAACGATAAATATGCTGAGAAAGAAATTCAGAAATATCTCCCTTTATGATAGTCACAAATAATATAAAATATCTTGGGATATCTCTAACCAAACAAGTGAAAGATCTGTATGACAATAATTTCAAGTCTCTCAAGAAAGAAAATGAAGATCTCAGAAAATGGAGAGATCTCCCATGTTCATGGATTGGTAGAATTAACATAGTAAAAATGGCCATTCTACAAAAGGCAATCTACATATCCAATGATATGTACTCACTAATAAGTGTAATAATGAGTACATTCACTAATAAGTGGATATTAGCCAAAAAAAGTACAGAATACCCAAGATACAGTCCACAGAATTCATAAAGGTCAACAAGCTGAAAGGCATGACCAAGCGAGGATGCCTCAGTTACACTTGGCAGAAAGAAGAAAAGCAACCAAAGTGGGGAGGGAGGGATCTATGAGGGAAAGTGGACAGAAGTGTGGGGAAGAGGAGAACCTGATCTGGTATTGGGTGAGGGAAAAGGAAAAGGACTGAAGCCCGAAGGGCCAGCAGAAAGAATGGAACAGGGAACTTCAGGAGATAGGGAGTTGGGGGGTGGGGCACTCCAGAATGTACCAGGAAACTTCGAGGTGAAAGACTCTCAGGACTCAAAGGGTGAGACCCTAGATAAAATGTCCTACAGTGAGGAGAGGAAACTTGTAGAGTCCACTTCCAGCAGAAAGACAGGGCATAAAGTGAGGAATGGGATTGCTATCCCATAGTCAAAAACTCTGACCAATACTTGTCGTTGTCTGTTAGAATTGAAGGGATAGAGATGGAGAATAGCCTGAGAAAAGGAAAGTCCACAGACAGGCCTAAAGTGGGATCCAGATAAAGGGAAAGCCCAAGGCCTGACACTATTTGTGAGGCTATGGAGGACTCACCAACCAGGCAGCATACACCAGATGATATGAGGTCTTCAACACATATACAGCAGAGGACTTCCGGGTCTGGGTTCAGTTAGAGAAGGCACACCAAACCCCCAAGAGACTGGAGACCCTAGGGAGCTTAGAGGTCTGGTGGGGTGCGGGGTGTTGGAGCATCCTCTTGGAAACAAGGGACGGTGAGGAGGTATTGGATACGGAATAGTTGAAGGGTAGACGAGGGTGGGGGGGTCGAGGGGTAATATTTGGAGTTAAAAAAAAGAAAGCAGGAAGGAGTGAACACATCTTACTCCTCTTTTGATGAAATAAGTTTCTCTAATAAGGCTCTTGGCATCTGCCTTAACTGGCCCCCCATTCTCCACCTCTCCTAGTTTTTCTTCTCCCCTCCTAGTTTTTAGTCTTACTTACCACTTTTCTGTGTTTTTTAAAATATCTAAGTTACTATAATGTCGGAGGGGAGAAAGATGCTTTTATTCAATTCTTGGGTAAAATTTAACTAGTAAAATGATTTTGCACCCTCATAATATCGAAGTCTATTTGGTTCATGTCAATGAGGGTTACAAAGTTCAGATCTTTTAGTTGTTTACACTGATTTTTAATATTTTTGAAGGAAATATTTTTAGAAAAATCCCTTTAGTATGTACCTTTGAGGTTTCAGGAATATTGTTGTGCTTCTAACATATATTTACGATAGTTTAAAAAGAACTAGAAATCTTATGACCAGGCTACTGTAAACACCTGAGAACCACTGGAGAATATATACTAATTGTGATTATTGATTTCTCCAGAGATGAACCTTTGAGGGATGAGATTCTATAGGGAAATAACACTTACTATTCTTTTTATACCCAATCTCTTGTTTCTGTGTTTATATTAACCAACTGTGTAGAGTAACAAATGATTTCGAGAACCACCTTTAAAGAATAATGACTCAACCAATAATTCAGAGTAATCTGTTCCTCACCTGTTCAAGGCTATTTTCTCCTCTAGAGTAAAGGAGAAGATAAGTAACCAACATCGAGCAGTCTGTGAAGGATAGGTACGTTCAGATACAAGTCTTTAGCTCATAAAATCTTAGTCTTTCCTACTTCTTTCTACATTCCCTTGTTAATAGACATATGTGACATATTTTATCTCTCAAGACCCATTTTCATTCCACAACCTCCACATCCTTTTTAAAATACAGTTGATAGTATAGTTAATATTTGTTTCAGTTTAAAATTGTTTTAGGTAATTTTGTACAAGAATACTCTGTATTCACACCATTTCAAACATTCCTTCTCTCCTCTATAACTTCTCTATCTCTCTCTCACAACTTCTCTCAAATTATTTTCTTTAATTTTCTTTATATACATACATACAAACACATGTATTATATATATCACATGTATACATAATATGTGTGTTTATGTATGTATGTATGTAATGTATGTATGTATGTATGTATGTATATAAACCTACAGCATCATGGATCCATTCACTGTTGCTCAAATGTGCATTTGTTAAGGACTAATCAGTAATCAGTTGGGACTGGATAGCTGTCATTAGTTGGATATGAATGGACCCCATAGACTGATATATTAGAATATTTGGATAGCAGTTGGTAGACTATTTGTAAGGATTAGGAGTTGTGACAGGATTTTGGAAGAAGTTTGTCCTTGTTGATGGGGTTGTGTCATTGCAGACATGCCAGCCATAGTCTCACTACCTTTTATCCTATTGCAGTTCAGGTTGTAGGTCTCAGCTACTGCCTCAATGACATAATAGCCTGGTTTCCTGTATACCTGCTTGTTGCCACATTCCCCGTCACAGTAAGCATGGACTAAGCCTCTGTAACTCTACTCAAGCCCCCAACTAATGCTTGCTTCTGTACCTTGAATTGGCCAGACATTTCTTCACAGCAATATATCAGCAATTTTCCTATAGTTCTTCTTCTATGGGTGTAGTCTTGTGATTTTCCCCATTACTTTGTTGTCATGCCTACTGAATCCAGGTAAGAAGTGGACTGCTTGATTTCCACAGCTCCTAAGCACCCTCCCAGTCTTTACTATATAAAATCACAACAAATCCTTCTGTGAATGCTAATTTAAACTTAGTCAGTATGAAGGTTTTACAGTTATTTTGTTAGTCAGCTTAGCTTCTTGAATAATTTTTAATTCATATATTTAAGACATGTCAATTACTACAAATGCAACTTAATGTGAAACAAATAATAAATATAAAGTTAGACAAATGCTGGCTCTACACATAGGAAGCAGTATATGAAGATAAAATATACCAGCTCCTCTATGTATATATTATGACTTTTAGTTTTTGTATTTTATAGGATTCCTAAGTGTGGTCCTGGTTCATTTGGACATTTTCTTGTCTGTAATTTTGTCTTGTTCAACATCAGGGTTGTACTTTTTGTTTTATCTTCTCTGTTTTACTTTGTTGTATTTCAAAAGTGAATGAATGAAACCTAGTCAGTATGATAAAGCTTAACTGAACTGTCACTTACTCTTGCTGGGAGAGGGAAAATCAGTTTTCTCCAATAGAGTGACAGTGGGTATACAAACTACTCCAGGATAGATCTCATGATCGGCAGTAAGAGACCAACATATGTGAACTTCACCTTTTTTTTTTTTTTTTGGTGGTGGTTTTGCTTTTATTTGGTTACAGTATGGTAGTTTTATTGGGAGGTATGCTTTTCTTTTCTCTTTTCTTTCCATTTCTTTTCTTTCCTTGGTTTTGGGGGACTTTGTAGTTGTATTGGAATTTTTTGGTCTATTTCGAAAGAACTTATGTTGAGTGGGTAAGGAAGGAGAGAGGATCTCAAAAGATATGGGGATTGAGAGGAAGGTACTTGAATCTTTTTGAATTTAAAAATTGTTTTAAATAATAAAAATAATTCAATTTTTGTTGGGAGCCGCCACGAGAGCTGACAAAGTCTGCCATCGCTAGGTGGCGCTGTCGCCCGTAATTCTTCCTAGTACCAAGTAAACTGCGCATGTGCCATGGTAAGCCCGCCAAAGCTAAGCCCATCCCACGGCGTTTGGCGCGCTACGAGTAAGCAGCCAATCAGGGGGTGAATACCCCGCTCTGGGGTATATAGGCAGTGCTTTCCCACGCCTTCTCGTCTTCTACCACCATTTTGGTTTAGGGAAATAAACGTGTTTCTACGGAAGGATTCTGGTGTGTATGTGTGTGTGCGTGTGTGTATGTTTTTTGCCGGCGAGACCATTACGCGCGCGCCCCGCACAAATTTTTGCTTGTGTTTTTAAGTAGTGCTTATTTACAAGACTAATATTGCTTTTTATTGTGTTGCTTTTTTAGATTTTACAAAAATTATAATTTATTTTAAAAATTACTGAATAAAACACAAATCTTACTTTTAAGTAGATGAACAAAATTTATGTTTAATAAGTTAAGGAGATAAGAGTAAAACTTAAAGAAAATTACAACTTATAACTATGAAAATTTGATATAGTTTCCTAGAACAATCATGTCATATGATACTTGGGCCCAAAAAAAAGGCAGTTTTATTTCTTAAGATCCTTTAAATACATTTCATGATACCATCACCTCAGTCAGGAAGAAGATCATAGTGGCTGTGGTGTTCCCTATATTTAAAAATACCAAACTTGTTTTTCTTCCTCTGCGCTTCTAGACTATATAATTCTGAAGAGCAGATTATATATATTCCTTATTTTTCTATTCTATATGCTTAACATCTTTAAGTCATTTTAATATTGATCCATCTCGACAGCCTAACAATATCTTTATGAATCATTAATATCAGAACATAAAAAATTATTTCTAATAAATGGAATAGCAATTTCCTACTTGGCATTATCCAAAGTATTGCTATAATGCAATTCTGAAGACAAAATTACACATATAGAACTAAAATATAATACATTAATAACTGACATGAAAATTAGACAAATTTTGTATTCATTTAACTATGAGATGCTATTCACTATTTTCACCTACAATTTGTAATTGTATCATGTAACAAATGATCTGCTAAAAACTGATTATTTTAGCAATCTCATCTGTATTTTATATTAGTTAGTAGTAAGTAGCATACGAAACAAAAATTATCAATGTATATTAGATTGTTCTGATCTTTACTAATATTTTTCTTATACATAAAATTACATTGATTGAAAAAATATTAACTAAACTGCAGGACACTTTACTGCAATAAATAAGCCAGACATAATAGGAAAAAGACTGCACAGAAGATGCATAGTATACATGTACAATCAATTCATAGCCTCCAGTATTTCCAGTGAATCAGTTCTAAATCTTTGTGTCTTCATGAATACATTCCATGAAGTATCATGTTGAAAATATAAAATATGGGATTATGTAACTCAAATTATTTGGTGGTAAATACTATATGAAATATTTGTACCAAAAAAAAATTAGACAAGCAAGAGACACAAATTCCTACAAGCAAACTTTGGGAGGTGATACATATTTTGATGATATTGCTAGTACTACTGATAAGAGGACCATTTAAAGGTCTAAACAAATGAAATCATATATGTTAAATACACGTGGATTTTTGAATCTGAATTTATTGTTAAGAAAAAAATTCTTCGTTGTTAAACTATTCTGTTATTTTGCTTATTATTCATTTACTAAGGACCAGTCTCTACTTGGAGAAGGGCTCAGAGGAAGGGATGTCTGGGAGCAGCAAAACAAATGACATGATGTCAAACCATGGGTACAAGTTGATGACCTATGTTCTTCTGGAGACAGCTTTCCAAATTACTTTCTCTCTGTTCTGCCTTTTCTGGAGCTCTCCTCTCTCTCTCTCTCTCTCTCTCTCTCTCTCTCTCTCTCTCTCTCTCTCTCTGGGTGTGTGTGTGTGTGTGTGTGTGTGTGTTTGTGTTCTGCTCTACACGGTTCTCAAAGCAGTTCTCCCTTGCTATTTTAAAAAACCTTTCTGGATAGCTTATTCCTTGCAAATCAAAAGCCCAGTTTTTTATTTACGTATCAATCCACTCATGTACTTCAGGTTCCCTTTTGATCTTCCTATAAATCAGCATCTCATTACCCCAACCCCAACCTGTTGATTCTTAGGAGACAGCAAGCACACTCTTTTTTTTTTCTTTCTCGTTTTAACATTGCAAAAGAACTCACAAATCTGTCTGCTTTGTTAAGCAGAGACTAACCTGAAACTGCCACTACTACAATGCCTGGGGTTGGACCTAAATTCTCCCTGTCCCAGGCTGATTTTGAGCTTAGGAATCTGTTTGCCTTTGCAAGCATAAACAAAAATCTTAGCTGGTTGATTTACACCACAGCTGTATTTGTTCTTTTAGATTTGTGAAGCCCTTCATATAAATTCATATTGTATTCTTATATTTTACATAGTTGAGAAGCTATGTATTTCTGAACTCACGTTTTCAGAGTTCTTTCCCACATCTTTAAGGGCTGTCCTGAAGGTCCCAGCACTTATTATTTTGCTAAGACATTAGCCACATCTTCACCTCTTAGACTTGTGCTGTCTCTAGTCATTGATATTGACCGGAATGACATTCCTTTAAGGAGAAACATGAAAATATGTACATTATTATATAAAGAAACATAATGCCCACAGCAACCACAGACACTCATGGAGGCCCATGCTTTGTAGGCCCTGTACCAGGGATAGGGATCATGTCATTCTGACCCTCCCAAGGCCATGTTGGACTTAGCATTCATTAATATTTAAGAAACAAATGACAAAGGGAGGGTAAGAGATATAATGCAACGTAAGTTTTGAAAAATGCTCCATGAAGAACAAAGGTATACAAACATTTAGGTAACACCAGCAGAGGTGAACAGAATTAAGAGTGCTAGAACTGGGCTGCAGAGAAATCTAATGACATGAAATTGGTCAAAGTTCTCAAGCATTGATGTGCCATAATTGAGAAACATGTAATATAGCTTCTGTGATGAAGACTAATATTTACAGGGCCAGCTTTGTGAAAGACAAGAAACATAGTTAAAACAGCATTAGTAATAAACAGACTCAGAGATGTAGAAAGATGTGTCTTGGTCTAATCTTTTTAATATGACATCATAGCACAGGAAGGTAATATATAGTGAGTGATCAGAACTATATTTCTCTTCTCATAATTTTCTGATGGCTGAGAAGGTCAAGACCAAAAGCCCATACCAAATAAAGTCCCTCTTTCTACATACTGATATGGCGGAATACTGAAGGGAAAAGGAGTTCAAAAGAGAGCTGAAAAGAAAGAACCAAAGGAAGCCCTCTGTTAGAATCCCTCACCTGTGGTACCTAACTCATTCTCAAAGTAGCATTGATGAAACTGTCATATAATCAAGCTCCCATAAAGAATGGTTTTGCTTCTTCAATATGTTATAGTAGGTGCTAAGTTTCCCAAACTTCCATTTTGAAAAACACATTCTGTCACAATATACGACCTTCAGCTTTTATAGTAGAGGTGTATTTGAGAGACATATTAACATAGAAATGAGCTCTCCTTTAAACAAACCTATTTAGGTAAACAGGAAGTCTGGCATTACCATATAAGGAACTGCTTTACATGAACGAGTTAACAGTATCCACCTATAGTCATTATAAAGCTTTTCCTTATGGTTTAGAATAAGTGGTGCAGAATGTGTACAGCTCTGCTTTGTGTGGGACAGGCAACTGCAACTGCTGAATCAAATTAAAACAATGGTCAAAAGAGAACTCCACAATGTCTCTTGGGTTTGTTGATGATTTCTGAATCCTCAACATCTTCAACATCTATGCTGTGATTCCTTTGTCCTTACAGTACCTAGATATACTGCTAATTATATTTAATAGTTCTCTTTAGCCAATTTTGGATTTCCTATACGATCAACTATATTTACGTACTGGTAGATGTTTTAGTTTCTTGATTTCTAATCCACTGGCATTTTTTGTTCATTTTCGTGTGTATGTCTAATTCCCCTCTCACAATATCTAGAGTTAAAGGAAACAAGTAGACAATTCTCCTGTTCATTATTTTAGTATAAAATCTTCAATTCTTCACTATGAACTGTAATTATGGCTATGAATCTCTTGTGAATATTTTTACTTTATTACATGCAAAATATTTATACAGAAAGGGACATACGATAAATAAATCATGTGAAATTATTGAAGTACTCAATTAAAGGTCCTAGGATGATTTAAAATTAATTGAAATATGGTAGCAAGTGGGTACCAATAAAAATAATTTTTATATTAAGGTCACAAATATGTAACATATGCATGATTATATTTGAATGTCTCCTTTCTCCAGGACTGCAAAACCTCTGACTGCTCAAATGAAAAAGAGGATGGCAAATGATTGCAGATAATCTAAAAATATTTGTATTGTTGCAAAATTAATTGAGTGATAGGAGAATGGATAATCAAAAATTTTCTTATATATATATATATATTTACATATACTTTCCAGAAGACCATGGAAGAAGTAAATCAGACCACAGTGGCTGAGTTCATCCTCACTGGTTTAACAGAGAATCCAGAGCTCCAATTGCCTCTATTTCTTATCTTCCTTTCAGTCTATTCATTTACAGTTGCTGGAAATCTGGGTATGATCCTCTTGATTCTGTTTAGTTCTCAGCTGCACACACCCATGTATTATTTACTCAGCAGTCTGTCCTTTATTGACTGCTGTCAGTCCACTGTCATTATTCCAAAAATGTTGCTGAACTTTGTGACAGAGAAGAATGTCATCCCATACCCAGAATGCATAGCTCAGTTCTATTTCTTCTGTGCTTTTGTTGTTGCAGAATGTCACATGTTGGCTGCAATGGCATATGACCGCTACGTGGCTATATCTAACCCTTTGCTTTACAATGTAACCATGTCCTATCAAGTCTGTTTGTTGATGGTAGCTGTGGTGTATGGTATTGGCTTAGTCAGTGCTACAGCTCACACTGTATTCCTGCTAAGAGTGTTTTTCTGTAAGGCTAATACAATTAACCACTACTTTTGTGATCTTTTCCCATTACTTGAGCTCTCTTGCTCTAGTACTTTTATCAATGAAGTACTAGCACTCTCCTTCAGTGCGTTTAATATTATTGTGCCAGCCATGATCATTGTTAGCTCTTACATCTTCATTATTGTCAGCATCCTGCACATTAAGTCCTCTGGGGGCAGAGTCAAGGCCTTTCATACCTGTAGCTCCCACATCATGGCGGTTGCTATCTTCTTTGGTTCTACAGCATTCATGTATCTACAGCCATCTTCAGTCAGCTCCATGGACCAAGGGAAAGTGTCATCTGTGTTTTATACCATTGTTGTGCCTATGGTGAATCCCATGATCTACAGCCTGAGGAATAAAGATGTCAAAGTCGCCCTTAAAAAGTTACTACAAAAGATGATTCCTCAAAACACAGAATAGATTTTCTTGGCAATTACTGCAATGTGTGGGAGGATATACTCTATAATCAGCATTTGATAACACTAAATTGAGATTATTAGTTGTACAGTCTTATTTGGGAAAAATGTACCAACATAGAAGAGGATTATCAGATTGCTATTCATGGAGAAATGTTATTCTCTGGTAAAACCTGTGTTCATTCATAGATAGTCACCTATTTCCCCCCCTGAATATACTTCAACATCCTTTGTCTGGTTGGTTGTACTTACATATATGAATGCTGCTCTATTAGGCAAGCCTCATAATATTAGGTTTGGAATAAAATTTCTTCTCTAACCTTTAGTTGTCTCAATGATTGTAGATGTCTTTTTTGATTAATTTGCAAATTATTCAAAAATATTTTTCTTTCTTTTGTAAGTTAAGCAATTGAAATAAAGAATGCATAACTCTGATTTTTTTAAACAGTTCTAGAACTACAAGTAGTGTAGATGGAAGCAAAGGACAGATTCTGCTGCAGTCCTACAGATAAGGTGATTACACTAACATAATACACAATGGCAATGATAAAGAGGAATGGATATACTTTGCACTATTGTGGTTATCTGTTCAACATTCCTATCACTGCTCTTTGACTCCTACTCACTTCCCTATAGTACTTAACTATATTTCTTTCTTACGTAGAGTTACACTACTTTTCTTGCCTGCCTTTATGAGTGTCAGACATAGAAGTTTATTCTCTCACTGTACCTTGCATCGTTTATTCATATGGGAACAAAGGATAAAATTATAAAATTGTTTTCCATATAGTGATAAGTGCCACTCCGAAAGTTATAATCAATCCTGAAGAAGCAGGGTCAGAAAAGGAGACCTGCAACTAATGCCTACTTTTTTTTTTATCTCCCTTGCCAACTAAGCTCTTATATTAATTAAAGGAAGAGTATCAAACTTCGCTAATATTTTATGCAAGGAAATGTTCAGTTCACAACACCCAAGGACAGATTCCTGATAAATAAAAGGTTTTAGCTGCATTTACAAAATATACTGTTATATCTAACACACATAAAATCATGTCAATTTAGTCATATTATGACTTGAAATATCTTCTGAACCAAAGATGTACTTACACTGGATGCTCATGTCTCTATGATACTGCAACTGTTGTGTACTGAGATGCATATCCCATCTCTGTTCTCAGTAGTTTCACTCTTTGAAGTATCTTCTTAATAACATCTTGTCCTTCTAAACTTTAGAGATATTTCAGTGAAAACTTTATGTCCGCCCTCATTCCATGTTATTATGAGGCACACCTGCTTTATCTCACAGTTACTATCAATGTTCTTATCATTAAGGTTGTTTACCAACAACAAAATTAGTGAAACTCTTGAGAACACTTTTGATTCCTACATTTTATATTTGAAATCTAACATTTATAATTATTCAAAGGTAACATCAGTCACAGGGTTTAGGAATCTTCTTAAAAGTTGTCAGAGTTTACAATTTGAAAGCTCATTCTTTAGCAATATGGAAAATTACCCTTGTATAATAAGTACTATATCTAACATTAATTATATTTAATATTACATAACATATAACTATATAAATTATCTCTTCTCAAATGTTCTTGAAATCATTAGCCCCACAAATTGGCTAGATTTCCATTATTAGGCTTGATTTTTATCTAGAAATGCAGATCTTAATTTCAACTAGTCACCTTTGTGTGACCATCAGTGGATAACTGTCACTTTGTTCAGGTTTCATCTAGATCAGATCATCTTCATTCTTGTATGCTAGGTACATAGGGATTTCAGTAATGGGGTCTCATCCTCAAAGTCTGAGTGCCTCACTGTCAGTCTATATAAGCTTGGGAGTCACTTGAACTGTTACGACTGAACCATTCAAAAGGTCCCATGTGCCAACAACTGGGGGTTTGACAGTCTGTTTTTGTCTGGCAGCATTGTCAGATCAAGTGTTTTGATTTCATATATATTTAAATATCTATTAAAATTTATTATGATTAAATATTATATAGTAGTATTAAAATATATTATGTTACTACATTCTAAATCATATGATTATGCTCACATATAGTTGTAGATAAGCCAGCCCACTCACTAAAGAAGACTCTATAGAAAATGAAGACCATCACATAAAATCACAACTGGAGACTATCACAGAAAACTATTCTGAACTCAATGCAGAGGCCAATGGATCATGGGAATTTCAGCACTAGTGGATACATCTGCACCACTGCTCCTACACCTGTGACTCAGGAAAGCAGCTGATGATGAAATACAATTTTTGTAAGAGCTAGAGTATAAAGTGTGTTGTGAAATAGTCTGTCTTAGAAATTGCGTCATAAAGGAGACCAGATAAATAGCAAAATCAATAGACATGTTAGCATAGCAGTTAGTAAAATTCAGACTCTCGCAACTAAGTAAAGCAAGTCATGCTGCAAGAAGTATTATTGGCCTCTTCTAGGGATGATGCCCCTTGCTAGTTGTTTATTGTATAATGATAAGGTCTGAAACCATAGTCAAAGTGAAAGAATAGGCTCAGCAGGTTACATTTATACACACACACACACACACACACATACACACAAGCACAAACATAAATATATATGACCAAATTGGAGATGTAACTTCAAAGGATTGGATGGAGGAAAGGAAATAAAGATGTACAAAATACTATTTCAATTAATTAATTAATTAATTAAAAATAATATAATGCTAAATGCAATTTTCAACCAACAATATAAAATGATATTTTTGTATCTCATATATTTTCACCATTCCTAAATTTTATTTTTATCAAAACAAAACCCTAAACCTTCCTTCAGAATTAAAACTTCTTGAAGATAGTCCGTGCCAAGCTTGGTGTGTACCATGCTGGTGTGTATAACTTCTACATCAGTCATACCTAGTGAGTTTCCCAGAAATGAAGATTGCTTTTCTCTCTTTTCTCTTGTTAGTAGTTCACAATGCCTATAGTGTAGGTCTAATGATTTCTTGAAACTTGAGTTTTACGATGCATTTTTATTAATGCCTCTGTAGATTTCATGTTACCTCTTTTGTTCTTGTTTAAACCCTCAATCTAATGAGAAGAAGGAAGGACAACTACCAGACATGGTTTTGTGTGTGCCAGAGGAATATGGATTCCTCATTATAGTTTTCCACGACTTGGGATGTAGGATCAGATTCTAGTGGGAATTTCTCGATCATTATTTTCTCTTGATACATATTGATTCAGCATATAAAATCTTCACATCTACCAAGATCTGTAGAGAGGAAATGATTTGCGTGTCATCCTCATCTGAAAGTATGATTGATCACTCATAGAACATTTGTGAAGTGGACCTTGCTCAAATCTTCTAAGCCAGTATCCCTTCAGAAGAATGGAGATTAAATAAAAGGAAGAAAATCAAGCTTTCTGGGAAGAAGGGTACATCTGTTTATAATTTCATCATCTTCTGTGTCCTTCTCTTTTCTACTCCTTGTAGAGATGCACATAAGCATAAATATGAGTTACCCACATATTTTCTAGTAACAGGGTTCCTTGATGAGCAGGCTTTCTTAGCCTCCCTTTCTCCTGCTGTGTAAAACCATAGGAATCACTGCTTCTTGGCTCCTTCTAGCAGTGGCAGTGGGAAGCTTGCTAGAGGTTATTTTAAATTTCTATTCACTCTAAGATTCTTTAGACCATTTTAAATAGAATACACTGCTTTTCAGAAGTGCCATATACAAGACATGATACAAAGCACTATACTCAATTTACACCTTAGTGTAGATGGTGTTCTGGTATACTACATATAATTATAATAACATTATGTGTGGGTGAATGTAAACAGAAGAAGTATACATACAGAAAATGGTCTTACTACCTCTTCTTTTCAATACTAAGCACCTTCAGTACTGCAAGTATTAATTAGAATTTATTACATAAAGTTTTTAGCAGATAATTCCAAAGGAAATATTTTGATTAAAATTGAGGAACATTCATATTTCTTTTAAGTAATCAGGGTATTAAAATATGTCATAATAAAAGAAAACAAAGTGTCTTCATCAGCTTTAATACCATAAATAGTAGGTTGAACTTCATTTGAGATACTGAAAAGAATTGAGAACATAAGAAATTAATATGCAATAAAATATTGTACTTAAATAAGAATTATGGACAATTATGCTTAGGTAAAACATAAAATAAACACCTCTAAAATAAAAACCTCCAAACATCACCACAGGATTGAATTTGTACTTGAATGAAAAATATTTCTAGGAGAAATTCCATAGACCATACTGTAAACCAATGCTAGCATTTGTTAGTCAGAGTCTATAAATATTTATTAAAATTTTCCTACAATATAGGTAGTAGTGATTATGCTTTTCAGAAGTTTGGGGAGTTGATCAACCCTTTTGGATAGAACAATGAGTCAAATATTTCAATATAAATGTCATGTACTATATAGTTAATCATCTTATTATTTAAGCCATTCTTCAAATGACAGGACATTATTGACACTACTCATGATGCCAACTGTCTCTTAAATGTTACAACTATGGTTTTTTTGTTTTCGAATATCAAGTTAATTGATTTGAAAATGTAAATGAAGCACATTTCTGTCTTTAAAATCACAAATCTGATTAGCATTATTGAAATTGGGGTAAAATTTCTAGTTGTTTTATCCTAATCAACACAGGTAATATATTCAAAATCTACAAAATACATACATATATAAAGTGAACAAAGTTGAACACAGCAAATATAGTTTGCCAAAATCTTCTTTTAATTCACAATTGTGAATAGTTTCCTCAGTTCTATCAATACAACCATGAAGTACAATTAATGTAGATTACTCAGTGACACACTTCCTATAGTAAAAACAATTGCATAACTCTGAGCCATCTTGTTCCTGTTTCCCTAGAGATTACTTAAATGTGGAAAATAAAGAGAATCTTTCATTAATTTAAATTTTCAAAGGAAAAAAATGGATATTCTCTATAAAGCAAGAATGTTCCTATCTTCCTGAGTCGGTGAAACTGTGTTCAAGAAACTGAGATATAACATTGAGTTGGAACTGTAATGATTTTTTTAAAAGTCAAAATAAATATCAAAACTTAATACATTAAATTTTCCTATGTTAATAAACCTTAAATACTTGCAAATATTCTCTGTGTCAAAAGAAAATTTAGTCAGTGTGCATGATGTTAATATCTTTCAAGAGAGGAAAGGAAAGAACACCCCCAAAAATCGACTTCCTTCTATCTGACAAGAAAAGGTTTAAATCAGTGTCAGTATTATGAAAATACTCTCTCTTAAATCACAATCCTCTTTTTCTATATTACTCATTTGAAGGTCTGATCATTGGTTGTTCTATGAAGGGAATAAAAGAGGTCATACAGTACGTTACCTAATCTGAGGAAGGATGAAATCATGATTTCCACAGGATTTCTCTGCACAGATATAAATGTTTACACACAGGGTTGTACACAGAGACAAGTAACTGCAATTCTAATATTTTCTAATTAAACTCCTGAAGGGAAAATTGAGCCTGGAAATCATTCCATAATAACTCTCTTCTTCCTGGCTGGTCTCTTCATGCAGCCAGCACTCCAGCTTCTCCTTTTCCTTCTTCTCCTACAAGTTTACATCATCACAGTAATACACAGTGTGGGCACACTCATACTTATTTGGCTCAGTTCTCACCTGCAAACTCCTATGTACTAATTTCTCAGAAATCTGTCTTTGCTACCATCTGTTATTCCACTGTGATTACCCTCAGAATGGTGACAAGTATTATGACTGAGAAGAACATCATCCCCTACCCTGAAGGAATGACACATATCTACTTATTTCTTTTTTCTGGTACTGCAAATTGTCATATGTTGACTACAAGGGCAAGTGACCACTATGTTGCCATCTGCATCCACTTATTTTATAACGTCATCATGTCTCATCACCCATGCCTCTTGCTCACAGTGGGAATCTACACTTTGGAGATTGTTAGACCATCTGTTCCCACAGATCTCATATCTCAATATTTTGTGCAATGCATTGTGCATTTTGTGCAATTATGTGCAAGACCAAGGTGATTAGCGATTACTTTTGTGATCTCTTTCTACTCTTGGATTTGTCTTGCTTTAGAACATACACTGATGAATCATTGATTCTTTGCATAAATGCATTTCATAAGTACATCCTCACTCCTACCTTGACCATCTTTACTTCATATATTGTTATCATTGTTAGCATCCTCTGCACTTATTCTACTGAAAACAGACCCAAAGCCTTCAACATCTGTAGCTTACAAATCTCTGCTGCTATCTTCTGTGTTTCTGCTACATTCATACATTTATAGCCATCTTCGGCAAGCTCAATGGACCAAGGGAAAGTGTCATCTGTCTTTTAAACTACTATTATTTCCATGCTGAACCCATCAATCTACAGTCTGAGAAATCAAGATGCTAAATCTGCCCTGAAGAGAATTCTAGACAGGAGAGTACATTCATAAAATGAATAGACATTTTGTTGTAAATTGAAATGGGCCTTTGATTGCCATAGATAATTCATGACTCAGGTTAATTTTTTTAAGCTTTGAGATTATCTGTGACAGTTTTTATGCTGTAGACCTCCAGACCTCTCGCTTATATCACTTTTTGAAAATCTGTAGTTTCAAATACCGGGAAAATGTGAGTAATTAAGTTAAAAGAATATCAAGTTTTAATCAAACATATACCCAAAGGGTAATGGTATTTTACTCAACTGTTAAAAAATAAACAAAGTAATATTTCCAGAAAAAGGATGAATATTATGTGAGATAACCCCGACTCAGTGTACCCTCATGCTGTTTGTTGTCCATTTTCTTTGCCCTTCTCTTACATCGGCAGCCAAATTACAACATTAAGATCTGTTACAGACATGTGCATGCTTTGTGCTTGTGTAGACTGACACAATCATTGTTCCCTTCAATAGTTTTAGTTTGTGCTTATAATCATTGAGGACCAACTTTTGCTTTACATGCACATATAATTTGCAAAATTCTATAATAATTCTGTGAATATTGATATAAATATAAATAATTTTTCAAATAATAAAATAAAAATATATTCAAAATACATGAAAAATTCATTTAGGCAGGCATTAAAGACTTTATGCTTATCAGATTTTAGTGTTTTGGCCTCATTATACAACAGTATTGTATAAGTGTGTTTTCTGTAATTATTTATTGTCAAGTTTATGTTTACTGATCTTTTGCTTGAACATATGTATGTGTACTATGTTATTTCTGGTCAGAAGCCAGAATAGGGCATCAGATTCCCCACAGAGAAAATATCTTGTGTCTGTATGGATATGCCACCTGTCAATAATAAATTGATGGTCTATAGATTACACAGAAAATAGGAAGTGGAATGTCTTGAAGACAGAAAGAATTTTGAGAGAATGCTGTACAGGAGATTTGCACAGGAAGATGTGACCAGACAGATGTATGGTACCTGAGCACAGGAGTCACTATTAAATGACTGGATGTGAATAGCAATATAGGTGCATTGACTTTGTGTGTAACCATTTAACCACAACTGATTCGATATTCTCAAGAATCAGTCCAGAAGCAATTGATGGCCCAAATGTAGATTATCCTCTTCAGTTGATTGTATGCTGGGTATTTTATAGATTGTTAAATTTTAATAGTATTAAATATCAAATAGCATCTCTGGGACATGCTACTATTGCATTCTGGAACCCACAACAGTGCTGGTGGCTTGCACTGGGCTAATCCAAGATTGGCTGAGTTGAGCAGTTCTGGACAGGGGATCTGCTGTTGCTGCAGCTCTCTGTCCCTCAGTGTGAGCTAATGGCTACTGAAAGTATCTAAGAGAGGAGTAGATATTCCCTTGAGTTGTGAACTCACTGATCAGATCTCTGCTCTTCAATGGATAGCTCAGAAGTATAGCAATACAAACTGCTATGGTTAAACTTAGTAGATAGCTAAACAGAATCCAACAAACAAACAAACAAAACCACAAAAATTAAGGAATTGTACAGATGGTAGGGGTCATTGCCAGGAACGGAAGGTAAGAATAACTAGAGCATATTTTTACACATATGAAAATGAAACTGAGGAGGTTTAATTAATAAAAAATGTCTGATAACTTTATGGAAACATGTCTTAAAAAAATATATGAAAGTGAAATTTTTGAAAAGAAGAGCTCTGCTCATTTCTGGAAGAATTTGGGAGATTTAAGACATTGCTTTCAGGAAGGGTTTGCTTTCAGATTTTTGGTCATCTTTACTCATTGACACTGACTTTAAGTATTCAAACTTGCAAGCCCCAAAATGATTTGCAACTCTATTTTTTTATGTCCTAGAGATGTAATTGTAGAAATCTTATTGTAGACGTATAGATATGGGCTGGGAAACTCATAATTAATTTTCTACATTTTGCCCAGTTGTGGTTTTCCATAATGGCCTCCATCTGTTAGAAAACTAAACTTCTGTGATGAGAGTAGAGAGTTAATTCTACCTGAAGATGCAAGAATAAGTATTTCAAATACATTTAAAATTATGGCTGTTGAAGAAAATGACAGAAGTAGGTTCTCCTCTGTGGCCTATGACTTCATGATGCATGAGTAGAGGGTTGTGTTTACACTATCAGGCTTAGTGTGGAGCAGGTCTTAAAAGCCTAAGCACACAACATGTGGTTACCACCATAATTTTAGTGCCATTGCTTCACACTTAAGGACATCTTGCCTTGGTTGCAATTGAGCTGGATTGTAGGTTCTGTAGCTGGCTGGAACTACTGATTATTTTTCTCCCTTAGCAGGTTCCATAGCATCTTAGATATGTTAGATGTAGTTCTAAGAGAGATGAAGCAAGCTTCAAGTAAAGACATTGCTGAGAAGCCACTGAAATGCTCAAGATGTTCATGGGCAGTATTTTACATTGCATATATTCTGAATTTTTTGAAAAAATAATGCCAATTAAATATTAAATTAAGAAATTTTGGTTATATAAGTTTAATAAGCATAAAAAGATTATAATTATACATAGCTAAAAGTTATAGGCAAGCAGAATTCTATTATAAATTTAAGACACTAAAAATATCACTATAATAAAAATACATTTTTTCTCCCTCACAATATGAACACAGTATATGGCAGCTGGAAAATATTGCAGGGTGCATGAGTTCATCCTAACTAAATTCTCTAAGAAGACAGAGCTCCAGCTACCCACTTCTTCCTCTCCACAAGAATCTATATGGTCACTGTGGACAGGAATCTGGGCAAGACCCCACTGCTTTGTTCAGTTCCCATGGGCACACACCCATGTAGTATTTCCTCAGTAGTCTCACCTTAATTGACGTCTGCCATTTCATGGTCATTAACCAAATGTTTGTGAAAATTGTGACAGAATACAACCACATCTACTCCCCTCAATACATGACTTAGCTCTAGTTCTTCCTCATTTTTTGTCATCAGAGAGTATCTCATGTTATCTCCAATTGATATGACTCCTAGGTTGCCATATAACTCCTAGGTAGCAATGTGACCATGTTCTCTCAGATTCCCATTACCCTGGTATTAGCTGTATATATTATTGGTGCCATTTGTACTTGACCTCATACAGGCTTCATGATCAGAGTACAGTTCTCTTACTTATATGTGACCAACAACCATTTCTATGATCTTCCCTACACAAAGTTTCCCCTCTTAAGAGAAAGCTTTTATGTTAAAGAATGCATGATTCTATGTTTTGGTACATTTGAAACTACTGTCCCAAACTTGGCTATTCTCACTTCTTACATCTTCATCGCTATCTCTATCCTTAGCATTCCGTCTACTTTAAAAGCCTTCAGTATCTACTGCTCCCTGACCTATGCCATTGCTGTGTTCTTTGGGTCTGCTGCATTCATGTACTTACAGCCATCATCAGGCATGTTGACAGACCAAAGGAATGTCTTCTCTGTGTTTTATATCATTGTCATGCCTGTGTACAACCCCTTGATCTACAATTCAAGGACTAAGGATGTTAGTATTGCCCTGAATGAAATACTAGAAAGAAAATAATTTATCTAAACTAAATGGGATATTTATTTATTAGAATAGACTCATTAGCTGATACATTGTTTCAAGTGTTACTATTCATTGTAATCTATTTGTCAATATTTAATCATTCATTCAGATATCTTTGCTATATGTGATTTCTATGGTTGTGTACTACTATTTCCTTTATGAAAGTGATCACATGTGTGCCATAGAGACTCATGGGATGAAATGCTAAGGAGAGAATCCACCTCTTTACTTTACAATGCCAACCCTATCAACTTTATATCTCTTTTGATTGTGCAGTTGGTTTAAAAAATCTTTTTCATAATTATCATAAAGAACATATGTCTAAAATTCTGCCAGTCTGGTCTATTTATGTGAAAGAATACTAGACTTACAACTATGATGCTGCTGATTTTGAGTTTGGAGACTACCCTTGAAAATGCACTTACTGGCCTCTCCTTTATTGGATTTAACTTTCCTTTCTTCTTTAGCATATTATTTTGGACACTTTACTGTCATTTAAAAGCTCTGCTATTAATACTTCAATGTATTAAGCCTGTGTGTGATTCACTATTCTCATGGTATATGTATTGATTCTTTAGGTAATACTTCATCATTTTAGCGAAAATCATTGTGACTGGGATTTACAAGAAGAACAATTCAAATAATAACCTGGCAATTGGGGAATTAGCACAAGTAATTGCTTATGTTCACCATTAGCATGTTTCTAGACTAATGAACATCCTTAGGGAATGTTTCATTTCCTGACATAGAAGTTAGACTGACTGAAGAAGTTAGACTCAGAACAGAGCTTCTCAGCTGCTAAACTGACTGTTGGTATGATATTGAAGCTGCAGAGGCACAAACTAGGTGAGACTTGGAAGAAGATGACTTTAGATGCAGACCATACTCTAAGTTACTATCGCCACTGAGCACTAGGCTTTGTCTTCTGAATATTGTTTGTGAAATGCTGGGTGCTTCCTTCTCCCAATTCTTGATTAGTACCATGTATAAACAGCAAATAAGTGTAGGTATTGAGAATTTCAGGAGAAGGTAGTGTTCAGGTAGAAGTATGGTATGGTATGTCTCATATATTCAGACTTATCATTTGGAAGTATAAGGCCTGGAGTAATCACTTTCAGACGTCAGTCAGAAGTAGCTGAATAGCCCCGTTCATTCATCTAATTATTCTCTTATTACTAAAAGTACCATAAAATGTATAATGTGGGACACATGTATTATTGAGAAGATTAGGTAAGAAATTCAACTTGTCATTTGTCTAGTAGCATAGTTTTTTTTTCCCCAATGAAGTATAAGGTTTAGAAGTTAGAATATAATGAACATGTTTTAGAAAGGATAAATCCATTATAAGATTTTGGAAAATCAAAACATGCCAGCTACAGTTTTAGATGGGGTATAAATGGAAGTCCATATTTATCAGATAACAAAGAAAAAGTTCTTAATGATATGTTTTCAAGGAGAATGGATAGCATTCTAAAATGTGACAATAACTGTAATAAAATCTAGGCACTCTAAGTAACCATATGTATCTATCACAGAGGGAGGGACTTGTATGCAGGGAGAATTCAAAAGGATCAAGTTAGGTGGACAGTTGTGGGTTTACAAATAATGTTAAGAAAATTGTTTCTATAGATCTATGAAAGTAAATTCCCATTAGATTTAGGGTGCAATATACTCTATGAGTAAGTAAAGTCTTTCTTTGTTAAAATATCAAACTGATATAGAATTCCCTAATGGATATTAAAGTATGTATCTTTTATGTTTTCAAACATCACAAACTGTTGTACAACATGTAAGCTGTGTACCAATTTTATCACCTTTAAATATTGTTCATGCATCTGTCAACTTCTGTGTTTCATCTTACCAATGACCCTTCCTTAGCTAGAACATCCACAGTAAATGTCGTGGCTTGAAATATAGCATAATAGCTTTGTATTAGTGGTTGTTAACTTCATGGAACATAGAAGAAGTGGGAGCCTTAGCAAGGCCTTGTGATAGGGTACAGCTATGATAAAAGATGATAACTACGAGGTAAATTACTAATAGAACAACTATCAGGCATGGTTGTGGTTCTTGACTCAACAGCCTCTCCAATTCAATAGCTCCTCGTCTGAGAATCCACAAGAGAGACATTTCACAAATCTCTGTGTAATAATGTAGTCAGATAAATTATAATAGTATAGTATAATTTGCTACATTATAAGATTTGTTTTTCATGAAAATTTATGAACTTCCTTTCATTTGTCCTTAGACTATGAATTGTGCTGTTTAATTTTTAACAGTATATGTTTAGTTTTATATATGAATTGGACTGAATTTACTTATGTGGAATATTAGTAGTCATTTAAAAACCAATTTGGGGGTTATTAAATTTGTTCTTGTTTAATTTTTCCACTGTTTTATATATAAAACACCATTTTAACTTATTTGATATTTTATTTTTATTTTAATATGTAATGAGTTCAAATTATTTTTGAGGTTCTAGTAACTTTGAAGGGATGCTCGCCACATGTTATACCCCTTATCTTTTAAATTTAAGTCAAAAGGGAAAAAAACCTTTCATACTGTTATACTGTATAAACCCTCTTAATCTGTGATTCTACTATGATGCCTGCAATTCAAGTAATTAATTTCAATTATAAAATTAGATATTTTCTTCCATATTATAGAATTTATAGCTTACCAAACTAAATTTTTGTTAGGTATGTAATTTGTAACAATTATGCTTATGTATAACATGTTTTATATTTTTATGTTATTCTGATAATCATTGGGGAACATAAGATACTGTGACAGTAAAATGAAGTTACAGAGAACCACATTGTTTCTATAGACATTGGACTAAGTAGATAGCAAAAATCTTTTTTATGAATGATAAATATATAGAAATTTATATAAACATATAAATAACATGTAATATATAATATGCATATATAAACCTTTTTGTGAATGATAAATAAATTTATATACATACACAAAGTAAAGTATATTATATATATAAATTTATAAAATTCATAAAAGTATTAGCATAAAATCTTAGAATATTGATGGCACTTTAATTTATATGGTTGTAAATATACAAATTTTTGTTTATTATGCAACATTACTGTGAACATTGGTACTAGAATGAGTTTACTCAGCCTAATATATTTTATGTGCACAACTGTTTTGATATTTTTATAATTTTACATTTTTATTCTCATCATTTTTGATGGTTCAGATATCCATGTCACCAGAAGAGATTTCTATTCATGAAATTTGACATACGTTAAGAGCTCTATATTAAATAAATTTTAAGAGACAAATAATTTTAAGAATATTTTAATGGTTGTATAGGCTACTTGTCTGTCTACAATAAAACATAATTTTCAAATATAATAATGAGCAAGGCGTTCATGGCACTGGCTTAATGTAACGAAGTATAGAATATAGACAGCTGATGTAATGTGAAAAGTCAGTGCGCTTGGAAGTAGAATAGGAACTACTTATTTACAGCAGTAATAAACTAGAGATAATCTTGAGAAGAACAAGAGATTAAACAGGAGTTGTTTGGCAGAGATTCAATTCTCTTTCGAATATAAAGCTAAGACTAAATCAGGAAATAACAATAGTTTTTGGTTTTGTTCTTAAACATGTTTATATTTTTGCATTGGAAAATTTTATTAATTCTATAATCATTGTATGTGACTTCTCAGAATTTTAACATTAGGAAATACACTAATACATACTTCATATTATGTGTTTTACATCTTAGTGAAAGTAACTACATACATTACTCTCTTAGAAATTAGAGCACTCACGGGGCAGACAAGATGATTCAGGGGGCAAATGCCCTTGCCATGTAATTCTGATGACCTGACTTCAAAACCTGCATGACAGAAAGAGAAAGTATACTGTCTAAAGATATTATCCAGCTTTCTAATATGTACTACAATATACACCTGAGCACACATACTCCATATATACAAATGCATAAAATTGATTAACAGAATTATTAAAAATAAGTTAATGTCCCTGCCAATAGTGTATGTGCATATTAAATATGGAGAGAGTCAAGAAGAAAGCCTAGTATTGAGCACTATATACATCAAGAGTTTCCATATTCCATTATTTGTAGTCTTTTAAGATGTATATTTTTTAATATGAGGCTATACTGATTTTTACTGTAAAGTCTGAAATGACCCAATAGGAAAAATTTTCTTTAAGTACTGTATTGGTAGGTATCTTAAATTCTATGACTTTATGTGAGAACTCTTCTAATTGGACTATGACAAACCTTAAGTCAGAGAGACTTGATTCCTTTATGATATTAAATATTAAAAATATTACTATGATAAATTTTTCTGTCCTTAAACTTTTCTTGAAATTCTCTCAGGACAATTTGAAATATTCAAATTATGAGAATTAATTATATTTTATTATATTGACTTTTTGATATTTGCTGCTAACTTGTTCATATTTCATGCCATTTGTATTTTATTTTTTAATTTTAGGAATTTAATTAAAATACGTTTTAATATAAAGACAAGATATTAAAGTAGAAACACAGAATTCACTTTTGACATACAGAGAATAGCAAATATAAAGGTTCTGGTAATGAAATTACATAAGCAAAGCAGACTTAGTCTTATAGAACAGCAAATAGAAAATATCTCATTGCTTTGTGAGAAAAGGTACAACTCAAATTTTAAAAACTAAAGTAAGAAAAAGAGAATTCACAATTTTTGGTGCAGGCATTACTGTGATTTGTTTAATAGGTATTATAAAACAGCATCCATATAGCCATTGTGCTTAGGAAAAACTATGCAGTGTAACTAAAAGAAATTAACAACCAAAATATATACATATAATCCTTAAAATACTCAGTGTATATTTAGGGACAGTATAAACGTCAACATTCTTGGATAATATTTTTGTAATACTTTAAGAAATCATTAGGTCCTTGGTTTCATAATAGTGTCAGGTATAGGCTTCATCTTGTAGAGAAAAAAATGGCTCATTACTCCCATGGTTTTTATGACACCATTCTATCAATGAAAATGTCTTCCAGATGTTAATGTGGCTTACAGGTTCCACAGCTGTATAAGATTGTTGAGCAGTTCATGCCTCTGGTAGTGTCCATAGTAGCGTCTAGCATCATGAATGGTAGCCATTAACGATGACATTTCCAGGCCAAGCAAGATATATTAATAACTCCATGCTCTGTGACTCAACTGCAGGGTGGCTTTAGCAACAAATTCATACCATTGATCTGTGGGGTGTAACCAATATTTTTGAGAAGAGCTTGTGATTTTTGAAGGGGCTGATGGGAACTCAATAGCCAGCAACTCCAAAAGAGTTGTTCAGGAAAGATGGTGGGTGAATACAAGGGAACAATGTTACCCAGACACGAGGGGACAACTGCACATGTGAGCTCACAGTGATTGTGACAATATACATAATTCATGTGTAAACTCAATCCATACCGAAAGATCTATTTTTCTGGCAATTCCAATAATACCATTCTTTTGAAATACAAGTTATTGCCTATATGAGAGATTTATTCCTTTTTAAATACTAATAAGGATTCTATTCTGTACAAAATGTACAAGTAAATATTTGGGCTTTTTCTTACTAACGAATGGGTAAAGCTGGAAGAACATTTTTTCACAATTCTTTGTGCAGAAAAATGTTGCCATTTATCCTAGATAAAGCCTAAGAAACATATAATTGAAGTGTATAGAAGATGTGCTCACACTTACAATAAGCTGTCAAGCTAGTTTTTCAAAGTTCTAAGGTTTTATATTTTACTCTATTAGCACATGTTATGTGATGCATCTAGACACTCCTCATCCACATTTGGCATTTGTCACAATTTTTCAAAAGCCATTCTAAAACACTTGTATGAAGATATGTCATTTTGATTACATAGATATATAATATGAATGACCATAAGATTTTATATATTTACACAGACATACACAGACACACACACACACACAGACACACACACACACACATATATACATATATATATATATACATATATATGTATATATATATATATATATATGTTCCTTACATACTGAATTTGTATATATCTTATTTTATAAAGTTTATTTCTCAGTTAATATATTTAATTTTAAAGATTTAAATTTAGAACATTTAAATTTATTTAAATTTAAAATGTTTTAATTATCTCTTTGAGAGTTTTATACATATGCTTTGATCATATTCACTCTCCATCCATAACTCTTCTCAGGTCCGTACTCTTTCCCTTCCCATGCAGCTTTGTTTCCTGTTGTTATTGTTTTCCCATGGTGGGCAATTTTTCCCTTCCATATATTCTTCTATATATGGTTGCTATTTGTAATATGGTCACCTTGTCTAGTGGTACATTTTGAGATGCCCTTTCTCAGAAGTTACAGACTGCCAATAGTTCCTCACCTGGGATGAACTCTGTCCAAACTCTTCTTTCCATGTCAGCCAGACTTCTGGCTTGCACTTACACTGAACCTGGGCACACTGCCACAACCATGGTGACTCTTAGGAGCAATGGTTCTGCTGTGTCCAGATACATTGCTTTCCTGAAGTCATCAACCACCTTAATCTCACAGGCTTCCAAACTCCATTCATAGTGATTCCTGGGCCACTGGAAGAGATCTGCAGCTAATTTAGATGACATGGTAATTAATTTTTATCTTTTACTAAAGTTTTTGACAACTTTGTACATGTATACACAGAAACACACAAAGACACAGAGACACATAGACACACATGTTGTAATTAGTATCACCCTCATCATCCTCTAATATTCCCTGTTACAATCCCTCCTCTCAAAAAGTCTGTTAAACACATTAATGACTTTTTGCTTTGTATTTTTTACACATTCATTTTAACTATATCATCTGCATTATCTTAAGATTAGGACTACACATTGGATTATGGGAATCTTATTATTAAAAACACAATTAAATATTATGTCTGCCCCATTTCCAAATTATTAGTAGCCCATAGTTCAATGGGCTGAGGAAGTGTAACGTCTGTCCCCCTCTCACCAAATCATGATGAATTGTCTAATGTAGGTCATTGAGGCAGTGACTCTTTCTATGAAATCAGGATTACATTCACCAGGTCAGGTTAAGTACAGAAGTTTTCGCAGAAATTCTCATCATTTTATGGCTCCTATAATCCTTTGGGCCTCTCTTATTTTATGATAAAAATCTTGGTATGCTTTGATTTTTCTTTATTTTTGCATGACTTTCTAAGGCATCCTGAAGCTGAATTCTTCCAGAGATATCCATAATTTACTGAGTGTTGTCTTCAAGACCTTCTCTCTTTCCTGTCTACTTATATCTGTGAGCTTTTTGAGATTTAAGTTGCTACCTACGCAAGAAATAAATGTTTACGTTTTAAAAACATTTCAATTATTTTACTTTTTAACGACTAAACTCTAACTCAGTTAGGAATTTACTTTGTACACAAAATGTTTAATTGGTTCAGAATAAAATAAGATAGAGAATAATAATTATATTTATCCTAATTAGCGTGTGTCTGCATTGTTATTCTTCTTAGTTCACAGAGTCTGAATGGAAAGATAAGGCAGAGTTGGGTCTGTTTCTTTAATTTTACGATGTAGGAATACCCTATTTTCCATTGAGAGAATGTCAGCATGAGGTAACAATCCAAAAGTCATATTGAGAGTTTCCTGAGTGATAAGAAATATATATATTATAAAAAATATAAAATAAAAATACATCATATTATTGAGCAGTGTCGTTGGTAAGTGATGGGGATGACTGAATAGGTGCACTTTGTCTAAAAGGCCTCACTATGTAACTACTGCTGACTGACTGTGTTCCTGTGAAGAATGGTTCCCAAATAATAATCTAGTTTTTCAAAGGCGATTTCAGCCTCTAATGAGTTGATCATGTGTTTTTTTTTCCTTGAGTTTGTTGTTGAATTTTTATATACTGATCCACCCCTGCATCCCTGGGGTGAAGCCTGTTTGATCATTGTGAATGGTTGTTTTGATGTGTTCTTGGATTTGGTTTGTGAGAATTTCATCGAATATTTATGTGAGATTGGTTTGAAGTTCTTTTTTGTTGGGTCTTTGTGTAGTTTAAGTAGCAGAGTAACTGTGGCTTCAGAGAGTGAATTAGGTAGTGTTTCTTCTGTTTCTGATCCATGGAATAGTTTGAGGAGTACTGATACTGGCTCTTCTTTGAAGGTCTGAGAGAATTCTGCACTAAAACTACCTGGCCCTACTTTTTTCTTTTTTTTCGATTGGCAGGTTTTTTTTTTTATGACTATTTCTATGTCCTTAGGGGTTATGGGACTGTTTAGATAGTTTACTTGATATTGATTTAACTTTGGCATGTGGTATCTGTTTAGAGAATCATCCATTTCCTTTAAAAATTTCAGTTTTGTAGTGTATAGGCTTTTGCAATAGGCTCTGATGATTTTTTGAAGTTCTTCAGTTTCTGTTGTTATGTCTCCCTTTTCATTTCTGATTATGTTAATTTAGATACTATCTCTGTGCCCTTTAGTTAGTTTGGCTAAGGGTTTATCTATCTTGCTGATTTTCTCAAAGGATCAGCTCTTGGTTTTGTTTATTCTTTGTAACATTCTCTTTGTTCCTATTTTCAGCCCTGAGTTTGACTATCATTTGCTACTCCTTCATGTTAAAAGTCTTGGAGAGACCAAGAATTCATGGCATATACCTAAATGTAATAAAAGTCATATATAGCAAACTAACAGCCAAAATGATATTGAAAGGAGAGAAACCAGAAGCAATCTCACTATCTGGGAAAAGAAAAGGCTGCCCATTCTCTCTCTATCACTCCAGTATAGTACTCAAATTCTAGCTAGAGCAGTTACAAGACAAAAGGAGATCAAAGGGTTACAAATTGGAAAGGAAGAAGTCACTATTTGCAGATGATAAGATAGTAAATATGTGATGCCCAAAAATGCACCAGAGAACTCTTATAGATAATAAGCAACTTCAACAAAATGGTAGAATATAAAATTAATTCAAACAAACCAATAGCCTTCCTTTATACAAGTGATAAACAGGCTGCGAATGAAATTGAGGAATAACTCCCTTCACAATTGCCACAAATAGTGTAAAATACCTTGGTGTAACTCTTTTTTTTTTTTACTCATCAAGTGAAAGACCTGTATGACAAGAACTTCAAATCCCTGTTAAAAGAAATTGAAGAAGACCACATAAGCTGGGAAAATCTTCCATGCCCATGGATTGGTAGGATTAACATAGTGTAAATGACCATCTTACTGAAAGCAATCTACAGATTTTGATGCAATTCCCATCAAAATTCCAACAAAATTCTTCACAGAAATGGAAAGAACAATTTTCAACTTCATATAGAAAAACAGAAAATGTGGGATCGCCAAAACAATTCTTAACAGTAAACGCACTTATGAGAAAAAAACATTCCTGACCTTAAGCTATACTACTAAGTAATAGCGAGAAAACCTCATAGTATTGCTATAGAAACAGACAGGTTATCAATAGAGTAGAACTAAAAACAAAGAAGTAAGCCCACACACATGGGAACGCTTGATCTTTGACAAAGATGCAAAAAAACATACAGTGGAACAAAGAAAGCATCTTCAAGAAATGGTGCAAGTCTAGCTGGTGGTCTATATGTAGGAGGATGAAAATAGATCGATATTTATCACCTTGCACAAAATTCAAGTACAAGTGAATCAAGGACCCCCCAAAAAAACCAGATACACTGAATCTAATAGAAGAGAAAGTAGGAACGAGCCTCGATCTCATTGGCGGAGGTGGGGGGACATATTTCCTGAAGAGAATACCAATGGTTCAAGCTCTAAAATCAAGAATTGATAAATGGGACCTTATGAAACTGAATAGGTTCTGTAAAGCAAAAGACACAGTCAATATTAATAATCTGCAACCTACAGATTTGGAAAAATACTTCACTAACCCTACATCCATCAGAGGCCTAATTTCCAAAATATACAAAGAACTCAAGAAGTTAACCTAAAAACCAAATAATCCAATTAAAAATAGGGTATAGAGCTAACCAGAAAGGAATCACAAATGGCCAAGAAACACTTAAAGAAATATTCAGGATCCTTAGTCTTCCAAGAAATGCAAGTCAAAATGACCATGAGATTCCAACTCACACCTGAATGGTTAAGATCATATGCTCAAGTAAAAGCACATGATGGCGAGGATGTGGAGAAAAAGGAATATTTCTCCATTGCTGTTGGGATTGCAAACTGGTACAACCATTCTGGAAATCAATCTGGTAGTTCCTCATAAAATTGGAAATAGTTCTACCTGAAGACCCAGCTATACCACTCTTAGGCATATACCTAAAAGACACCACATCATACCTCAAGGACACTTGCTCCACCTTAAGCTGGAAACAACCCAGATGTCCCTCTACCAAAAAATGGATGCGTAAATGTGGTTCATTTACATAATGAAATATCTTTCAGTCATTAAACATGAGGACATCAGGAATATTGCCAGCAAAAACTAGAAAATATTAACCTGAGTTTGGTAACCAAGACCTAAAATGACATAGATGGTATATTCTCACTGATTGGTGTATACTAGCCAAAAGTACAGAACACCTAGGATATAACCCATATAATTTAAGAAATGTAACAAGCAGCAAGTCCCAAATGAGGAAGCTGCAATCCCTATAGAAGGAGGAAGGAGATAATTGTGGGAGGGAGGGGGAGCTGAAAAGAGGAACATGATCAGGCATGGAGGTAGGGGTGGAGATAGGAGAGAAGCCCAGAAGGCCAAGAGAATGAAAGTAAATAAGCAGAATCAGGGTGGGAGAGGTAGGGAGACCCTCTAGAAGGTACCAGAGACCCAAGAGATGAGAGACTCTAAGGACTCAATAATGATGACCTTAGATAAAATGCCCAATATTGGGGAGAGGGAATTCTAAGAGTCCATCTCTAGTAGACAGACAGGGCCTCAAGCAGAGGCCCAAGTTGGAATCAATCTCATGGGAGGGCACCAAGGATTGATACTATTACTGATGCTATGATGTGCTTACAGACAGGAGCCTGGCATGGCTGTCCTCTGAGAGACCCTACCAGCAGCTGACTGAGACAGAAGCAGATACTTACACCCAACCATTGGACTGAAGTCGGGGACCCCTATAGTTTAATTAGGTGAAGGATTAAAGAAACTGAAGAGGATGGCAACCGGATAGGAAGATTAATAGTCTCAACTAACATAGGCCCCAGGAAACTCCAAGACACTGAGCCACTAACCAGGAGCATACACGGACCTATACAAGGCCCCTGGCACAAATATAGCAGAGTTCTACCTGGTCAGGCCTCAATGGGAGATGTGTTTAATTCTCCAGCGACTTGAGGCCCCAAGGAATGAGGAGGCCTGGTGAGGAGGGAGCACCTTCTCAGATGCAAGGGGAATGGGGAATAGGATGAGGGACTGTGGGACAGGAGGACCAAGAGTGGGGGTAATGACTGGAATAAAAATAAATAAAATTAATAATAAGATTAATAATAATAATAATGATGAGGATGATGATGGATCCCCTTCCTCATATAACCCTGTGCCCAGTACTTAATTCTGGTATCACCATATGTCCAGTAATTAATTCAATGGCTTCTCCAGATATCAATTAATTTCCATATCTAGGTATTTAAAGGCTGATATATCTTAAAAATTAGGCAAATAGAAACATCTAAAAACAAAAGCTCAGGAGATCCAAAATTACACGATGGGTTACATTGTATTTAAGGAAATACGTTTATGAAAAGCTTGCTTCCTTAACACAGTCCGGCACTTTTCCAGATTGATGCCTACTCTAAATCTCAATTTAGACACATTGCTTTGAACACACAAATGTTGCTAAAATTTGTACTCAATGATAATATTTCATAGGAAGTGCATTTTTAATTTTTAAATACGTGATTTAAAATAATGTTAAAAGGTAAATTTTATCTATCTAAAATGATGTAGCAAAGGGAATTATGTGGAGGGCAAGGATATTCTAAAGTCTTCCAGCTTAACAGGCTTAAAATACATTTACTCCTTCAGGATCAGAATGGAGGACATGGCAACAGGAAACTACTGCACAGTGACTGAGTTCTTCTTGGCTGGGCTCTCAGAGAAGCCAGAACTCCAGCTGCCCCTCTTCCTCATCTTTATAGGAATCTATATGATCACTGTAGCAGGGAACTTGGGCATGATTATACTGATTGGGCTCAGTTCCCATCTGCAAACACCCATGTACTATTTTCTCAGCAGTCTGTCCTTCATTGACTTCTGCCAGTCCACAGTTGTTACCCCTAAAATGCTGGTGAGCTTTGTGACAGAGAAGAACATCATCTCTTACCCTGGATGCTTGGCTCAGCTCTATTTCTTCATCATTTTGGGGGCTGCAGAGAGCTACACATTAGCTGTAATGGCGTATGACCGCTATGTTGCCATCTGTAACCCCTTGCTTTACAGTACAATCATGTCCTCTCAGATTTACTGCTCATTGATATCAGGGGTATATATTTTTGCTGTGTTCTGTTCATCAGTTCACACGGGATTCCTGACTAGGATTCAGTTTTGCAAATTAGATGTGATCAACCACTATTTCTGTGATATTCTTCCCCTCTTGAAGCTTGCATGTTCTAACACCTACGTCGATGAAATGTTGATTCTATCTTTTGGTACAGTGAACATCTGTGTCCCAATGCTGACTGTAATTACTTCCTACATCTTCATCATTCACAGCATCCTACACATTCGCTCCAGGGAGGGCAGGTCCAAAGCCTTCAGCACCTGCAGTTCACACATTTCTGCTGTTGCTATCTTCTATGGTTCTGCTGCATTTATGTACTTACAGCCATCATCAGTGAGTTCTATGGACCAAGGGAAAGTGTCCTCTGTGTTTTATACTACTGTTGTGCCCATGCTGAACCCCTTGATCTACAGCCTAAGAAATAAGGACGTCACTCTTGCATTCAAGAAAATACTTGAAAGAAAAAACTTCATGTAAGCTGAAATGTGAAGATTAATTAGAAGAAAGTTATTTAAAAATTATAGATTGAATTAATACTATTTATTTTACTCTAGCTGTCATTGTTATTACCCATTTCCTAAAACACTTTGATAATTTTTACTATTACAAATTTAGACTTTATATATCAGGCCCCTAATACATGTTCCTCAGAATCAACAATGAGGGCACAAAGGATAAGAATGACATGGATTCTTATGCCCATGGTTGATAGCTAATTATGTTACATGTATTTATTTCTTTGTATTTGATAAACATTAGTTTAAAAATAATAACATTCATTCTTAATGACAACAAAAATGATAGTTTTTAGTCATTTTAATTCATATTTGATATTTTTGGTATAAATTCTATAGGTATATAATTTTACTCATATCCCTCTAGCCACTCCAATGTCCTTCCTGCTGTCTTTCAAATTATTGGCCTATTTTCCTTTGATTTATATCTACCCAGAAAAAGACTTATTCTGCTCTCAACCATCATTATCTGTCTGTAGTTCTTCATCTAGGAATTGGATTCCTTGAGATTTTACACATGTACGTTGGTACGTCACCAGCTATTATTTTTTTCTCTTGATTAAGAAACCATATTGTTGACATGTACAGTGCTGCTTTCCTGACATTCATAGAAGTTACAAACTTACCACAGTCTTCCTTGAACTCTGGTTATTAGAATATCCTTTTCTTCTCTTCAAAAACGGTTCCCTGAGCTATAAACAGACTGGTTGTACTGTAGATGGATGAGTTGTGGTCCTTCACCTTTCTACCAGTTCCTCCCTCTATTTAGCCCAGTTATAGAATTCTGTAATTGTATTCTCCTGTAAAAGAGTTAAAGGGATCTGCGAACAACACAGTAAGTACTAGGTTTGCAGTTATATCACTACTAGATTCTTTTCAAGGTTCTATAATCTCATCAGAAACTCATAGTTGACTATGTGTACAGAACTAGGCATGAATTTCTCCTATTGAGTGGATGTTAAGAGCTATTGTTTACTGTCATGATGTAATTGTAACTATTGTACCTTTAAGGATAATTTGCCTTGCTGGGTATTGTGATTCATGGATGTCACAGCTGGATACAGCTGCTAGTTGTTTTACACCATTGGCAACTTGTACTATACTACTCCGTGTTATGGAAGCTGGTCTTCAGAGAGTTCTCTTCTATGTCAAATCCAGTTTTATCCTTCCAAGTTCTGTGGCAGAATCCCATGATGTCTTCAGAAATAGGGATTTACTTTCTGTTTTTCAGAAGCAAGTATGGGTAATAGCAATAGGACATAATATTTTGGGAGGTGTGTGTGTGTGTGTCTGCATTTATGTAAACAGAATTATATGATTTCTGATAGCTTTTCAAATACCATTAATGGTATTTATCAATCTACCCTCTTACCTACAGCTCTCTTTCTACATTGATTTCCCATCCCTATTCCAAAAGTGCTCACAAATGTTTCTTTTTCCCTTTCATTGCACCTCTACCCACTAGTTCCCTCTCTACAGCAGATGCTTATCACCATCATTTCTTTTTAATTATGTGGTTACTGCAGTAAGAAGATCATGTATTGTTTGTCTCTCTGGCTCTGAGTTGCCTCAGTCAATATTTTCTAATTCTACCTATTTACATGAAAATTTCAAAACATTATTTTTTACACTGAAACAGAATTCTCCTGTATTTTCACTATCCGGCCATCAATTGTAGGTCATTTATGTCATTTTCATTCCTTAGTGAACAGAGGTGTGAAGGAATGGCTGAACAGTTAACTGTGGTCATCGGACAAAGAATGATATGGCAGATTATTTATTTATTTATTTACTTATATATTTGCTCGCTTATTTACTTTCCTAGGTACATATTTAATACACCACAATGACTTCAAAAGTAGCTCTACTAGTTTGTAGTTCCACCAACAATGAATAAGGGTTATATATGATTTTCCCTACATTCTCTTGAGTTTATTGTCTTTGGTATTCTTGATTATCCTAACTGGGATAAATAAAAACCAGAAAGTTGCAAATTTTTGTATGTATGTGTGTATGTGTGTATGTATGTATGTATGTATGTATGTATGTATGTATGTATGTATGGAAATTGGCATTCTGGCTCCTCAGTTAAAAGAATCAAACAACATGCTCATATAAAAGTAACTTTTATTTGCCTGAAGTAATGGTCTCTGAGATGCACTGCCCTCATCTTCTAACTTAGGCCTAGTCTTGGAAGATTCTAGCCTCTATGTAGTCTTATCTAGGCATAGAATATTTTCAGCCTCTGAGACTTACTCCTGAATAATCTCATCATTTCTAGCTCTTTCTGAACCAATTCAACTCAGCTCTCTGGCTCAAAACTCCTCTACTTGCTGACTAATTCAAACTGGCTTTCCTCACTTCTGATGATTTTGCTCCGATTGACCTCAAACTGGAAACTTCTCATTCTAGCTAGCTTTGTCTTCAATTGCGGCTAGCTTGCTCTTTCTTCAGGCTCTATGAATCATTTCCAGTAAAAGTTCCCTGCCCCCTCTCTCTGCTGTCTCTTTAAGTCACTTCTCTTTTCTTTCTGTTCTTATAAGAGTAGGGGATATACTATTCTGCCAAATCTTTCTCTGATTCTTTATTTTGTCTGTCACTCAATTTGACATAACTTTCAAACATGGGTGCTTCTACAAACTAACTTTACCTTCATCATTTGGAATTAAAGGTGTGTACTAAAGGTATGTCTGTATTCTTTCCAAGGTAGCCAGGTTGCTCCACATCAATACACACTTCCAAAGGTATATTTGCATTGTGATTCTGAGTATAGCAGCAGACAGTAAATATTATTAATCACAAAGATGGTGGCAAATGAGACTTAGTCTTAGTTTTCAGTACTCAAATTCAATTATAGCTTGTGCATCTGTGGCTATCTTGGAAAGATTTTGCCCTGAGTAATTTTATCTTCTTGAATTTTCAAAGACTTTTATGTTTCTTTTATGGCTAACCATGGAGCTTCAGAGTTTCAATAGTTATTCACATAGAAAACAAAAGGAATAGCCCTCATTCCCTGTATCAGGTCTAAAAGCTCTAACCAAGTAGAGAATGTGTTAGCAATGGGATCATGTATGCCAGGAATTTTGTTAAACAGGTTCACCATTTCATACTGAAATACTGCTTTGTCTGTGGTATCTTTCTTTTTTGTTTTTCATATTTTCCCCACCACCAGTATATGATTTATAAATTAATATTGTGCATTGTCTTTTGTCTATTTTTGGATACTGACTGTTCCTTCTCATTAACACTTCTCTTCCCTGCATCTTTTAAAGACAAGTTCTAATCTATCTCCGTAACTGAAAGGAGTCTATAATCTTTACACTTAGTCTCTTACAAATTATAAGGAAAGAAAAAGAAAAAAACTCAAAGTCATGAGAATGTAAAATGAATGCCTTGCAGTTCAATTCAATGGAATTCTCATGTTCATCTAAAACTGCAGCTTAGGATTTACTCTCTTTGCTTCCATTGGCATTATGGTAGTATGAGCACATACAATAATTGCCCATTAAGATCTGCATATAGCATTCATGTCTTTTCCCATCCACATATTTACCCCTCTAATTCTTCCCATAAACCAGTTTCAGAGGCCTGAGTATCACCTACTCCTTTAGTCACAGCTTTAAACCTGAACATGGTAATTACTTTCTGTGCCAGTCAGAATTGATCCATCATGACTACAATACTCATGAGAGAGAGGGTCTTTTTCTTCCATTTTTGATTACAATGTCATAGACTTCATTATATTAAGCTTGCTTCGTTTATAGCTAGATATCATAGTGGTTGGTATTAGAGGAAAGAAAGAGTGGTCCTTGTGAAATATTATTTATAACTGAGTCCAACTTCATACAATTTCTGACATCTCCAAAATGATAGCAGAATGTCAGAACCAAGGGCTGATCATTTGACATTGTAGCATAGATATTACATTCAATCTAGAGGCCTATACATAGCAAATACTTTTTGTGCACTTACTAATTTGAAGACATATTGCTTCACAAAACTGAAAGGCTTGTATGGATACAATTTTAATCATATTACTTAATTCCAAGTAAAATTTTATCATAATCATATGTAATAGTAGAAAATAGTGTTTGTGAAATTTTAATTTTTTGATATGCTTATGTATAGATAAAAACTATTAGAAAGTATTTGAAAGAGAAGAGAAATTCACTGTTTTCAGTGATTATGACAACCATAAAAAGATACTATAAAAATGTAAACATAATTATCAGATTGATTCTGAAGTAATGTGAAGTGACAATGGAAAAATTGACTCCAAGAAAAGAGCTGGATTATAAAGAAGACAAGTATTCATGTATGGGAATTATTATACTTGATTATAAAAGAAAACAGTTCATCAAAAGTTTTAATAATTCAATATAAGAAGTAGGTTCTTTCCTAAAGTCTATTACTTATCTAGAGAGAGGCTCTTGATTTGGTTTGGTGCTATATATGGGTTTCATCTGATAAGGTGGACCTTAAGTCTAATACGTAAGTGATCCGTTGTCCAGACGTTTTCAAGGCACTATTACATGAGTGGGAATATCAGTTTATTATTGTTGTTACTGTTGTATTGTATCTTACAGGGTTCACAATTAGGTAAGATATGACAGCATACACAAGATGTGTATAAGTCCAAACAGATTAAATATTAAAATAGTCAACAGAAGAGTGCATGAAGTTTTGCCTATAGCTAAGGAGCTATTGACATTTGATATTTTTTGAGAGGTAAGAGGGCCTGTTTACTTTGTTTAGGCCTTCACAAATCAACCATGCTCTAGGGAAAAGCCATACAACCAATAGTGTGTGGGCCTGAAAATTATGTTTGATGGTGGGGGGAAGAAGGTACAAAGTTGTGTGGATAGAGAAGGAGATGGACTTATAAAGAGTTGATGGAGAATATAAATATTATCAAAAGCACATATGTGTGAAATTATCAAAAATCTAAGGAAAAAATTAAAGCTTTAGTAATGGAAAATAATATAAAAGATTGCCATATTCTTCCATTTTAATAACTAGGAGATAAATGGAAACTAATTTTATTTAATAATCAGGTATATTTTTATAAAAAATTATGACTCTATCATACTACCTCAGTACATGTGGTAGATGTGAATAATAGTAAAAATCTAAATACTATATATTAGCTATTCCTTTTATTCTTAGAGGTTTTCCTCTTAACCAAAAGTTCATGTCTATTAATTAACACCATTTGCACATATCTCTAGTATGTCAAAAATCCATTGCTTTAATGTCTTGACAGTATATCTTACATAATTGTACTTAAATCAGATAGGCTAACGTAAAAGATTCAAGGGACAGCCGTGCAGTGAGGATATGATGAAAGCTCCTTCATTGCTGGTGGGGTTGGAAACTTGTACAACCACTCTAGAAATCAATTTGTAGCTTCCCCAGATAACTGGAGGTATCTGAGGATAACTGAAGACCCAGTTATGCCGCTCCTGGGCATATACTCAAATGATGCTCCATCGTAACACAAGGACACATGCTCCACTATGTTCTTAGCAGCTTTATTCCTAATAGCCAGAAACTGGAAACAACCCAGATGTCCCTCAACTGAAGAATGGATACAGAAGATGGGCTTCATTTACACAATGGAATACAACCTAGCTGTTTAAAACAATTACTTCATGAAATTTTCAGACAAATGGATGGGGTTAGAAATGATCATCCTAAGTGAGGTAAACAAGTCACAAAAGAACATACATGGTATGTACTCACTGATAAGTGGATATTAGCCACAAAAAGGTTGGGGGGGGGCTCGGGATTACCCACAATACAACTCACAGACCATATGAAACCCAAGAAGAAGGAAGACCGAAGTGTGGATGCTTCAGTCCTACTCAAAAAGGGGAGGAAAATAGTGAGCAGCAGTAGAGAGGGGGATATAGGAGGGAGAGAGGAGAGGGAGGGGAAGAGGGAAGCCATGTTCAGATATAGGAGGAGATGGGGGAGAAGTACAGAGGATCAGGAAATTTAACAGAGGTGTGTAGTAGTGGGGGATGGGAAACTGGGAGTAGCTACTAGAAAGTTCCAGATGCCAGGGACCCAAGAGGTTTCCAGGACCCAATAGGGATGACATTAGTTGAAATACTTAACAAAGGAGAGAGGGTAAAGACCAAATCCAGTGGATAGGCACAACCCTCAATTGAGGGATGGGGTCATCCACAGATTTCAAAAATATTAATCCAGAATTGCTCCTATCAAAAGGAAATTCAGGGACAAAGAGTGGAGCAGAGACTGAAGGAAAGGCTATCCAGAGACTGCCGATCCATCCCATCTTTAGCTACCAAACCCAGACATTATTATTACTATTATTATTATTATTATTATTAATTATTATCTTTCTTTTTACACTCCAGATTTTATTCTGCTCCCGGTACACCTTCTGACTGTTCCACATCCCATACCTCCTCCCCACCACCCTATCTCCACGAGGATGTCCCCGTCCTACCCCCCACCCTACCTTCCACCCCACCAGACCTCTAAACTCGCTGGGGGCCTTCAGTCTCTTGAGGGTTAGGTACATCTTCTCTGACTGAACCTAGACCCAACAGTTCTCTGCTGTATATGCGTTGGGGGCCTCATATCAGCTGGTGTGTGCTGCCTGATTGGTGATCCAGCATGGAGAGATGTCGGGGATCCAGGTTAGTTGAGACTGTTGGTCCTCCTGCAAGGTTGCCCTCCTCAGCTTCTTCCAGGTTTTCCTTAATTTAACCACAGGGGTCAGTGAGAAGAAACCTACTATTAAGAAAAATCCCGTCTCATGGTAAAAAGAAGCCTGCCTGCTGCTCTTCTCTGCTCTACCAATGTTCTCCTCTTTTTTCTTCTTTATTATCATCATTCCTGGTTCTTATATTATTTTAGTGAACACGATCACATAGTATTCCAAGAATCGATTTTCAATAGTTCACAAGTTCAAACATAAATTCACATTATAAATTGAACAAGAACAGAGATGATGTTTATATGTGTTCCGTTAAGATTAGTTATCTAACTAAACATTCCTTTTCTGCCACTAGCTCCATAGGTTCACTAAAAGTTAAAACCAATAATTCTTATATCTAAGTTAGCACATATGTAAAGAGGCAAATCATACTCTTAGTGTCTCATTAGTATTGAAGTTTTGTATAGAAAAACCCAGTTAATAATTCGTCTTCTTTCCTTGCACCTACAATAAATCATTTTCCCCTTTATTGCTTTTAGTTATTAGATAATTGTTTTACGGTCAGCTAAAAATGAATCTTTTCCTAAATCATGAATCTGTTTGATGACTGCTTTCTATCCTAGTACAAATAGCTTGTGACACATGAAAGACTTGCAGGGCCTTAATTTCAGCCCATTCTATACAGGGTTCAATAATTTCTAGTATAAAATTGAAAATTCTATAGAATCACTACTAGGAGTTAAGAAATTATCTGTTTGTCTACATAGCATTTCTGTAATAGAGTAAATCTTCTGAGATGTGCAGAAAATCTGCCTAATACGGTGGTCCAATGCCCAGAAATTATTGTACTAATTTAATAATGACAGGAAATGCATATCAGCAGTGAAAATCAATCTTGAGTTGAGGTCCCTAAAGATCTTGCATCCCAGAAAACATCCATCACAGTCCATGCAAAAATGGTAGACCGTCTCAGGAAAGTCTCCTGCTAGCCTTTAGCCTATCCTAGATAGCTTCTAACAATTAACGATACTTTCCTATTCTTACAGACAGGAGCCCAGAATGGCTGTCCTTTGAGAGGCTCTACCCAAAAGCTGACTCAGAGAGATGTAGAGACCCATAACTAACCATTGGGTGGAACTTGGAGACTTTTATGGAAGAGTTGGGAGAAATGTTTGAGGGCCTCAAAGGGGATAGAAAGTCCAACAGGGTCAACTAAGCTGGATCCTTGGGGGCTCTCAGGCACTGAACCACCAACCAAAGAACATACATGGGGTGGACCTAGGCACTCTCACATATGTGCAGCTCAGTCTTCATGGGCTAGGTGAAGAATAACTGAAGCAGAGGGTATCCCTAAACCTGTTGCTTGTCTGTGGAATTGGTTCCCCTAACTCAACTGTCTTGTCTTGCCATAGTGGAGGAAGAAACCTCTAGTGCTACAGGGACTTGATATGACAGGATTGGGGGTACTTAGGAAGGATCTCCACTCTCTCAGAGTAGGAGGGGAGAAGGGCTGGTGGGAGGGACTCTGGTATGGGAGTAACAGGGGAGGGGGCAGTGATCAGGTTTTAAAGTGTATGAATAAATAAATAAATAAATAAATAAATAATAAATAAAATGAAAGTAAAAAGAATTTAGATTTTTCTGCTTTCTAACTTTATCCCTGAAATATCTCAACTGAAGCTAAAGTCACATGGGCACTCCAATCCTGTTTTTTTTTTTTTAGATCATTATATTATTTTTCTGGGTTTCTTAAATTATGAAAAGATCAAAGCAGTTTTAGTTCTTGGGGAAACTGTTAACAATATTTATATGAAGAGATTTATCATTTAAACAACTATAAACTTATAATCAACATAATATGACTCATCAGGAAAGGCATTGTTCCTCTAAATCTTTGTTACCTCACTCTGGACTCTGTAGTGTCAGCCAGAGGCAACTAAGAAATGTACTGAATCACAAACCCACCAACACCTGTTGGATTATAGTAAGCACTAAAACACAATTCTTCACTGATTCACGTACTCAAAATCTTTATTAGGATTTGAAAGTTTAGAAATTACAAGAAATCACTTGAAGACTAACTTCACAATTGGGGAATTATCATTGATAATTGCTTATTTTTCTCAGGAGCACATTTATAAAACAATGAATGTCCTTAGGGAATGTTTATTTCGTGTAGTAGAGTACCTGAAGTAATTAAACTCAGAACAGAGCTTCACAACTGCTTAGAATACTATGAGTCTGAAATTGACATTGCGGTGTTACAAACTAAGTGAGTTTTGGAAGAAGAAGACCTGAGATGCAGACCTGACTCAAAGGTACTGTTGTCATTGATACTAAGCCTTGACTTCTAAATACTAACTAGAATGTCGAGTGCCTGCTTCTCACAATTCAAGGATTAGTATCATTAGTAAGCAGCAAATAAAATGTGATATTGAGTATTTCAGGATAATTAAAGTAATGTGTTTGTCTCACATACTTACATTTGTCATTTAGGACAATAATGCCTGAAGCAATCACAGTGGGAAGTCAGGTAGAAGTATCTGTATATCCTCCATTCGTTCATCTAATTCCCTTATTAATAAAAGTACCATAAAACACATAATTTTGCAGCAACGTATTACTGAGGAGAGTAGCAAATAAGTGCTATAGCTCGTCTGGCTAGTAGTGTAGCTTATTCCTCAAGGAAGTATGAGGGTAAGAAATTACAACATTCTGAGCACATTGTAGAAAGGATGAATCTATTACAAGATTTTTGGAGAATCACATCATGTCATCCATAGTTTTAGATAGGATATAAAAGGAAAGGTATATTTACCAGGAAACAAAGAAAAACTTCTCAGTGATACTTTCCAGGAGAATGAACATCATTCTAAAATGTAGGCAGTGAATAATTGTAGTATATTTAGGAAATCTAAGTAACCAAATGTCTCCATCACAGAAGGAGGTGTTTGTATGGTTGAAAAATCTAGCAAGATCAACTGAGTGAACAGTTGTGGTTTTACAAATGAATGATAAGGAATTGTTTCTCTAGGTCTGTTAATGTGAATTAACATCAGATTTAGGACACAGTCTATCCCATCAGCTTGAACGAATGACTTTTTCACTTTTACAATAACAAACTGACATAGTATTATGTTACGGTTATTAAAGTGTGTATTTTTATGCTCTCAAACATCACAAACTGTCTTAAAACATGTAACCTGTGTACTAATTGAGTCACCTTTACATTTTTTTTTTAATAAAAAAAATTGTATTTACTTAGAAGCATTCAGAATGTCAACAAAACAGCCGCAATTTTTTTTTTTGCAATTACAGAGTGGTATTCAGTTAACAGAACAACAATTATCTTCGTATAAGCTGCATCAGAGACAACTGAAGATGGAAAAAAAAAACCCAAAAATAAAACCAAAAGAAAAGAAAAACAAAAACCAAACTACTGTCCCCATATATAACTAATTTGTGCTGTGCACCAACAAGAACCTGCTTTAAATTTCCATGCCAATTTACAACCCCCAGACTGTACCAGGCAAGGTTAGTGGCTATTGAAAATACCACCAGGACAGGGCTATCTAAAGACACATTCGGTAGTGTGTTAACTATACAAAAAAAGACACTGTACAGTTTAAAAACAAATCTTACACAGCCTTACATTTCAATTTTTTTCTTTAAAAGGAGTGAGTTGTGTACAGGGGGGGTTAAATGCTTTATAGACAAGAAAAAAACTGCGCTAGAACCAACTTATTCATCATCATCATCTTCTTCTTCATCTTCGTCTTCCTCTTCTTCCTCCTCTTCCTCATCTTCTTCATCTTCCTCATCATCTTCCTCTTCCTTCTTTTTCTTGCTCTTTTCAGCCTTGACTACCCCCTTTTTTGCTGCATCAGGTTTTCCTTTAGCTCTGTAGGCAGCAATATCCTTCTCATACTTCTCCTTCAGCTTGGCAGCCTTCTTCTCGTAGGGCTGCTTGTCATCCGCTGCAGTGTTGTTCCACATCTCTCCTAGCTTCTTTGCAACATCACCAATGGATAAGCCAGGATGTTCGCCTTTGATTTTTGGGCGGTACTCAGAACAAAACAAGAAGAAGGCCGAAGGAGGCCTCTTGGGTGCATTGGGGTCCTTGAACTTCTTTTTGGTCTCCCCTTTGGGAGGGATGTAGGTTTTCATTTCTCTTTCATAACGAGCCTTGTCAGCCTTTGCCATATCTTCAAATTTCCCCTTTTCTTTAGCAGACATAGTCTTCCACCTCTCTGAGCACTTCTTGGAGAACTCTGAGAAGTTGACAGAAGCATCTGGGTGCTTCTTCTTGTGCTCCTCCCGGCAGGTTTGCACAAAGAATGCATACGAGGACATTTTGCCTCTCGGCTTCTTAGGATCTCCTTTGCCCATGTTTAGTTGATTTTCCTCCGCGAGGCACAGAGTCGCCCAGTGCCCGTCCGGCTCTCGCTTGTCCCGGCGCTGTCTCTATGGAGCTGTCTCTATGGAGCTCAATGTACTGCAATGGCTGTGAGAGCGGGAGCCAGACGCCTCACCTTTACATTTTTTTCCAAGCATTTGTCAGCTTCCGTGTTTCTTTTCGCCAACATCTTTCCTTAGCTAGATCACCCACAGCGAATATCAAAACCTGAAATTTCACATAATTGCTTTATATTAGTTCTTCCTAACTTCATGGAACATAGAAGAAATGAAAACCATAGAAATGCCTTCAGAGAAGATAGAGCTATGGTAAATAGTGATCACTATAGGATTATTGGTTCAACCATCAGGCATCACTGTGACCTCTTGGCTGTACCCCAGTTCAACATCTCCTGAGCTGAGAAGACACAGCAGAGATATTTCAGAAATCACTATGTAATAATGTATTAGGATAATCTAATCTAAAATAACATAATACAATTTGCCACATTCTAAGATTTCTTTTAATGAAAAGTTCTGTATTTGCCCTTTATTTTCTCTTAGTCTATGAATTTTATTATTATTTGAATTAAAAGTTTATCTTTAGTTTTACATGGAAATAGGAGGTTATGTCTTATATTAATATTCATTTAAAAACCAATTTAGGAGATAATAAATTTGTTGTTGTTTAACTGATTTTCACTGTTTTATATATATATAATAAATCATTATAATTGACTTGGTAATTTATTTTTATTTTAATATCAAATGAGTTAAGAATATATTTTTTGTCTTGCATGATTAGGTTGTAGTAACTTTGAAGGCATGCTGGCTACAAGGTATACTCCTTACCAGAAGAAATGTTTGATTACCTGTTCAATTTAAGTAAAAAAGGAAATCTTATATATTGTTAGAATGTATAAAATTCTCACAATCTGTGATTGATACTATGATGATTGTAATACAAGTACTCAATCACATGATTAGACATGGTCAATATTACAATATTTATAGATCACTTAACTAGGATTTAGTTACATCCATACTTTGAAACAACTATGCTAAAGTATAATATATTTTGTATTCTTATTTTACACTGATAATCGTTAGGGACTAAAATTCATTTCTTAGACAAAAATGTTAAATCTATGGACATTGGAAAATGAATAGCAAAAATATTTTTATAAATGATCAAATATAAAAATATTAGCATCAAACATTTGAATGTTGAACACATTGAGTAATATTGATGACACTCAAAATTTTATTGTGAATTTACTCAAATTTTTCCTATTATACAATAACAATTTGAATATAGGTACAATTTCATATTAGTGTTATTCCATGAGTATGCAATAATAAATTCAATTACAACTTTTATTTCCTCTTTCTTCTAGTTTTATTTTGGCTGTCAATTTCATCTCATATTTACAGCCCTCTTCTAATTAATATATGCTAATATGGCAGATTAAGCTTGTGAATTCTTTGAAGCAGAGTAGATGTCACTTTAGTTTATACTGCATCAATTATATAGAGCCATATTTATTTAAAATTCAGCAATATTTAGAAAAAGATGGAGAGTATGAGAGCTAGAATCAAGATAATGGGAGCAGGTGGATAAAATTTTCAGAAACTGTCTTTGAAGCATGGTGTTAGAGTGATTTTACTCAACCTAATGGCTCCCCAGTGCACAACTCTTTTGGTATTTCTATAATTTTACATTATTATTCTTAATTTTTACATGGTTCAGATCTCTACATGCTACCAGATGATATTTCTATTCATGGAATTTGGCATAGCATCAAGAGTGCTATATTAAATAAATTACAAGAGATGAACAAATAATTTTAAAGTTATTTTAATGGTTATATAAGCTACCAGTGTATCTACAATAAAGACATAGCATCCAAATATAATAATGAGCAAGGAAGTAATAGCACTGGCTTAATGTAACTGAGTATAGAATGTGGACAGTTGATGTATTAAAACTCAGCGCCTGGAAATAGAACAGGAACTACTTTTGTTACAGCTGTTGAGGTAATCTTGAGAAAAGCTAGAGATCAAACAGGAGCCTTTCTGCAGAGATTCAGTTCTCTTTTTGTGATAAGTCTAAGACTAAAATCAGAAAATGCAATGCTTTTTGCTTTTCTTCCTAGACCTGTATACATTTCTGCACTGGAAAAGTTTTAGCACAGTAATCATCTTATGTGATTTAGAACAATAACAGTATTAGGAAATGAATTAATTCACATTTCAGATAAATGAATTAATTCGCACTTCATATTAATATGTGTTTTACATCTGAGTGAAAAACAACTACATGCATTACTCTCTTAGAAATTAAGGCACTAACTAGACAGATAAGTAGATTCAGAGGGTAAATGGATTTGCTACCCAATTCTGATGACCTGAGTTCTATCCTCCAGTTCTGCATTGTGGAAAGATTAAGTATACCATGCAAATTTATAGTCTTCCTCTCTCATGTTAGCACAACATATCATACACCTGTTCCTAATACTTTACATAAACATAATGATAATAATAATGATACTAGTAATAAATGCAGTATATTAAAAAGTAAATTAAAGCACTTGACAATAGTGTGTGAGTATGCTAAATAGAGTCAGATTCCAAAAGAAAGCTTTGTGTTGAGCCTTATATTCATCAAGAGTTTTCTTATTTCGTTATTCTTAATCTTTAAGGTGCAGATTTTTAAACATTGCCTATACTGATTTTTTCTGTAAATTCTTAAATGAACATAGATAAAGGTGGCTTTAAGTAGCATCATGGTGTATTTAATTCTATGACTTTATATCTGAAATCCAATAATTGAATTATGACAAACCTACCATAGGTCTGTGAGGCTTGACTTCTTTACCATATTGAACATTTAAAAATGCTACTACTGTGAGGTCTTTTCTCATTGAACTTTTCTTCCATTTTTTCAGTGCTACTTGAAAGTTTCAGCATATGAGGATTTTGTGAATTTTATTTGATTAGCTTCTGTATAATTGTTGCAAGCTTCATAGTTTATACTATTTTATTTTTTAATTGTAGGCATTCCACTAAGTATCACTTAATATAAGGACAAATAATAATAAAGTATGAATATAGTAATAATAATAAAGTAGGAATACTACAATGTTTGATATCCAAAGACTAGCAAATATAAAGGTTATGATAATGCACCTACACATGACAAAGCAGGCTTAAATTTGTACAACAGCACAAAGAAGATATGCTATAACTCAGTGAGAAAAAGTGTAATTCAAATTTGAAAAATTAAAATAAGAAAAAGTTAATCGCAATTTTTAATGCAGGCATCACTTGATTTGTTTAATAGGTATTAGAATGCCATTCAAAAAGTCGTTGTGCAGATAAATAGCTACAAAATATAGTTAAAAAATAAAACTGTCTAAATATATATGTACATATATACATACATATACATATATAATAGTTAACATGCATCGATAAAATTTCAAAATGTTTTAAAACCAACAGGTCTTTTGTCTGAAAATAGTGTCAGGTATTAGGTTTATCCTGTGGAGAGATGTTTCAATACTTTCATGACGTTTATGATACCATTGTACCAATGAGAATGTCTTCCAATTCATGTTAATATAGATCACATGGTTTATAGGTGCATAAGATCATTGTACACTTCTTTCCTTGAATAGTATTCATCTACCTTTATGAAAGCTCATTAGCGATGAATCTTCCAGGTCCAGCTGGGTACATTAATATCAATATGTCCTGTAGTTCAAATACAAGGGGCCTTTATAAAAGGTTTTATTGAGCTCTTTAGTTTAACCAATAGTTTTGAGTAGAGCCAGTGATTTTTTTGCATGGTTTGATGGGATCTCATGGGCCAACAACTCCAAAAGGGGGAACCTATTCACTAAAGATAGTAGATGAAAAAAAAGGAAACAATGTCATCCAGACAGAATAGGGCAGGTGTACATATTCATATGTACAGTGATTGTGACAATATACATAATTTATGTGCAAGCTCAATAAAACTGAAAGATTTGTTTTTAGGCCTATTGCAATGATACCATGCTTTTGAAATATATGCTAATGCCTACATGAGATATTTGTTCTGTTATAAATGCTAATTAGAATTCTATTCTATACAAAAAGTACAATTGAATATTTAGGCTGTTTCTTACTAAGGCATTACTAATGAGTGAATAAACTTGTCAGACAATTTTTTTCACAATTATTTATGTGGAAAAATGTTCCTATTCATCCTGGAAGAAAACTGAGAAACATACAATTGTAGTGCAAAAAAAATTTGTGTTCATACTTATAGTTTAAAGCTAGCTTTTCAAAGTTTCAAGGCTTTATATTTTACCTCGCTAACATATGTTCTGTGATGTGTTTAACTAATTCCCAAATGCACGTTTGCCATTGTGACAACTTTTCAAAAGCTACTCTGAAGTATCTCATTTTTATTTCATGGACATTTATCTTAATGAGCATGTGTTCACATACATGTCTCTTGTTTACATACTGACTTTATAGATATTTTATTTATAAGACTTTTTCATTAATTATTTAATTTACATTAGAAAATTAATATCTTTATGGTAAAACTTATACACATATTTTTATCTAGTCTATATAAACCCTTTGGCAAATGTATTTTATCTTTATGGGTTTGTCACCTCACTTTTATTCCTTGAAGCTTCAAAATATTTTTATTAACTCATTGTCAATTTCTTAAGCATTTTTGATCGTTTTTATTCTCCATCTCCCAACTCTTCCCAGGCCCATGCTCCTTTCTTTCCCATACAGCTTTGAGTCCTCTTGTTATTGCTTTTCCAAAATGACTAATTTGTCCCTTCCAGACATATATTTTGATATATGGTTTCCTTCTGTCACACTGTCAATGTGTCTCCTACTTCACTTTGCAAGAAAATTGATATGACCTCTCTCAGCAGCTATAGATTGCCAATAGCTCCTTAGATGGGATGAACTTTATGCTGAACTCTACTTTCCTTGAGGGTACTGTGTTGCCTTACATTGATCCTGTGCACACGGCCACAATCACTGTGAGTCTTAAAAGCAACTGTTCTACTGTGTCCAGAACTTAATTCTAGTATTACCATGTATCCAGTCCTTAATCCTAGTAGAACCATGTGTCCAGTAGTTAATTCTAAGGATGGTCCAGATGTCAATTAATTTTTACATGGGCATTTACAGGCTATGTATCTTAAGAACTAGAAAAATGTTAATGTCTAAAAACAAAAACTCCAGAGATCTCTTCATGAAATATGATTTTGGATAATAATTCAGTGTGTTTAGTGAAATCTTGCCTTTACAACACAGTTGTACCCTTTTCTACACTAATACCCACTCTCCATCTCTCTAGAGACATTGCTTTGAATTCACAAAGAAATTTAAGTCTCGGATTCAGTGAGAATATAAAGTCACTCTAACAGGCTTACAACTGTTTTACTCCTTCAGGATCTGACTGGAGGACATGGCAGCAGCAAATCATTGCAGAGTGACTGAGTTCTTCTTGGCTGGGCTCTCAGAGAAACAAGAAATTCAGCTGCCCCTTTTTCTCCTATTTGTAGCAATCTATCTGATCACTGTGGCAGGAAACCTGGGCATGATTGCATTGATTGGGCTCAGTTCCCACCTGCACACACCCATGTACTATTTTCTCAGCAGTCTGTCCTTCATTGACTTCTGTCAGTCCACAGTTGTAACCCCTAAAATGCTGGTGAGCTTTGTGACAGAGAAGAACATCATCTCCTACCCTGGATGCATGACTCAGCTCTACTTCTTCATCAGTTTTGGAACTGCAGAGTGTTACACATTAGCTGTAATGGCGTATGACCGCTACATTGCCATCTGTAACCCCTTGCTTTATAATGTAACCATGTCCTCTCAGATTTACAGTTCCTTGATTTCAGGGGTGTATATTTTTGCTGTGTTCTGTGCATCAGTAAATACTGGTTTCATGATTAGGATTCAGTTTTGCAAATTAGATGATATCAACCACTATTTCTGTGACCTTCTTCCCCTCTTGAAACTTGCACGCTCTAATACCTATATCAATGAAATGCTGATTCTATTTTTTGGTTCAGTGAACATCTGTGTCCCAATGCTGACTGTAATTACTTCCTACATCTTCATCATTGCCAGCATCCTCCGTATTCGTTCCACTGAGGGCAAGTTCAAAGCCTTCAGTACTTGCAGTTCACACATCTCTGCTGTTGCTATCTTGTATGGTTCTACTGCATTCACGTACTTACAGCCATCATCAGTGAGTTCGATGGATCAAGAGAAAGTGTCCTCTGTATTTTATACTACTGTTGTTCCCATGCTGAACCCCTTGATCTACAGCCTAAGGAATAAGGACGTCACTCTTGCATTGAAGAGAATTCTTGAACGAAAAAAATTCATGTAAGCAGAAGTCAGGTGAAGATTATTAATTAGAGCAAAACTGCCTAAAAACATATAGATTGAATTGATACTACTTATTTTACCCTACCTGTCATTACTATTACACATTTGCTATGACACTTTGATAATTTTTACTATTAAAAATGTCAACATTAAATTCATCCACCTAATATCGCAAATATTTCTCAGAATCAACAATGTGGACAATTGGTTGGAAGACATGGATCCTTATGTCCATAGCTTATTGCCAGTCATGTTATATACTTCATATTTGATAAGTGTTACTTTAAAATTATAAACTTCATTCTTAATTATAACACAAAGTACTTTTCATTCATTTTTATTCCGCTTTGAGGACTTCATATGTTAATATTGTAATTACATCATTTCCCTCATCTCCCACCGGTCATTCTCACATGATTTCCCTGCTCTCTCTCAAATAATAGTCTCTTTTCCTTTCCTTCATATATATCCATAGGAAGACAGATTCAGGTCTCAGCAATCATTAGTTACTCAGGAATAGGTGCCCTGAGATTTCCCTCTTCTACATTCTTATATAACATGGCATCATTTTTGTTTCTTGTTTAGGAAACTATATTATTGAGATGTACAATGCCACATTCCTGTCATACATAGAAGACACAATATCACCACAGGCCTTCTTGTACTCTAGTTGCTAGAATATTCTTTTTTTTTTCTTCTCGAATGTTACTTAAACTTTAAAGAGGGAGGTTGTATTGATCACGGATGAGTGTGCTGTTACCTCATCATCAGTTGTTTCATCTGTTTAGACCAATTTTAGAGTTCTATGATTATCTCAACCTGATGTAAAAAGAGTTAAATGTATCTGTGGGAGACTCAATAAGTACTAAGTGTGAAGTTAGATATTATAGCGGTTTGTGTCGGTGTCACTATTAGATTCTGCTTTAGGTTTCATAATCTCATCAGAAACTATTAGATGACTATGTTTACAGAACCAGGCATTAATTTTTCCTGTTGAGTGAGCCTTAAGAACAATTTAGTGGTTATTGTTTACTGTCATAATGTGACTGGCATTATTGCACCTTAGGTATAACGTGACTTGCTGGTTATTGTTTTGATTCATGAGTGTCACAGCTGGACATAACTATTAAATTTTTTCCTCCCTTGTCAACATGGATTTTATTTGTCCATGTTGTGAAAGCTAGTCCCCAGATAGTAGTCCTCTATTTAAATACAACTTTATTCATCCAAGTTCTGTGTCAGAATACTGTAGTGTCTTTGGTAATAGAGATTTACTTTTAGTTTCGGGGATATAACTAAGGACAATAGCAATAGCATATAATGCTTTGGGTGATGTGTGTGTGTGTGTGTGTGTGTGTGTTTAGGTAAACATAGAATTATATGAATTCTGAATTTTTTAAAAATATAAATGTTGCTATTTATCCTCTTTGTCTCTTCCCTTCTCCTATTTCTATATTGATTTCCCATCCTCCCCCCAGTTAAAGTCTCTACTAGTATTTCTACTTTCCTGTTCATAGCACCTGTATCCTGCTATCACCATCTCTACAGTACACACCCACCACAACTACCCCCTTTCTTTAATTTGTCCATGCAGTAAGGAAATCATGTGTTGTTTTTCTTTCTGGCTCTGAGTTACCTCGATATAATTTCTAGTTCCGTCTATTTATATGAAAATTTTAAAATTTTATTTGTCTTACCTAAATAACAATCCACTGTGTTTTCATCAGTTGTAGGTCAGTGATGTCATTTCCATTTCCTAGCTATTGTGAATAGAGGTGTAACAAACATGGCTGAGCAGAAAAATGTGATGTATACTATCAAGTCCTTTTGTCATAGGCCAAGATTTCTCTCTCTCTCTCTCTCTCTCTCTCTCTCTCTCTCTCTCTCTCTCTCTCTCTCTCTCTTTCCCTCCTCTCTGTCTCCTTACTTTTTTACTTTCCTCTTTACTTACATAGAACTCACAACACAGACTTCAAAAGTAGCCACAGCACTTTGTAATCCAGTCAACAATTATTGAGGGTTAGTTACCATTTCCCCACATCTGACTGTGGTTAAGTTGAAATATGAAAGGTGTGTTTTGGGTTTTTGTTTGTTTATTTTATTACCTTATTTCTATTTTGATGGTTTGGTCAAAATAGGATGTTTCTAATCACATTCAGCGTAAGATGGGTGTTCTTGTTCCTTAGTTAAGCCTTTCAAGAAATTTGCACATATGTAAATGTAACTCTTAATTTCTGGATGTTAATTGTTGTCTCTTAGGCTTACTGACTTGATCTGCTAAGCTATAACTAGTCCTGGAAGCCTCTGGAACATCTTATCTAGGCCTTGAATGTTTTTCATCCTCTGAGACTTACTACTGAATAACCTCACACTTTCTATTTCTTTCTGAAATCTGGCTGGCTGGTTTAACTCAGATATTTGGGGCAAAACTCTCCAACCTGTCTCATTCAAACTGGCTTCTCTCAATTCTGACTGAATTGTTCCACTTGGCCTCAAATTACCGTTAGCAAACTGTTCTTCTGGTTCCTTTTTATTATCTGGCTAGTTCACCTTAGTCCAGCTTGTTCTTGCCTGTGTAAAACTCTCACAATAAAACTCTCTCTCTCTCTCTCTCTCTCTCTCTCTCTCTCTCTCTCTCTCTCTTCCTCTCCATCCCTCTCTCTGTGCTATTTTGTCTTATGTCATCTCACTTTCCTCTCTGTTCTCATGAGAGTTGGACGTATCCTATTTTCTTAAATGTTTTTTTGATTTGTCACTTTGCCACCCAAGGAGGCATCACTTTCCAAAATTGGCACTTCCTTCTACAAACTAACATTATCTTCATTTTCAGGATTAACAGAGAATTACAGGAGTGTCTGTATTCCAGACAATGTAGCTATGTTGTTGGATTAGAATCCCCCTACACTCAGAGACTGCCAATGGTATATTTTCATTGACATTCTGAATATTGTAACTGATGGTATTTATTGCTCATCAAGAAGATGGTGCCAAAGGACAGTTATTTTTAGTTTTCAGTGTGTCAATTCTTTTGTACCTTCTGCATCTTAGCTACCCTGGGAAGATTTTGATCTGGGTACTTTCATCTTTGTGGATTTTCATGGATTTTTAAGTTTCTTTTATGTCTCACTTTGGAGATTCAGCAATACCCTATATTTCACTACCGTTCACCGTGATACTGAGTTTCAGTAGCTATTCACAATGATTACAACAGTAACAGCCTTCAGGCCTTGTGTCAGGTATATAAGAAATGACCAAGTAGACGAGGTTTTAGGACTGTGGTCAGGTATGACCTTTTTCTTTAAAGAGTTTCACCTTGTAGTGCTTCTTTTGCCCATAACATCTTTCTGTTTTGTGTTGTTTTGTTTCTGTTTTTCACATATTCCTACTATCCTATAAGTTCCTTTTGTAAATTTCTTTTTTATTGGTTATTTTATTTGTTTACATTTCAAATGTTATCCTCCTTCCCAGTTTCCCCTCCACAAGCCCCCTATCTTCTCCTCCCTCACTCCTGCCTCTATGAGGATGATTCCTCAACTGCCCACCCACTCCTTCCTTAGTTTTCTAGCATTCCCCTTTCTTGGGTCATTAAGCTTACAAAGGACCAAGAGGCTCCCCTCCCAGTGACGCCAGATAAGGCAATCCTCTGCTACATATCCAGCTGGAGCCATGAGTACCTTCTATTTACTCTTTGGTTGGTGGTTTAGTCCCTGGGAGCTTTGGAGGGTCTGGTTGTTTTATGTTGTTGCTTTCCCTATCAGGTTGTAAACCCCTTCAGCTACTACGGTCCTTGCCCTAACTACTTAGTCCAATGTTTGGCTGTGTACATCTGCATCTGTATTGGTCAGGTTCTGGCAGAGCCTCTCAGGGGACAGCTATACCAGGCTCCTGTCAGTAATCACTTCTTGGCATCAGCAATACTGTGCAGTTCCCCTGGCCTTGAGCAGGTCTGAGAGACCTTGTTTGCCACAACAGACCAAGTCATAAGGATCTAGGTGGAGTTACCCACCTTGGCTGCATGGAACTTGAAAGAAGAACTGCCCCTGGGCTTGCGTTGAGATACCTCCGGTCATGACCCTTGACCAAGATCGATTATCCCATTCATCTCTCAGGCTGAAACTAGGAAGAGTCTTTCCCTTTAAATTGAAAAGCCAAATATTAAAGCATTAAGCCTTGATCAGAGAACTTTATCTTGGCTTGATCTCTTTTCATCCTCTATCTTCCTTTCGTTCCCAGCCCCCTTTCAGGTGAGCCCAGGTGATTTGTGGACGCAGGCAGCTACACAATATGTCTTTTGTCTATCTTTGGGTACAGATTTCCTTCTCACCAAGACTTCTCTTCCCTGCATCTTATAAAGGCAGTTTCTAATCTACCATCTAAACTGGAAGCAGTCCAGTGTCTTTTCTCTCAGCCTCTTACAAAATAGAAGGACAGGAAAAATTTGAAGTCAAGTGAATGTGAAAGGAATGCCTTGCAGTTGAGTTCTCAATGGAATTCTCATGTTCTTCTAAAGCTTCAGCACTATGCTTATGCTCTATGCGTCCATTGCCATTCTGGTGTTATGAGCATATGCAATAAGTCCCAAACAAGATCTTCATATATCATTCATATCTTCTCTAACCCACATATTCACCTACCCAGTCTTCTCATAAATCATTTTACGAGGCATGAGAATCGTCTGCTCCTGTAGTCACAATGATCCTGAACACAGTACTTTCTGTGCTAGTAGCAATTTATAAATCTTAATTAGAATACTGTGGGGCTGCAAAGAGGTGGTTTGGTCTCCCCAGTAGAGCACTGGGTCTGAGATAGCTGGGGACCCAATAGAGACATAGCCTGTCAGGGATGGCACTTATCTCTCCACGCTCCCGGGACAGACGACCCCCACATGCAGTCTACATACATTCTCATTAGCCTGCATCTTGCAGACACGTTTGTCTCAGAGTAACTCCTCCCAGAGAGGTTTGCTAACATCCAGGTAGAGGGCATGAGTAACAGATTTCCATATTCATGAGTTACCTAAGCCCGTGGGCTGCCACTGTGCCCAGGACTCCACATGATCCCAGGGCTGTTCCCTCATGAGTTTTTTCCCACAGAATACGCTAGAGAATTGATATAGGGGGAGTTTTGCTGTCGTTTTGCTGTTTTTAAAGTACAATGTCATCGATTTCAGCATATTAACCTGGTTCTATTTGTGGCTAGGCTCATTATAGTGGCTTGTTTTAGAGGGAAAAAACACAGACGTGGTATATTACCATTTCTAGTTGTATCTGACTTCATACAATTTCTAATGTCTTTCAAAATAATGACATAATGTCAGAACCAAGAATTGATCATAAGACTTTTGAAGGAACATATTATATGCAACATGGAACACACACACACACACACACACACACACACACACACACACATGCTTTCAAGGGCTTATGTGGATGCAAGTTTAATCATATTACTTAAAAATATCAAGTACAATTTTATCATAATGATTTGTAATAGGAAGAATATACTCATTATGGATTGTTATTTTTTTTAAGTGCTCATGTACACAGAAAACTATTACAAAGTATTTGGAAGAGTAAATGAGTCCCACTGTCCCACAGTGTTCAGTGATTATGATAAGCAAAGAAAGATATTAAGAAAAATACTAACATAAACATCATACTGATTCTGAAGCATTGTGTTGTGACCCTCAAGGAAGGAGTAGCAACGTCAATAAGGCAAAACATAATTTATAGGATTTGCCGAACATTATTACACTTGAAAATAGTTCTTCAAAAGTTTTAATAATCCATATAAGAGGAAGGTTCTTCCTTAGGGTCTACTACTTTTCTAGAGATAGGTTCTTGATTTGGCTTTGGTGCCACATATGGATTTAATTTTGTGATATGTGGCTTAGGAACAATAAGGAAGTAATTAGTTTCCCCAAAATTTTCATGCTGCTACTTCCCAAGTGGGCATATCAGTCTAATCTGATTGTCATTGTGTCTTACAGGATTCACAACTAGGTAAGATGTGACAGCATGCACAAGATGTGTGCAAGCCCAAATTACATGAAATAATGAATAATGACCATAGCTTTATGCCTATGGCAATGAGCTCTTGGCAGGTGATAGCTTCTGAGAGATGGAAGGTCACTTTTCTTTAAGTGTATAGCCTCTCATAAATCAACCATGTTCCTGTGGAATGCCACAAAACCAAAATGTGTGTGCTTGAAAAATTGGATTTGATATGAGGAAGGAAAAATGGTACAAAGTTATGTGAACAGGGAAGCACATTGACCAAGAAAGAGTGGATGAAAGGTATGAATATTATTAAAACATGATACATGAAATTCACAATAGTTCCAAGGAACTATTTAAAGCTTCAATAATGGAAATCATATAAATATTGTCATATTCTATCATCTAATAGCTACAATATGAAGTAAAATTACTATTATTTAATCCTCAGATAAAAGTCTCAAAAAATAAAAAAATGTTAGTGACTCTGTCATACTAAGAACATGTCAATAAACGTCAAAAAGTCCAAATACTATATACTTGCTATTTTTCCCATTTTTACATGTTTTCTTCACCAGAATTTACCTTAAGTAACACCAGTTGCATATACCTTTAAAATTTGAGAAAATCCAGTGCTTTAATTTCTAGACAATAACTCATATACTTTTATTAAATTTTTGTTTTAAAGGGAAGCTATAATTCTATCACTTGGTTGCATTGCAGAATGGAGAATCAGAAGGGAAAAGGAAAACTTTGGTTATAGATTTTACTTAAAACATGAGGGATGAGGTCCTAGCCGAAGGTCATTATCACTGTTTTTTCTAATCAGATCTTTATTTTCTCAGCAGAATATTTAAAAAATCTTTATATCAACTAACTTTGGGGAATCAACAAGTGGTTTTGGGTAACAATTTTATTATCAATAAAGACAAGTGACTTAGAAGCTAAGGTTTGTTTATTCCATCTCACACACTCCAAGCCAGAAGGAAGTGAGAGAAAAGGGAAATACTTCAGCACAGCAAAGAAGGTTATATTTGAATAGAAGTTCTTATCTCCTTCCACTGCAAACTCCCCTGCTCTTTCTTATATATGATTTTGACAGAGGTGTATGAGTAATTATTTTTCAAGACCCAGTTACATTCTAGGTCCACAGCTTCCACATACATCTTACTTTTTAACTCGGTAGAATGTCAAGAAAAATATTTCTATATTTACTTATTTTAGGTCAAGCTGTGATACTTTACAGTCATTTTGAAGCTGTTCACATACTTGATAAATATTTTTAAATCACTATGCAATGCATTATGCATATGTCATGTATGAAATTTAGTGAAAACTTATTACATGATTCATAATGATGCATATGTAAGTAATATATTACTAAAAGTAAATATAACTCATAAATGGCCATGAGATTTATATGCATGCTAAAATACTATATAGTGGTAAGGTAAATTTAAAGGAAGAATGTAAGCAATGACTGAGGTTTTGTTTACCATACCTTCTGTAAATGTCATATATTATAATACTTGGGACTAAGAAGAAAAGTTTTCCCTTTAATATTTTAAAATTGTATTTCATTTTTGATATTATGAACATAGTGCAGCACTTGTCCTTGTAGTATGGTGGAGCACCTTTTGGGTGTATGCCCAGGAGTGGTATAACTGGATATTCAGGAAGAACTATTCCCAATTTTCTGAGGAATCGCCAGATTGATTTCCAGAGTGGTTGTACCAGTTTGCAACACCACCAGCAATGGAGGAGTTATCCACATCTTTATCTACATCCTCACAAGCATGTGCTGTCACCTGAGCTGTTGATCTTATTCTGACTGCATTCTTTTTCATTTTCTCCTTCAAAAGCCTCCATATTTCTCTTCTTGATCTTTTTTAAATCTATGACCTCTTTTTTTTCAATAACTCTCCTTACCTGCATATATGTATTTAGTTTTTATATTTTTATTCTCTCATACAGCTTTATTGACAGCCCCAGCTTCACAATTATGGAGCAATAACATAATATCTGTCTTTATTCCAGCTGGAACTCCCCGAACACCAGGTTATCCATGTGTATTGCTTAATTAACATTCTGTAGGGCAGCCAATCTTTTTTTGTCTTTGTGTGCTAAAAACCTATAGAAAATTGTGTTCTGATATTTTTAAATCTGTTTTGACATAAGTCCATATTAATATCCTAAAATATTCTTTGAATCTTTAATGTTGATCATGTTTCTAAAAAAATCTCATACTAATTTATTCATATTTGTTAATATTTTCAGTTGCATTTTAGTTAAAACATTCCTACCTCCTTTCCCCTTCCTCCAAACTCTCCTACCTACCCTTCCATATGTTCTTTCAAATGATAACTTATTTTTTTTACTAATTGTTACTGCATGCAAGTGTGAATTTCTTTATACATATGTGTTCCTAAATATCACAGTAGTAAATATATGACATAATTCAGTTATTCATAGAAATATATTTTTAAGAAATAAGTTGGAGATAAGAACTTAAAACTTTACACATTAAGGTAAATACTGAGATGTTCTCTGAGTTCCTGTGACTATGGGATATAGTTCCTATATAGTTCCCTATAATATTCAAGATCCCATGCAATACATTATTTGTTAAAATTAGGTTACTTTTATTCTATTGAATAAAAAATATTGACTGGCACAAAAATTCTATATGTATATAACTAAAGGATAAACTACCAGGTAGCTCATCCCTAGAGAAGGCTGATTTTCCATGTCTCAGCAGTCAGTTAGTCATTGGTTAGCCTTAGCTTTTTATCTAGGTGTGAAACCTGTGAAAACCATGTCAGCTTTCTATTTTAAAATACTCAACTTCACTACAAAGGAATCATGCTGATTGAAAAAGCATTGTAAATTAAGTGTCAAAATTTTTCTCTAAATTGATTTTTTTTAATTTCTAAGGGCTATGCATTTCCCATCATGTGTTATATAGAAAAAAAAATCAATGTAGTGAAAAATAAAGGTTTTCCTTCAAACTAGTATAGTTTCTGCTTGTATCTTGCAGAGGCAGAAGTACCATAATATTTAGTGAAATCTAGAGGCTTGTTATAAATAAAGAATACAGACTCAGATATCTATATCTGTCTTTGTTTATGTCTATATCTATCATCTCTATTGCTCATCATTCATCTATCTGTCTGTCTGTATATATGTATGTGTATTATATTTATTATAAATGTCTGTATATATACAGATAATATATATATATATATATATATAGTTTGTATGCATGTATGTAAGTAAAATAGACTATAGTTAAGGTGGCAAAATGAATTACATCATATGATTAACCACAGTCATGTTACTAAATAGTAGAGTTGGGTTTTTTTTGCATTTATTTATCCACTCATTCGTCTTTGGTGGGCTGATTAAATATTCTGATTATTTTTCAATTATTCTATTATGGTTATTCACAAGCTTTTTTATATTTCATGCTGAATTTGTCTAGGACTCACATGAAAGCAAGAGGAATAAATCACATGGCTAACGCTCTATAGAGTTGTCCCTCTATAGGACTCAGGGGGACTCTGATATTTTGTCTTGTGTCAAACTCAGCACAGCATAAGATTTGATGTCACTGTCTCAGTATATTCCATTCATGATTTCCATAAATCTGAGCTTAGGTAAAATCTACTGTTAGCATATCATCCATAGATGAAAGTGAAACTCAAATATAAATTTATAAAATGTAATATACATATATGTGTACATATATATACAAATTAATGTGTGCTAATATAAATAAATAAATAAATAAATAAAATGTAAAACATGAGGCAAATGCATATTAACATTATGTTAAACACTTGAAAATAGCCACTACACAGCCAATAAACTGTCATTTGCTAACTTTCAATTCTTTCACTATAATTTACATACTATTACGCAAAACTTTTTCAGAAATTTTCAAAAGTGTTCATATCACACGTAAGTTTTTATTTTCACTAAGTTAACACACTAGTATAACTATTCTGTGAAAGCAGGCCTGTTTTCCTATAAATCTTTTCTGTGAAAATTAGCATCAAATATATTTTGAATTTCTTTAGAACATTAAACTGTTGTGTTAGGCCAAATGGAATAGTTTTAATTATGTGTTATATGCTTTCTATTAATTTGAGTATATAAATCTATAATGCTTGTGGAAGAAAAATAAGGGATGAATTACAAAACGGAAATGAAAATGTTAAGAATAGAAGACAATTGATTTAGTCTTAAAAAGCATTTTGATGGTTTAACAATTCATATTGTTCTTGTTTCTAACTATTTAGTCATGAAATTATTCAACTGCTTCTATAATCTCAGTAGGTCCCTGATCACTTTCATTTAGACCATTCTACCTTTCTTCATGGTTTCTTAAATTAGGGTCAGTGCAAAGGGGTTTTGATTCTTGGAGAATCTGTTAATAGTAAATACCATATAACTCATCAGGAAAGGCATTGTCTTTTAAAATGTGGTTATATCACTGTAGTCTTTGTCTGTTGTATTAATCAGAATGTCCCACTGACTCACCCACACTTGATGGGTCAAAGTAAACATTTTTTTAAAGTTTATTTTTATTGGTTATTTTATTTATTTATATTTCAAATGTTATCCCCCTTCTCAGCTCCACAGACCTCTTATCCCCTACCCCTTGCCTACATAATTTTTCAGTGGTCCATGTACTCAAAAGTTTTATTAGGAGTTGAAAGCTTAGGAATAAGTGTTTAGAAATCTATTGAAAGAATAACTTGGCAATTGGGGAATTAGCAGTAATAATTGCTTATTTTTCTGATTAACATATTTTTAGAATAATGAGAGTCCTTAGGGAATGTTTATTTTCTGACATAGAGTACCTGAAGAAGTTAAACTCAGGACAGAGCTTCACAACTGCTCAGGTGACTGTGAGTGTGAAACTGAATCTGCAGAGGCACAATCTAGGTGAGTCCTGAAGGAAGATGACTTTAGATGCAGATCAGATTCAAAGGTACTGTTGCCATTGAGAACTAGGCCTTGTCTTCCAATACTAACTGTAGAATTCTGGGTGCCTGCTTGTCCAAATTCCAAGAATAGTGTGCCGTTTGCAAGTAGGAAATAAAACTTGAGAATTTGAGGAAAGTTAAAGTGAGCAAGTTTGTGTCACACACTCGCAATTATTTAAAAATATAAGGCCTAGAGCAATCACTCTCAGAACTTAAGCAGAAATAGCTGAATATCCACATTCATTTAATCCTCATACTTTTAAAAGTACCACAAAAATATGTAATGTGGCAGACATCTATTACTGAGGAGACAAGAAAACTAATTCAAATGGTCATCTATTTAGTAATGGAGTATGTTTCCCAAGGACGTATGAGGTTAATAACTTACAACATCCTGAGTGCATATTACAAAGAATAAATCTATTGCAAGATTTTGGAGAATCATACCATGTCATCCAGCCGTGGTTTTAGATGGAGTGTAAAGGCAAATATATATTTACCAAATGACAGAGAAAAGGTGCTTAGTGATACTCTTTCAACCAGAATGAACATCATTCTAAAATGTAGACAATGGATGGATAACTTTAATATAGTTTAGGAACTGTAAGTAGCCAAACGTGTCCATCACAGAAGGGGATGCATGCATGAAGAATTTATAGCTTACCATACTAGATTTTGATTAGGTACATAATTTGAAACACACATGCTTAAGTAGAACATTTTTGGAGTTCTTTTATTATGATAATAATTGTGGAACATAAGACATTTTGATAGCAAAATGAATTGTCAGAGAAAAATATAAAACCTATAGACATTGGAATCAATTGAATTAGCAAAAACATTGTTTTGAAATATAAAAACATTTGCATGAAATCTTTGAATATTGAGCATATTGAGTAGCACTGATGACATTCAAAATTTCATGGTTGTGAATTTATACAAATTTTTGTTTATTATGCAGCAATACTATGAATATTGGTACACTTCTGTATTTAGTGTAAGAGCATGAGTTTGTAATAATAATTATATTACAAAGTATACTGCTTAGTCCTGCCACTATTCTTTTATCTGTAATGTATTTTATCACCTTCTGAGATCCAAGTTAAAATGCATATACATTAATAAGACAGGTTTAGGTTGTGGATTCTTTAAAGCAGAGTATATGTCACTTTAATTTAGATTGCTGCAGTAACCGAAGGTCATTTTACTTCCTCTGTAATTCAGCAACATTTAGAGGGATATGGAGAGTAAGAGACACAGAGAGAGTAAAGAGGGAGGATATGGGGACAGGGGATGAAAGTTGGCAGAAACTGTCTGTGAAGCATGTTATTACAATGATTTTACTCAATCTAATGGCTCCAAGTGGACAACTCATTTGATATTTCCAAAGTTTTACATTATTCTTCTTAATATTTTCTGTGTTTCAGATCTCTACATGCTACCATAAGACATTTCCATTCATGAAATTTGTCATAGGATTAAGGGCTCTATATTAAATAAATTGCAAGTCATGAATAAATAATTCTAAGAATATTTTAATGGCTATATAAGCTACCAATCTATCTGCAATAACACACAACTTCCAAATATACTAATGAACATTGAAATAATAGCGTAGGCTTAATGTAACTAAGTGTATAATTTGGACAGTTAATATAATATTAAAAAGTCAATGAGTCGAGAAATAGATTAACAACTACTTATTTACAATTTTGATGATGTTCTTAGAAGAGGCACAGATTAAATAAGAACAATCTTGCAGAGGTTCGATTCTCTCTTGGTGATAAGGTTAAGACTGCAACCAGAAAATGCAATACATTTTGCTTTTCTTTGTGAAAAAATGGTTACATTTTTGCATTGGAGAATTTTATTAATGCTGTAATCCTGTTATACGACTTATAAGAATAAGAGCATGAGGACATAAGTTAATATGTATTTTTTATTAATATGTATTTTACATCTGCATGAAAAACAACTACATACATTACTCTCTTAGAAATTAATGTACTAACTGGACAGACAAGATGACTCAGAAGGTAAATGCATCTGCCACACAATCCTGGTGATCTGACATTTGTCTTCCAAACCTGCATTGTGGAAGAAGTAAACATGCTGTCCAAATTTATATTCTGTCTCTGTAATATGCAACATAACATACCATAAATCTGTATACTCAAGCTTAATATAAAGAAACACATAACAACTATTAATACTTTTTTATTATTTTTAAATTGTTTAAAAAATAAAATGTAAGCATCTGCAAATGGTGTCTGTGTTTGCGCATATTATATAAAAAGAGATTCAAAAAGAAAGCTAAGTATTGAGCATTTTATACTTTCAGATGTGTTCTTGATTCCATTATTTGTAATCTTTTAAGATACATATTTCTTAACACTGGGCTATACTGATTGTTGCTGTATTTTGTCTTAATTGCTATGACTTTATATGTGATATCCACTAATTGGATTATGATAAACCTATCCATAAGTCTGTTAGGCTTGATTTTTTTCTATAAAGAGTGTTACAAAACACTAGTATGGTAAGTTCTTCTCTTACTTCATTTTTCTACAAGATTTCTTAGGGCTACTTGAAAGATACAGTATATGAGGATTGCTTGTATTTTATTAGATTGACTTCTGGATATTGGCTGCTAACTTGTTCATATTTTATGCTATTTGTATTTTACTTTTTTTATTTTTAGAAATTCCATTGGGATATGTTTTAATATAAGGGCACATGATAATAAAATAGAAATACATAATACATTGTTTAACATGCAAAGACTAGCAAATATAAAGCTTTTGGCGAGGCACTTACATAAGACAAAGCAGGCTTAGAACTGTACAGCATCAAAAAGAAAATGTGTCATAGCTTAATAAGATGTGACTCAATTTTGAAAAATTTTTAGTGCAGTTATTACTGTACTTTGTGTAATAGCTGTTCTAAAAAGAACAGCACTCACAGAGTCATCATGGATATGAATAACTGAACAATGTAATCAAAATATAAACAACCAAAATATAAGTGCTTCAAAATAGTGAGTGTCTATTTTTGAACAGTATTATTCTGAACATGCTTTGATAATACTTTTAAAATGTTCAAAAATCAACAGGTCTGTGGTATGACAATAGTGTCAGGTATAGATTCTATCTTATGAAGCAGAAAATGTTTCAATAGTCCCATTACATTCATGATACCATTGTCCCAATAAGAATGTCTTACATTCCAGATACTAACATAGCTCAGTGGTTATACATTTGGATAAGATTGTTGAGTGTTTCTTTGCTCCAGTAGTGTCCATAGTATCTTCCAGCATTGAAAAAGCTAGTCATTAATGATGAAACTTCCAGGCTAAGTCAGATATGATATCTTCATGCTCTGTTTTTCAACTACAGCATACCTTCATCAACAAGGTCATACCATTGAGCTCTGGACTGTAACCAAAAGTAATAAGAGCTCATGGTTTTTGCAGAAGTTGATGGGATCCCACTGGCCAACAACTCTCATAGAAGGAACCCACTTACCCAATATGGTGTGTGTGTAAAAGGGAACAATGTGACCCAGACACAGGGGACAGTTGCACATATGAACTCACAGTAATTATGACAATATGCACAACTCCTGTGCAAGCTCAACAAGATTGAAAAATGCATTTTATGGCTATTCCAATAATAACATGCTTTGGAAATATATGCTATGGCACACATGAGTGCTTTGTTCCTTTACAGATGCTAAATAGAATTCATTCTACACAAACGTCACAATTGAATATTTGGGCTGTCTCATACCAAAGCTTCAGTAATGAATCAATACAGCTGCTAGATCATTTTTTTTCACAATCCGTTATACAGAAAACTGTTGTCATTTATCCTGGATAAAACCTGAGAAACATGTGACTGAAATGCATAGAAGATATGTGCTCACACTTATAATATGCTATCAAGCAAGTTTTCAAAGTTTCAAGGTTTTTACATTTACTCCACGTACATGTGGTGTGTGATGCATCCAGCTACTCTTCTTCCACATGTGGTATTGCCACAGCTCTTCAGTAGCCATTTTACGGTATACCTGTAGGAAGATATCTCATTTTGATTTCATTGATGATCAATCTTTTAATTAATTATTTTGTTTATTTGCATTCTAAATGTTATCCCCCTCCTGGTTCCCCCTCCCAGAGTTCTTCAGCATATTCCCCCTCCTGTTTGCCTCTGAGAGAGTGCCCTCTTCTCCCTATCACCTGCGCATGCCCCTTTCCTGGGGCATCAAGTGTCTACAGGACTAGGTGCATCCTCTCCACCTGAGGTCAGACAAGGCAGTCCTTTGCTACACAACTGCAGGGCACCTTGGACCAGCCTGTGTATGTTTTTTGGTTGGTGGCTTAGTCTCTGGGAGGTCTTAGAGGTCCAGGTTAGTTGACACTGTTTAATCTTAATGTACATAAGATCATATACATATTTACACTTTGAAATATTGGCATTGTAGGTATCTTCTTTATAATGTTTATTTTTCCTTAATATGTTTACTTTAGAACATTGTGCTTATAGTATCACTGATACAGATATTTTTGGTATTTCATATTAAATCCTTTGGCAGATATATTTAAACACTGTGGGTTTGTCACCTCATTTTTATGTCCCTTGAGTTTTAAAACATTTTTATAAACTCTCTGACAGTTTCATAAACATTCTTTGATCATATTTGCTCTCAATCTCAGGTCCATGCTCCTTCCCTTCCTATGTACCTTTGTGTTCTGTTGTTACTGTCTTTCCATCATAGCCAATTTGTCCCTTCCATATATTCACGGATATATGGATTCCCTCTGTCACATGGTCATCTTGTCTGGTACTACACTTTCAGAGAAACTGATATGCCCTCTCTCAGCAGGTATAGATTGCCAATGGATCCTTAGCTGGGGTAAACTCCCACTTCCATGCTGGCACTTGGTCTTACATAGATGCTGTGCAGGCTGACAAAATCATGGTGACTGTTAACAACAGCTCCTCTGTTGTACCCAGATGCACTGCTTTCCTGTAGTTTTAAATTTAGATGACGTTCTCATTAACATTTGTCTTTACTTAAGTATTTGACAACTTTTTAATGTACCAACAGATACATACAGAAACACACAGACATACACATACACAGAGAGACACACAGACACACATACATACACATTCACGCATGTACACACACACACACACACACACACACACACACATGTTCTGAATAGTATCATGCTCATCATCCTCTGTCTAGTATTCCCTGTTACAATTCCTTGTCCCTACAAATTTCTTTCCAACATTTGTTGCAATTTTTGTTTTGTTTCTGAAACATTTACTTTATGTCATCTGTATGACCTTAAGTTTAGAAATATACATTGGAGTATGAGAATTTTTATTTTCATCAACCCTTCACAGGACCAAGGGCCTCGCCTCCCATTGATGCCCAACAAGGCCACCCTCTACTACATATACAGCTGGAGCCATAGGGCCCTCCATGTGTACTCCTTGTTTGGTGGTTTAGTCCCTGGGAGCTCTGGGAAGGGGTCTGGTTGACTGAAGGAAATGCCATCAAAAAACTGTCCACCTAGAGATCTATGCCATATACAGTCATCCTGTTATAGATGCCAAGAAGTGCATGCTGACAGGAGCCTGATATAGCTGTCTCCTGGGAAGCTTTGCAGAGTCTGACAAATACAGAGGCTGGTGCTTGCAGCCAACCATTGGACTGAGCACATGGTTCTCAATGGGGTCCCCAATGAAGGAGTTAGAGAAAGGACTGAAGGAGGTGAAGCGGTTTGCAACCCCATAGGAAGAGCAATAATATCAACCAATCCGAACCACCCCACCCCCCCCCAGCTCCCTGGGTTAGAAAGTTTGAATGTGGGTTAGTAATCCTGTCCTTCTGCCTGAGGCCCTGTCTATTTATTGGAGGTGGACTCTTTGAGTTTCCCCTCCCCAATGTTGAGCATTTTGGATAATGTCACCACGATTGAGCCCTTAGAGTCTCTCACCTCCTGGGTTTCTGTACTTTCTAGACGGTCCCTCTACCTCCTTCCCCTTGAGACTGCTTATCTCTTGACCCTTTGGCCTACTCTCCTGTCCCTCCCCTATATCTGATCCCATTCTGCTTTTATATTTCAATATTTTTATATTTTAATGACTAATTAATGATTAATTGGTTCACAGTTCAATAGGATAGAGGATAATAGTTACATTTCCCCTAATTAATCCATATCTGCACTGCAATTGTTCTTAGTTGACAACATTTAAATGGAAAGAGAAGAGCTACATTGGGTCTGTTTCTCTAATTTTAATATGTGGAAATACAAAATTTTTCATGTGCAAAAATATCAATATGAAATACCAACACAAAAAGTATAGTTCAGATTTGTTTGAGTGATAAGATGCGAGTAATAGTTATTTCCTTACAATGAAAGTAATAGAAATACATTGTATTAGTAACAGTGTCATTATTACATAATTGTAGCAAATATGGGTATTTTTGTCCTCAAGGCCTCACTATGTAACCACTACTGATGACTCTGTGGCTCTCAAGAACTGTTTCCCATATGAGAATCCACTTCCCAGTGGCACTAGGTATCCACTACCTAATATCCAAACTTCACATTTGGATATTTAAAGACTTTTTATCAAGAGTTAGAAAAATGGGAATGTCTAAAAAGAATATTCCTGGAGATCTCTTAGTAAAATAAGATTCTAGATAAATTACTTACTGTTATTTAGGGAAGGCTTGCTTCCTCAACATAGGCTTATATGTTTTTATACTAATACTCACTTGACATCCCAAACTAGAAGCATTGTTTTGAAATCACAAACTTTTTGAAAACTGTAATACAATGATAGCATTTTCTATGAAATTCATTCTTAATTTTAAGTATATGTTTAAGAATAACAGTAACAGCAATTTTATTTATCAAAAAATGATACAGTTAAGGCAATTATATACAGGGCAAATGAGTTCTAAGGCAGATAATTTATATAGGGAATTTCTGTACATGGAAAAGAATAAAAAAGTTACTTTAATAGCTTACTATACTCCTTCAGGATCAGAATGGAGGACATGACAGCAGGAAACCATTGCACAGTGACTGAGTTCTTCTTGGCTGGGCTCTCAGAGAAGCCAGAACTCCAGCTGCCTCTCTTCCTCTTCTTCATGGGAATCTATCTGATCACTCTGTCTGGGAACCTGGGTATGATCACACTGATTTGGCTCAGTTCCCATCTGCACACACCCATGTACTTTTTCCTCAGCAGTCTGTCCTTCATTGACTTCTGTCAGTCCACAGTTATTATTCCTAAAATGCTGGTGAGCTTTCTGACAGAGAAGAACATCATCTCCTACCCTGGATGCTTGGCTCAGCTCTACTTCTTCATCAGTTTTGGTGTTGCAGAGTGTTACACGTTAGCTGTAATGGCATATGACCGCTATGTTGCCATCTGTAACCCCTTGCTTTACAATATAACTATGTCCTCTCAGATTTATACTTCCCTGATTTTAGGGGTATATATGTTTGCTATGCTCTGTGCATCTGTAAACACAGGCTTCATGATTAGGATTAAATTCTGCAGATTAGATGTGATCAACCACTATTTCTGTGATTTTCTTCCCCTCTTGAAACTTGCACGCTCTAATACCTATGTCAATGAAATGTTGATTCTGTTTTTTGGTACACTGAATATCTTTGTCCCGATGCTGACCGTTATTACTTCCTACATCTTCATCATTCATAGCATCCTGCGTATTCGCTCCATGGAGGGCAGGTCCAAAGCCTTCAGTACTTGCAGTTCCCACATCTCTGCTGTTGCTATCTTCTATGGTTCTGCTGCATTCACATACTTACAGCCATCATCAGTGAGTTCGATGGACCAAGGGGAAGTGTCCTCTGTGTTTTACACTACTGTTGTGCCCATGCTGAACCCTTTGATCTACAGCCTGAGAAATAAGGATGTAAGTGTTGCACTGAAGAAAATACTTGAAAGAAAAAAATTCGTGTGACCAGAGTCACATGCAGAATATTTCTTAGTGGAAAGTTATCTAAAGTATATCAATTGACTTGATACTATTTATTTTATCTTGCTTGTCATTATTATTATGTATTTGCTAGGACCCTTTGATAATTTTTACTATTACAAATTTCAGCTTTAAATTTTAAGTACCTAATATGTTATATGTTTCTAAGTATCAAGAATGTAAATATTAGTAAGGAAAACATGGATTCTTATACCTGTAGTTGGTAGCCCATCATGGTATATAAATTTTTCTTCACGTTTTTAAATGTTAATTTAAATTGATAAATATCATTCTTCATTACAATAAAATGATATTATTTTATTCATTTTCAACTCATTTTTGAGAATTTTATACATAAGTGCTGTAATTACTTCATTTTTCTCATCTCCCTCCAGCTACTCTCATGAACACCCTGGTCTCTTTCAAATTAATAGACTGTTTTCATTTCATTCATATATACCCATAGGAAGACTGACTCTCTTCTCAGCCATCATTGATGTTTCTATTTCTCCATCTAGGAATGGGGTCCCTGAGATTTCCCCCAACTACATTGGTATGTTATAGGATATTTTGTGTTTTTCTTTTCTTTTCTTTTCTTTTCTTTTCTTTTCTTTTCTTT
>NW_021620894.1:2331550-2337342 GCF_004785775.1 Grammomys surdaster | reverse complement strand
TCTCTCTCTCTCTCTCTCTCTCTCTCTCTTTCTTTCTTCCTTTCCTTTTCTTTTTTTTAGCTCTTTTTGAAGAGACTATGTTCTTGAGATATTCAGTTTTGCTTTTCTGCCATGCATTTGAGACACATTATTTCCACAGACTTCATTGTATTCTGGATATTAGAATATTTAGTTTCCTTTCAAAATGTTTACTCTCTTTTAAGTAGGAAGTTAGTGTTGTAGATAGATGAGTTGTGACTCTTCACCCCACAATCAGTTATTCCATCTATTTAGACTAGTTATAGAGTTCTGTAATTGTCATCATATAATGTAAAAAGAGTTACAATTATCTGTGGCTGACCCAATTAGAACTATGTATGCAGTTAGAAATTATACTAGTTTGTGAGGTGACACTATTAGATTTTCCTCTAAGTTCACTAATCTCACCTGAAACTCATAGTTGACTATGTTTATAAAACCAGGCAATGAATTTCCCCTATTGAGTTGGTCTTTAGAACAATTTGATAGCTATTGTTTCCTTTCGTGATGTAACTTCCACTATTGTACCTTTAGCTATTAGTTGGTTTGCTGGTTATTATTGAGTTTTATGGATGTTGCAACTGGATATAATTTTTTTTTACACTCTTGTCAACTTGGGTTTCACTATTCCTTGTTATGAAATCTAGTTCCCGGGAGAAGACTTCTATATCAAGTCCAATTCGATTCATATGAGCTCTGTGTCAAAATCATCTGATATCTAGTTGCTTTTAGTTTCTGGGAAACAACTAAGGGCAATAACAATAGCATATATATTTTGGGACATGTGTTTGTGTTTGTGTGTCTTCAAATAAACATAGAATTATATGTTTCCTGATGGAGTTTTCAAACATCATTATTGATATTTATCCCTTTACCCTCTTCCATACTTCTCCTTCTCCATTGATTTCCCAACCCTGGTCCCAACATGCCCCAAAATATTTCTTTTTCCCTCTCCACAGCACCTGTACCATGCTGTCCTGATATCTACAGAAGATGTATGCCACCACCATTCCCTTTTCTTTATCTGGTTTATGAAGTAAGGAGACCATGTGTTGTTTGTCTTTCTGTCTCTGTGTTACCTTAATCAATATTTACTAGTTCCACCCATTTACATGAAAATTTCAAAATCTCATTTTTCTTTACAGCTAAAACGAATTTCACTGTGTTTTCATTATCATTTTATCATTTGTAGGTTATTTAGGTCATGTCCATTACTTAGCTATTGTGAATAGCAGTGCAATGAACATAGTTGTAAAGTGTGATTTAGAATGTCAAAATTGCAGAGACATATGGTAGATTATTTATTTATTTATTTACTTACTTAATTACTTAGTTACTTAGTTGCTCTCCAAGTTACTTAACTTACAGCATGGATTTCAAAAGTAGCTATATCAGTTTGCAATCCCATCAACAATGAAGGAGGGTTAGTTACCATTTCCTCACATCTTCTTGAGTATGATATCCTTTGTATTCTTTATTATATTCAGACTAATGACAGAAGAAATTGGAAAGCTGCATTTTTTATGTTTGTTTTTGTTGTTGTTTCTTTGTTATTGTATTTGTTTTTGTTTGTTTGTTTGGTTGGTTTTCTAATTTGATAGTTTGGCCAAAATTGGATGTTCCTAATCACATTCTGGAGGAGATTGGTGTTCTTACTCCTCAGTTATACCTTTCAATAATAATATGTGTTTATTGAAATTTGTAAAACACATAAAAGTGACATTCAGTTGCCTGATCTAATTGTTGTGTCTAGGACTTTCTGCCTCCTTCTGCTCTCTTAGGCTTAGTGCTAGAATCTTCTAGCCTCTGTAATATCTTACCTGAGCCTAGAAAATTTCAGGCTCTGAGACTTACCACTAAAAAAGATGACCTATTCTAGCTTTTTCTAAATTCTGGCTAAATAATTTAATCTGGTATCTGGCTCAAAGATCCTCCCAAACTAATCCAAATTGGCTTTTCTTGCTTCTGACTGAATTGCTCCATTTGGCCTCAAACTCAATCTAGCAAACTGTTATAATCTTCTGGCTTCTTCTCGTTATCTGGCTAGCTCAGTCTTCAACTGCATCTAGCTTGTTCTCTCCTCAATCTGCCTCTGTAAAACTCATGATAAAATGCCTTTCTCCCTCACCTGCCTCCCTTATCCCCACTGTTCTCTCTTAAGTCATTTCTCTTTCCCATCTATTGTTGTGACAGTTGGACATATCTTATTCTGTAACACCTTTGTCTTATTCTTCACTTAATCTACCACTCAATTAGACATAATTTTTTAAGCTGGATGTTTCCTTCTACAATCTGACACTTCTTCACTGTATGGGATTAGAAGTCTGTACTAAGGGTTTGTCTGTATTCCAGCCAATGTAGCCATGTTGCTAGATTGGAATTCCTCTATACTGTTACATGCTCCCAAAACTATATTTTCATTGTGATTCTGAATGTAGTAGCTGACATTAAAAATTATTCATCACAAAGCTAGTAGCAAGTGAGACCCATTCTTAGTTTCCAGTACTTCAGTTCAATTGTAGCTTGTACAACGGTAGTGAAAAGATTTTGCCCCAGGTATTTTTATCTTCTTGTATTTTTATGGATCATTATGTTTATTTTATGTCTCATCTTGGAACTTTAGCAATGCCCTGGGCCAGCATTACAGTATGTATTCACAATGATTATATCTGTAACAACCCTCAGTCTTTGTGTCAGGTGTACACATCTGGCCAAATAGAGAGTGTGTAAGGAATGTGGTTAGGTATGACTTGCCAATTTTCTAAAGCAGTTTCACCTGGAAATACTTCTTTTACCTGTGGCAGGTTTCTGGTTTCTGTTTATTTGTTTGTTCATATTTTCTGACAAATCTTTAAGTCCTTTTGTAAATGTCTAATGCTGATTGTCCTTTGCCTATCTTCAGATACAGATTGTTTCTTCTCGCCATGACTCATCTTCCTCCATCTTGCAAAAGCTACTTCTGCTAAACAATCTTAGCTGTAAGCAGTCCATCATCTGTAAAGTCAGGACTTTTACATAGTATATTGACAGGAAAAAATGAAGTTAAGTGAATATAAATCTCATGCCTTGCAGTTCAGTTCTCAATGGAATTCTTGTGTTCATTTTAAACTTCAGCGGAATGTATACCCCATTGTCATTTTCTTATTAATAACTTAAAGTAGCATTCATGTCTTCTCTAGCCACATATTCACCTTCCAATTCTGCCAACAAACCAGTTTCAGAGGCTTATAAATCATGTGCTCCTGTAGTCATAATAATCACAGCAATAAATCTGAACATTGGTATTTACTTTCTGTGCTAGTCAGAATTTATCCATCATACCTATAATACCCATGAGACTACATATAGGAGAGGGTAGGTTTTTGTTGTTGTTGCTGTTTACTTTTTTTTGGATTACAGTATCATAAAGTTCAGCATTTTAGTTGGCTCCATTTATAGCTAGACTCATCATCAAAATTTAACCCAGAATTGTTCTTGTCTAAAAGAAATACAGAGACAAAAATCAGCAGAGTTTGAAGGAAAGGCTGTCCGGCGACCAACCAACATTGCAGAGGGTAGTAGAAGAGGGACTTTGATAGTGGAGTACCCAGAGGGAGGGCAGCAATTAGGATGGAAACTGCAAAGCTTTACCAGCTGCTGACTGAGACAGATGCAGATACTTACAGCCAACCATTGGTTTGAGGTTGGGAACCATTTTTGTAAGAGTTAGGGGATAGATTGTGTGGGGTGATGTCTTGTGAGAGGCAGCTGGGTACCTGGTTGAGCACAAGCCTTGAGACCTGAAGACCCTAAAGGGACGGTAGGTGTTCAGCCTTGCTTCTGGGCCCTGGTTGCTTTCACATACTTTCAGCCCTCCACAGCCCCTTCCAAAGAGAGGTTTGTGGCCGTTGGTCATGTAGCACAGGTAGAGGGAATGACTACAGGCTGCAGAGGCTCGAGACATCTTCATATTCATGAGTAACGTAAAGGTCAGAGGGCATAGCCAATTAAGCTTTCCTTCTAAGACCTTCCTCCTACTTGCAAAAGGTATTTAACCTCAGGCCTGCCCTGAGAACATGGGGTATAGCTTCATCCATTTTCTGCCATGACAATAAACCTTTTAAAACTATGGACTACCTCTTGTTTTCGGGTCCACCAAGGACCATAGAGAAGTCTTCAACTAACAAACCATTACCTGATCTCCTGTGGAGGACTTCTCTACATTCCAGCCACGGTGCCTACTAACTCAAGCAAACAACTCAAGCCAGCCAAGGCTCAGCCAAGCCAAACGAGTAGCTGTGACCAAGAGTCTCTTTCCCTGCAGGGTGCTGTAAGGGCTCATCTCCCACTCGCCATGTCTTGGTCCTTGCCACGTCTTGGTCCTTCTGTGGCATCTCGAAGGCCAAGGGCTTGAGATAAGTTGATCCCCACCCGACTTCTTGCCCCAGGGTTCCTCAATCCAAGAGCTCAGGCCTACGAGGGACCTCAGACTGAGATCTCCCCATGCCCAGAGTGGAGCTCTGTGGCTTCCCATAGCCCAGTGTCCACCCAGTGCTCTTGGAGTGAACTCAGTGAAATTCCTGTACTTCTGCCACCTGAGCTGTAGCCCTAGCTGCCTGGGGCAGTAGACAAGTGGTAGCCACAACTCACCCCAACAGAACCCATGCCCATATGAGAGCTATAGTCCCACAAGATTGAAGGAGCTGAAGGGGATGGCAACTACATAGGAAGAACAACAGTAACAATCAACCTGGGAACCATTAGAGCTCCCAGAAACTGAGACACCAACCAAAGAGTATACATTGGCTGGTCCATGGTCCCTGGCACATATATACCAGAGGACTGCCTTATCTGGCCTCAGGTGAAAGGGATGCTCCTAATACTGCAGAAACTTGATACCCCAGGTGTCAGGAGCAGCCTTGCTTATAAGCTGAAGGCCTAAATCGGCCATGGGCCTGCTAACACAAAGTTTTGGTCTCTGTGGGAAAGCACTGGCCCTAGAACAGATAGCTGTGGATCTTGTAGGCAGGCAGCCTTGGCGGAAAACTACCATCCAGGGTGAGAACGAGTAGTCATAAACCTTGTGGATAGATAGCCTTGGTGGAAGGTTCCAGCTTAGATAAAAACAAATGAATCATAGACAGAGTCATAAGTGACCTGTTCCCTGCTTGTTCACCTAGCCAAAACCCTGTTCTGGAAGATATCTGTACTCCCTTTGAGAACACCTATGCTCTTGCATCATCCCCTTCCCCACACCCTGCCTCTATGTATATACAACACCTGTGTGAAAAAATTAAAAATGCAGTTTCATCAGACTATAGACAAGTTACCATTCTTGTGTCCCCTGTCCTCCAGTTCTCTCTTCCAGGTCTTCTGATCCCAGTTTAATGCCCCATGTGATTGGAGCACCCAGGGAAAGAGGATGCATTGGTGAGGTCAGGAAGGGTGGGTGGGCTAGGAGGATGGGTGGGTAGGAGGGCATCCTCTCAGAGGCAAAGGGTTTGGGGTGGAGTGAATAACTTTAGGGAGGGGACCGGGAAGTGGGGCAACATTTGGAATGTAAATAAATAAAATAAATTTAAAGATAGAGTCATCATGCTTTATCCAGTGTTTGGCTGTGGGTCTCTGCATCTGTTGGAGTCAGGTGCTAGACAGATCCTTTCACAGGACAGCCAGGCTAGGCTCCTTCTGCAAACATAACAGAGTACCATTAATAGTGTCATGGATTGGTGCTTGCCCATGGGATAGTGTGCGGGGCGCGCGTGTAGTGGTCTTGCCGGCAAAAAACATACACA
>NW_021620894.1:2249597-2331540 GCF_004785775.1 Grammomys surdaster | reverse complement strand
CACCTAGCGATGGCGGACTTTGCTTGCACTTGCTGTGGCTCCCAACAGGATAGGTCTCAAGTTGGGCAGGTTATTGCTTGGTCATTTTCTCAGTCTCTGTGTCATCACTCTCTCCCTGCATTTCTTGTAGACAGGATAAATTTTGGGTCAAAAGTTTTGTGGGTGTGTTGGTATCCCTATGACTCCACTGAGGTTCCTTCCTGGCTATAGGAGGTAGAGGTTTCAAGATCTATATCCCTACTGGTGTGAGTTTCAGCTAAGGTCATCCCCATTGATTCATGGCAGTGTTCCCTGTCCTAGGTTTCTGGTATGTCCTTGAGATGCCCCCATGTCCCACCCCAGGTAGCTGCAGATTTCCATTCATTCTCATGGCCATCTGGCCATCTCTCTAGTCTCTTCCCACATCTGATCCTGATTTCCCCATTTTTTTATTTATTCACTTTAGATTCCAATATAAGTTTCTCCTCTAATCCCAGTGCCTCCTCACATAGAATCTCCCTGGTTCCTCTCTCATCTTCTCCTTTGAGAAGAGACAGTCACCCTCTAGGTGACTGCCACCTCCTTCCTTCCTTATACACATCAAATTGCTGCAGGACTTCAACTGAAGCCAACAAATAAAGTTCATTTAGGTGAATGGCATTCTCAGGCAGGAGGGCACGCAACAGATTCAGGGAGAGCTGCTGCTCCTGTTCTTGAAGACCAAGCTGGTCTTCTAAATATGGCAGGCATCACTGATCTAACCTGTGCTCATTATTTGGTTGGTGATTCAGTCTCTTTGAACCTCCAAGGGTCCAGGTTAACTCTTCTGGTCTTCCTGAGGATTAACTCTTCTCTTCTGGTGTCTCTATCCTTCTCTCAACTCTCCCATAAGACTCCCTGAGCTCCATCTAATGTTTGGCTGTGGGTCTCTATATCTCTTTCTATTGGCTGCTGGGTGGAACCTCTCAGAAGACCGTTATCATAAGGTCCTGTCTACATGCATAACAGAGTACCATTAATAGTGCCTGAAATTGATTAGTACCCATGAGATGGGTCTCAATTTGGGGCATTCATTGGTTGAAAATTCCTTCCATCTCTGCTCTATCTTTGTCCCTGAACATCTTGTCGTCAGGGTACATATTTGGTCAAAGGTTTTGTGGATGGATTTATGTCCTTATTTCTCCAGTAGAAGCCTCACCTGACTAAGAGAGCTAACCATTTCTGAATCCAGAACCTCCAGTGCTAGGAGTCTCAGCTAGAGTCATCCCCATAACACCCCTGAGGCCTGCCCCCATACCTGGTCACTGGTATGTCCTAGAAATTCCTTTGCCAAGACACTGCTTACTTCCCTTCTCTATTACCTGCTGACCATAATCTCATGGCCCTTACCATATTCACCTCCCTATCCCCTCTCACACCCAGTCCCAAACTTCCAATATCTGTTTTGTTACTCCTTCTGAGAAAGATTCAATCTCCTGGGCACTCATTATTTGACTTTTTAAAATCTGTTGATTATGGCATGGTTATCTTGTACATTATGGCTAACATTCACTTATAAGTAAGTGATTACTATGTATCTCTTTTTAGGTTTGGGTTATGTCACTCAGGATGATATTGTCTAGTTCCATCCACTTGGCTGGAAATTTATGATGTCTTTGCTTTTAAGGGTTTAGTAATATTCCATTGTATAAATGAACCATATTTTATTTTTCTATTCTTTAGTTGAGGAACATCTGTGTTGTGTCCAGTGTCTGACTGTTATTAATAAAGATGCTATGAACATGTTGAACAAGTATGCTTTTGGGATGGTGGAGAATCTTTTGTGTGTATGTCCAGGGGTGATATAGCTGGGTCTTGAGGTATAGATATTTCTATTTTTTGAGGAGCCAACAGGTTGATTTCCAGAGTGTTTATGCTAGTTTGCATTTCCTTCAACAATGGAGGAGTGTTCTCCATGCTATACAACCTTACCAGAATGTCTTGGTCCTTGAGTTTTAGAACTTAGCCATTTTGATGCTTGCAAGGTGGAATCTCAATCTTCTTGATTCACATTTTTATGATGACTAATGACATTGAGTATTTCTTTAGGTGCTTCTTGGACATTCAAGATTCTCTGGTGAGCTGTTTTACTGAGGAAAGACCCATGGGAGGACATGTGATGTTTGGAGAGAGTAGAGGTAGAACTTAACAAATAGTGACAGGGCACTTGCAGAGCTAGCTGTGCAATTCTGCCTTGATCTCACATCTTCACTGATCTTCACTTATTTGAGAGGGACAAGGAAGATAACTACTGGCATTCCAGCTGGTTCTGGTTCCTTCTACTGACTCCTGCCAATTAGGCAGATGCCTGGCGGTTTCTGCTGGATTGCATCACCCTTGCTGATTCATGTTTGGTGACACTTTTAAACTGGACTCTTGGTATCCTGACACTATTATAGTGGACTGCTTGTATCCTGGAAAATGAAAATTGGAACCATTCCAAAGAACTCCTTGTAAACAGGGCCATATCCCCTTGTCCTATTTACCATCTTTTCTCCCCTACCTTTGGACAATGGGCTAGAAGGGGGTGGAAGTATTTGACAACCCTTACTAAGTAGGTTTCAAAAAATGTAAGCCTATAGGTGGCAGGCAATGTGGTGTAGGCATAATGGGCAATTCTGTTACGTGAGACTGCATAAGGGTATCTTGGTTCTTGGCGAGGCATGGGCCTGGAACCCCGAGACTCCAAGGGAGAAACAGTAGGTGTTCGGCCACATGCCCAGAACCCAGGGTCCTGATACACAGTCTAGTCTCCATGGACCTACATTGTTCAGTCACTTAGGCCATTGCAGCCCCTTCCAAAGTGCACAGGTAGAGGGTGTGACTACAGGCCTCAGGCCCTAGAGAAATTTACATACTAATGAAGGCCAGAGAGTGGAGCCAATTAAGCATTCTTCCCCAGGCCCTCCCCCTTTCTCCCTCCCTATTTAACTCAGGTCTGCCCGAGTTTCAGGGGGGTACATCCAGAACCATCTACCATGAAAATAAACCCTTTTGGAACATGAACTTCTCGTGTCATTGGGGCCGTGCTGTGAGGAATCATGCAGAAGGCCTTTAATGAGCCACTGTAGCCACAATCACTATGTGTAACTTCCCTCCTGGAGGAACTTTCCGTGTTTCCAGCCACCTTATCCACACTGCTACAGAGATTAGCAATGTTCTTTAGAGAGCTTGGCAAAAAAGTAGCTATGCCTGCTGTGTGGTCTCCTGCCATGTTCCCGGAGGGGATATTTTGATTTTCTTTTGTAGTTTTCATGTATACTCTTATGAAAAAAGATTGGGAATGTATGACCATTCCCTTTTGTTACAAAAGACTGCAGGGTTGGCTAACACTTAGCTTAGACTAGAGGTAGAAGTGCCTGGGAAGGAATAGAGCCATTGGGAGAAGAACAACAGGGTTCGGGCATGAAAAAACAAAAGGGAAATAATATAAGCAGGAAGATAAACTACCACTTTGGCTGTTCCATGCACTTTCACTGCCAGGTGCCCAGAGCACCTCTCTGAAATCAGGAGCCAGGAAGGACAGGAGATGAAGTGGTTACAATGGGATAATGTTCAGCTGACTGCACCACCAGAGAATTTGTTTGTGCCTACACAGGCATGTTCAGCCTTTCCATTGTTTGTGCAACACATGCCTGCTAATGATTGTGGTTCTGCCTATAATGAATGGACCTGGCATCTGATAGAGATGCTAGATCTAAAGTATTTTAAATAGGCCACGGTATTGTATAGCTTGCACTCTCCATTCATTAAAGAAATATTAAAAACCCCAAGATTGGAAGGGATTGTTGTCAGCTGTTCTAGAAGCTGGACAGCAATTACAATGGTTATCATGGTAGATGAATGAAGTCATAAAAATAGAACAACAGAATATAGTGAGGGAGATAAATGTTATTAAAGATTAACTTCTCAGTAAAAGACATTATAACAATCCAATCTGATGATGATATAATCGAACAATGTTGTGGTGCAGCTTTAAGAACCTGGAATATGATTGAGGAGCTGGGGGAAGGGAGATCTACCTCATTTATGAAGGTAATACAGGGACATGCAAAAACTTTCACTGATATCTAATAGAGATTGGGTTCAGCTGTACATAGAGCCATATCAGACCCTGAAACCAGACAGTCATTGATAGAAATATTGGCACTTGAAAACAAGAATACTGAATGTAATAGAGAAATCAAATCATTGGAAGCACAAGGAGCCTCAATAGATAAATAGATAAAAAGGACAGCTGGTATTGGTTTTTAGGAGCATCATGTTGCTAGCAAGTGGTAAATCATAGCTAGGAGTCCTAGAAATCCAAATTTCTGAGGCTTGAATTGTGGTAAATTTGCTTATTTCCAAGAAATTGTAAGGCTAGAACATTCAGAGCTCAATATATCAGGTACATTGAATCTAGAGAACATGGTGTTCTGTAAAGGCCCGAGCTGCCTCATGTTCAGGGGTCACCCTGTATCTGCCCAAGCTGTTGCTTCAATCTGTGGGTCAGGGTCTAGCAAGAGAGAGAGTGGGGATGGAGACGCGAAGAATGGAGACGAGACAGAGTTTGCTCTGGTCTCTCCTCAAGTCTCTCCTTTAATATCTCTCCTCAAGTCTCGCCTTGAGTCTCGCCTTTAATCTCTCCTTGATTCTCACCTTGAGTCTTGCTTTTAATCTGGCATCGAGTCTCGCCTTGAGTCTCGCCTTGAGTCTCTCAAGTGCTGGGATTAAAGGCGTGCGCCACCACTGCCCCACCTTGATTGATAGGAAATCATGGGTATATATAAACAACAAAACAAGATATGTAAGAAAAGCAAGATAATTATCAGAGTGTGCTCAGCTGTTGTAGGCTGTTGAAAACAAGTCTCTTGTCAGGGTATATGGTTCAAGATGGCTGGAAAGATGACAGCCGCTTTCTGCTCAGAGTCAGCTCCCAATAGTGTTCGTAGAAGAAAATAAGCAGGTTCTGGCTGCTAGGAATCACAAATGTTTCCCAGGTATTGTAGCCACTGTAGAAAGAGCAAACATTGGGCAAAGGATTTCTAATCTAAGAGTGACATAGAAGATAACCTCTTGCCCTTGGGAAATGAACAGGGGAGGGGGGCTGTCAACTCGAGGGCCCAAAATAAACAACATGAGCCATCTCTCTTTGGGCAGCCCAAAGTACTAAGCACACATAAAAATCAAAAGTAAATATGATTTTATATATGCCATAGAAGGGGGTGAAGCCTCTGATCTGGCCACAGTGATGGCTGTTATCCTATCATCAGATGTTGGCTGTTACAAGTTAACCACTGGGGTATACAGTCCTTTGCCCTCAGGAACGGTGGGAATAATCTTGGGAAGAAGTGGGTGAACTTTCCAGGGATTTATTGTGCACCATGGTATAGTAGATAGGGATAATAAGGAAAAAGTTAGAATCATGGCATGTGTGAAAAGAGATACAAATTGATTCAGGGGACACAACTGCTCTACTGTTGTTTTCTTACAGTAAAGGCAAGGCCACTCCAGTAGAAAGGACAAGAGCTTTTGGGAATACCTGAAAATTTGTATTCAGGCAAAACATGGTTAATGATCAGAGATCCAAACTAGTGGTGCAAATGAATGGTATTGACAGAATGTTTGATAGATACAGGAGCAGATGCTAGTATACTTTGCCAAAACTCTTGGGGTTCAGATTGGTTGGTTCAGAAAGTTTACATACAGTTTATAGGAATTGGTAAAGTATCTTGAATAAGACAAAATATCTGATGGATTAACTGTGGCAAACAAGAAGGAAAAAGAGGGAAGCTGAAAGCTTACATAGCTGAAATACTCATAAATTTATGGGGAAAGAATCTCTTACAACATTTTGGTATGTAAATTAACATTTCTGTAATTACAGGTAAAAAAAATGAGGAAATTTTGTGTGATATAGTAGATGCTCCTGGGAAAGATATTGATATGAGTAACAGAAAAATCATAAGCAGTGCCTGTGATCCAAAACCAGGCATCACAGTTCTTGACTTTTGAAATTTATAAAAGAATCCACTACTGACATACCAGCAGCCTTGCCCCTAAAATAGTTATCAAAAGATCTGTATAACAAGAGCAATGGCACATAACAAAGGAAAAATTGCAGGTATTTGAACAACTGATAACGGAACAGCAGAAGGCTCAACATACAGAAGAGTCTACCAGCCCTGGAAGTCCCCTATGTTTGTTGTAAAAATGAAATCAGGAAAATGGAGGATGATAACAGATTTAAGAGCAGTTGACAAATAATTCAACCAATGGATACTTTACAGCCTGGACTTCCTTTACTGACTTTGTTACTGAGATCACGGTCTATCATAATAGTTGACTTGAAAGATTTCTCCTTCACAGTACCCTTGCATCAGCAGGATAGGGAAAGGTTTGCTTTGCTGTATCTACTTTGAATAATAGTTATCTACTAAAGAGATACCCCTGGAAGGTACTTCCAGAGATAATGTTATAGAGTCCAATTGACATCAGTGTTTTCTGCAATAACCATTACAAATTATTTGTAATTAATTCACTTGATCTAACGTTTATCACTATATGGATGATTCTGACAAAGATGTTTTAGAGAACATGTTTAATGTAACACTAAAAAAATCTGCCATGTGTGGTTAATAGTGCTCCAGAAAAAATACAAAGAGAAAATTCACTTAATCATTAGGGTTATAAAATCAATCAACAAAATATTAGACCATAAAAGGTACAGGTCTGTATTAATGGAGAACACTTAGGAATTTTAAAAAATGAATGTGAGATATTTACTGTCTAAGGCCTATAATTGCATTAAGTATATGTGAGTTGTGTAATTTGTTTCAAACATTACAAGAGATGCAAATTTAAACAGTCCAAGATGTCTAACAGCTGAAGCAGGAAAAGAATTAAGTCTTTTAGAACAAAGACTGAAAGATGTATATGTGGATCAAATTGATCCTAAACTTGCTCATATTTTGATCACTTTTGCCTTCAATTCATTCTCCTACTGGGTTCATTATGTAAAGAGAAAATATGGATTTGTTTTAAGTTCATAAACAAAGTAAAGGAATTCAATACACACACACATATGTATATATATATACACATATATGATTTCTGATATATATATATATACATACACACACATATATATATATATATATATACATATATATTTCTGAGTTAATTATAAAAGGTAGACTAATATTTTACCAATTGTCAGGAACAGATCCAGCTGAAATTGTAGCACCTCTTACAAATGTTGAGTTTATACCATTATGGATGACCAATGAAGACTGGAAAAGAGCTTGTAGTAATTACTTGGGCAGGACTAATAACAAATATCTGAAAAGCAAACATATACAGTTCATAAAAGAAACTCATTGAATTCTTCCATACATCAAAAAGAGAACACCAATTCCAGAAGCACCAACATTCTATAAGGATTCAAACAAGATGGTAATGACATGTTATAAATCAGACAAAATAAGCAAGGTGCTCAAAACTCCACATACCTCAGTTCAAAATTCAGAATTATATACAGTATTTATGGTATTATATTATCCTGAGATTCTTAACATAATTACTGATTGTTTATGTGTAAGAAGAGTTGCTTTGCATATTGAGATTTCTGAATTTGTACCTGATAGCTCAGAATTAACCTTACTACTTATAAAATTGCAACAGGCCACCAGAAGATAGAAGTAGAAACCATTCTTTTTTTTTTTTTTTTTAATTTTTTTATTGGATGTTTTATTTACATTTCATATGTTGTCCCCTTACCCCATCCCCCACCCACCCAGGAACCCCCAAACCCCTCACACCTCCTCCTTCTTCTTTGTGGATGTAACCTCTATCTACCCCCCCACTCCCACCTCCCCACCCTCAAAACTCCCACCCCCTGGGGCGTCCAGCCTTCATGAGGTCAAGGATCTCATCTTCCACCTGTGCCCAGCAGGGCCCTCCACTCTTATATATTCAGCTAAGGCCCTGGATCCCTCCATAAGTGCTCCCAGGCTGGTGGCTTAGACCCTGGGAGCTGTGGTTGGTTGGTATTGTTGCTCTCCTCATGGGGCCACAAATCCTTTCAGCTCCTTCAGTCTTCACTCTAACTCCTCCATTGAGAACCCCATGATCACTTCAATGGCTAGTTGTGAGCATCTGCCTCTGAATATGTCAGACTCTTGAAGACCTCTGAGGAGACATCCATATCAGGCTCTTATCAGCATGCACTTCCTGACTTCCACATCAGCATCTACCTTTGGTGACTGCACATGGGATGGATACTCAGGTGGAAAGGTCTTCAGACGGCCCCTCCTTCAGTTTTTGTCCCTCGCTTTGTCTCCATATTTGCTCCCTTGAGTATTTTGTTGCTCCTTCTAAGAAGGACCGAATCACCCCCACTTGGTCTTCCTTCTTTATGGACTTCATGTGGCCTGTGAGTTGCATCTTGGGCATTTTAAGGTTCTGGGCTAATATCCAATAATCAGTGAGTGAATACCATGTGTGTTCTTTTGTGATTGGCTTACCTCACTCAGTATGATAATTTCTAGTTCCATCCATTTACCTAGGAACCTCTCAAATTCATTGTTTTTAATAGCTGAGTAATACTCCATTGTGTAAATATACCACATTTTTTTAATCCATTCCTCAGTTGAAGGACATCTGGGTTCTTTCCAGCTCCTGGCTATTATAAATAAGGCTGCTATGAACATAGTTGAGCATATGTCCTTATTATATGTTCGAGCACCTTCTGGGTATATGCCTAGGAGTGGTATAGCTGGATCCTCGGGTAATGCTATGTCCAATTTTCTGAGGAACCGCCACACTGATTTCCAAAGTGGTTGCACCATCTTGCAGTCCCACCAACAATGGAGGAGTGTTCCTCTTTCTCCACACCCTCGCCAGCATCTACTATCACCTGAGTTTTTAATCTTAGCCATTCTGACTGGTGTGAGATGGAATCTCAGGGTTGTTTTGATTTGCATTTCCCTGACGACTAAGGATGCCGAGCATTTCTTTAGGTGCTTCTCGGCCATTCGAGTTTCTTCTGTTGAAAATTCTTTGTTAAGCTCTATACCCCATTTTTTAATAGGGTAATTTGGTTGCCTGGAGTCTAATTTCTTGAGTTCTTTGTATATATTGGATATTAGCCCTCTATCAGATGTAGGATTGGTAAAGATCTTTTCCCAATTTGTTGGTTGTCGTTTTGTCCTATTGACAGTGTCCTTTGCCTTACAGAAACTTTGCAATTTTATGAAGTCCCATTTGTCAATTCTCGATCTTAGAGCATATGCCATTGGAGTTCTGTTCAGGAACTTTTCCCCTGTGCCCAAGTATTCGAGGCTTTTCCCCACCTTCTCTTCTATTAGTTTCAGTGTATCTGGTTTTATGTGGAGGTCCTTTATCCACTTAGATTTGAGCTTTGTACAAGGGGATAAGAATGGATCAATTTTCATTCTTCTACATGTTGTCCTCCAGTTGAACCAGCACCATTTGTTGAAAATGCTGTCCTTTTTCCACTGGACAGTTTTAGCTCCTTTGTCAAAGATCAAGTGACCATAGGAGTGTGGGTTCATTTCTGGGTCTTCAATTCTATTCCATTGATCTTCCTGCCTGTCTCTGTACCAATACCAGGTAGTTTTTATCACTATTGCTCTGTAGTACAGCTTGAGGTCAGGGATGGTGATTCCTCCCGAAGTTCTTTTATTGTTGAGAATAGTTTTCGCTATCCTAGGTTTTTTGTTATTCCATATGAATTTGAGAATTTCCTTTTCTAACTCTGTGAAGAATTGAGTTGGGATTTTAATGGGGATCGCATTGAATCTGTAGATTGCTTTTGGCAAGATGGCCATTTTTATTATATTAATCCTGCCAATCCATGAGCATGGGAGATCTTTCCATCTTCTGAGATCTTCTTCAATTTCTTTCTTCAGAGACTTGAAGTTCTTGTCATACAGGTCTTTCACTTGCTTGGTTAGATTCACACCAAGGTATTTTATATTATTTGCAACTATTGTGAAGGGTGTCATTTCCCTAATTTCTTTTTCAGTCTGTTTATCTTTCATGTAGAGGAAGGCTACTGATTTGTTTGAGTTGATTTTATAACCAGCCACTTTGCTGAAGTTGTTTATCAGGTTTAGGAGTTCTCTGGTGGAAGTTTGGGGGTCACTTAAGTATACTATCATATCATCTGCAAATAGCGATATTTTGACTTCTTCCTTTCCTATTTGTATCCCTTTGACTTCTTTTTGTTGTCTAATTGCTCTGGCTAAGACTTCCAGTACTATATTGAATAGGTAGGGGGAGAGTGGGCAGCCTTGTCTAGTCCCTGATCTTAGTGGGATTGCTTCAAGTTTCTCTCCATTTAGCTTGATGTTGGCTACTGGTTTGCTGTAAATTGCTTTTACTATGTTTAGGTAGGGGCCTTGAATTCCTGATCTTTCCAAGACTTTTATCATGAAGGGATGTTGAATTTTGTCAAATGCTTTCTCAGCATCTAGTGAGATAATCATATGGTTTTTTTCTTTAAGTTTGTTTATATAGTGGATTACATTGATGGATTTCCGAATATTGAACCATCCCTGCATTCCTGGGATAAAACCTACTTGATCATGATGGATGATTGTTTTGATGTGGTCTTGGATTCGGTTTGCTAGAATTTTATTGAGTATTTTTGCATCGATGTTCATAAGGGAGATTGGTCTGAAGTTCTCTTTCTTTGTTGGGTCCTTGTGGGGTTTGGGAATGAGTGTAATTGTAGCTTCATAGAACGAATTGGGTAGTGTTCCTTCTGTCTCTATTTTGTGGAATAGTTTGAAGAGAATTGGTATTAGGTCTTCCTTGAAGGTCTGATAGAATTCAGCACTAAAACCATCTGGTCCTGGGCTTTTTTTAGTGGGGAGACTTTTAATGACTGCTGCTATTTCCTGAGGGGTTATGGGACTATTTAGATGGTTTATCTGCTCCTGGTTTAATTTTGGTACCTGGTATCTGTCTAGGAAATTGTCCATTTCATCCAGGTTTTCCAGTTTTGTTGAGTATAGGCCTTTGTAGTAGGATCTGATGATTTTTTTAATTTCTTCCGTTTCTGTTGTTATGTCTCCCTTTTCAGTTCTGATTTTATTAATTTGGATACTCTCTCTGTGCCCTCTGGTTAATCTGGCTAACGGTTTATCTATCTTGTTGATTTTCTCAAAGAACCAACTCCTGGTTTTATTGATATTTTGTATTGTTCTTTCAGTTTCTATTTGGTTGATTTCAGCCCTGAGTTTGATTATTTCCTGCCTTCTACTCCTCCTGGGTGTATTTGCTTCTTTTTGTTCTAGGGCTTTTAGTTGTGCAGTCAACTTGTTAGTGTGTGCTCTTTCCAGTTTCTTTTTGTAGGCACTTAGAGCTATGAGCTTTCCTCTTAGCACTGCCTTCATGGAGTCCCACAAGTTTTGGTATGATGTGTCCTCATTTTCATTGAAATCTAAAAAGTCTTTAATTTCTTTCTTTATTTCTTCCTTGACCAAGTCATCATTGAGTAGAGAGTTGTTCAGTTTCCACGTGCACATGGGTTTTCCATTGGTTTTGTCATTATTAAAGACCAGTCTTATTCCATGGTGATCTGATAAGAGGCAAGGGATTATTTCAATATTTTTGTATCTGTAGAGGCTTGTTTTGTGACCAATTATATGGTCTATTTTGGAGAAGGTACCATGAGGTGCTGAGAAAAAGGTATATTCTTTTGTTTTAGGATGAAATGTTCTATAGATGTCTGTTAAGTCCATTCGGTTCATAACTTCTGTTAATGTCAAAGTGTCTCGGTTTAGTTTCTGTTTCCATGATCTGTCCATTGCTGAGAGTGGGGTGTTGAAATCCCCCACTATTATTGTGTGAGGTGTAATGTGTGTTTTGAGCTTTAGTAAAGTTTCTTTTATGTATGTAGGTGCCCTTGCATTTGGGGCATAGATGTTCAGAATTGAGAGTTCACCTTGGTAGCTTTTTCCTTTGATGAGTATGAAGTGTCCTTCCTTATCTTTTTTGATTAATTTTGGATGGAAGTCGATTTTATTTGATATTAGAATGGCTACTCCAGCTTGTTTCTTGGGACCATTGGCTTGGAAAATTGTTTTCCACCCTTTTATTCTGAGGTAGTGTCTGTCTTTGTCACTGAGGTGTGTTTCTTGTATGCAGCAAAATTCTGGGTCTTGTTTGTGTATCCAGTCTGCTAGTCTGTGTCTTTTTATTGGGGAATTGAGACCATTGATGTTAAGAGATATTAAGGAAAAATGATTGTGGCTTCCTGTTATTTTTGTTATTAGAGGTAAAGTTATGTTTGTATAGTTATCTTCTTTTGGGGTTGTTGGAAGATTACTTCCTTGCTTTTTCTAGGTTGTAGTTTCCCTCCTTGTGTTGGCGTTTTCCATCCATTATCCTTTGAAGTGCTGGGTTTGTGGGAAGATATTGTGCAAATTTGGTTTTGTCATGGAATATCTTGGTTTCACCATCTATATTGATTGAGAGTTTTGCTGGGTATAGTAATCTGGGCTGGCAATTGTGTTCTCTTAGGGTCTGTATGATGTCTGTCCAGGCTCTTCTGGCTTTTATAGTCTCTGGTGAGAAGTCTGGTGTAATTCTTATAGGTCTGCCTTTATATGTTACTTGACCTTTTTCCCTTACTGCTTTTAGTATTTTTTCTTTGTTTTGTGCATCTGATGTTTTGATTATTATGTGACGGGAGGTATTTCTTTTCTGGTCTAGTCTATTTGGTGTTCTGTAGGCTTCTTGTATGTTTATGGGCATCTTGTTCTTTAGGTTAGGGAAATTTTCCTCAATGATTTTGTTGAAGATATTTACTGGCCCTTTAAGTTGGTAATCTTCATTCTCATCTATACCTATTATCCTTAGGTTTGGTCTTCTCATTGTGTCCTGGATTTCCTGGATGTTTTGAGTTAGGAGTTTTTTGCTTTTTTCATTTTCTTTGACAACTGTGTCAATATTTTCCACCGTATCTTCTGCATTTGAGATTCTCTCTTCTATCTCTTGTATTCGGTTGGTGATGCTTGCGTCTGTGACCCCTGGTCTCTTTCTTAGGTTTTCTATCTCCATGGTTGTCTCCCTTTGAACTTTCTTTATTGTTTCTATTTCCATTTTCAGATCCTGAATGTTTTTGTTTAATTCCTTCTTTGTGTTTTCTTGCATTTCTTTAAGGGATTTCTGTGATTCCTCTTTAAGGGCTTCTATCTGTTTACTTGTACTCTCCTGTATTTCTTTAAGGGAGTTACTTAATTCCTTCTTATAATCCTCTATCATCATCATGAGAAGTGATTTTAATTCTGAATCCTGCTTTTCAGGTGTGAAGGGGTGTTCAGGGCTTGCTATATTAGGAGAACTGGGCACTGATGATGCCAAGAAACTTTGGTTTCTGTTGCTTATGTTCTTGCGCTTGCCTTTCGCCATCTGGGTAACTCTAGTGGTACCTGCCCTCTCTGTGTAAGATTGGAATCTGTATTTCCAGTTATCTTGCTTATTGCAGAGCTCCTCGGAGTCCAGAGGTCTCTGTGGTCTTATGCCCCTAATCTCCCGGGTGGAAGAACTCCTGGGACTCAGGCCACCTCTTGGATCTGGTAATCCTTCTGTTCTGAGTGCAGTGGCTCCTCGGCTGCTCTGAGTGCAGTGGGTTCTCGATGACTCAGGATTCAGTTTCAGCTGCTCTGAGTGCAGTGGCTCCAGCTGCTCTGAGTGCAGTGGGTCCCTGATGACTCAGAATTCAGTTTCAGCTGCTCTGAGTGTAGTGGCTCCTGGATGACTCAGGATTCAGTTTCTCCACAGGACAGGAGCAGACCGACTCTGTGTCTGCTCCAGTCCAAGGGACCAGGCAGGGGCCGAAGGGAAGTGGAATTCCGGAGGGGTGGGGTTTGGGTAGCTGCTGTGCCCAGGATGTCCCTGGCTCCCAGATGTATTTCTGGGGTTTAGGGAGTGAGATGGAGTTCTTACCAGCTGCTCTGAGTGCAGTGTCTCCTGGATGACTCAGGATTCAGTTTCTCCACAGGACAGGAGCAGACCGACTCTGTGTCTGCTCCAGTCCCAGGGACCAGGCAGGGGCTGAAGGGAAGTGGAATTCCGGAGGGGCGGGGTTTGGGTAGCTGCTGTGCCCTGGATGTCCCTGGTTCCCAGATGTATTTCTGGGGCTTAGGGAGTGAGATGGAGTTCTTACCAGCTGCTCTGAGTGCAGTGGCTCCTGGATGACTCAGGATTCAGTTTCTCCACAGGACAGGAGCAGACCGACTCTGTGTCTGCTCCAGTCCAAGGGACCAGGCAGAGGCCGAAGGGGACCATTCTTTATATATTACTCATATGTGGTTTCATACAACTTTTCCAGGTTTATTAGTTCAATGAAATGATAAAATTGACCAATTACTAATAGAAAATGTATTAGAAGCCTAAAATTTTAATGAAAAATTATCATATTAATGGGAATAAAATATATGTACACAGACACACACTTACATATAGGTACAAAAATTGATGTGTATTGATAAAAATAAATACAAAAAGAAAATGGAAAACAAGAGTCTAACATATTAAAAACCGGATTTGCAGAACAATTGAAGATAAATACTGTACATTAAATAAACTATTATTTGCTATCTTTCAAATATTTAGCTATAATCTACATCCTATTCTGTAAATGGCCTCCTGAAATTTTCCAAATTTTTTATATCTCACCTGTTACAATTCACACAAAGTAAGCACAGTAGTACAACAATTTGTGAATGTATACCTATTCTCTACAACTCTTTTCTATGAAAATTATCCTCAAAGAAGTTTTGAATATCTATAGAACATTAAAGTGTTGTGTTGAATGGTATAAATTTTAATTATATTTATATGGTATCTATTAATTTGAGTATTTATTATCTTTAATGCATACAGGAGAAAAATAAAGAATGAATTATTTAAAGCGTATTAAATTGGTTAGAATAGAAGATACACTAGTGTTACAAACTATTTTGATAATTTAATAATTTAGATTATTCTGGTTTTGACTTATTTAGTCCTGAAATAACACAAGTCCTCCTATTGTCACAATAGTGTCCCTATCTCTTTAATTTAGGCCTTTCTTTTGTTTCTCTGGTTTCTAAAATATGGAAGAAAGCAAGGCAGTTTGTGTTCATCGGGAAACTATTAATAATATTCTTGTAAATAAGTTTATTATCTAAATAATTTTAAACTCATAATGAATACCATATAACTGATCAGGAAAGTCATTGTTCATGTAGAACCTGGATACCTAACTGTGGGCTTTGTCTGTTTTATCAGCCAGAGGCTCCTAAGAAATGTACAGAATTTCACATCCATGCATACATGCTGGATCATAGTAAGCATTTTAACACAGCCCTTCAGTGATCCATAGTCACTAAATCATTATTAGGAATTGAAGGTTTAGAAATTATAGGAAATCATTTTTAGAATAACTTGGCAATTGGGGAACTAGCAGTGATAATTGCTTACTTTTCTCGTTCAAACATTTCTAGAATAATGAATGTCCTTAGGGAATATTTATTTCGCAACACACAGTACCTGAAGAAGTTAAACTCAGGACAGAGCCTCATAACTGCTCAGTTGAAAGTGGGTATGAAATTGAAACTCCAGGGGCACAGACTAGGTGAGTCCTGGAAGAAGGTGACTTGGGATGCAGACCAGGCTCAAAGGTACTGTTGTCATTGAGGACTAGGTCTTGTCTTTAAATACTAATTGTAGAATGCTTGGTGCCTGCTTCTTTCTATTTCAGGATGAATTCAATAGGCAAGGAGCAAAGGAAATTTGATTTTGAATATTTCAGAAGTGGTTAGATAGTGTGTATTTCTCACATACTCACAATTGTTATTTAGGATTATAAGGACTGGAGCAATCACTGAAAGAAGTCAAGTAAAAGAGGCCAAATATTACCATTCATTCATGTAATTATTCCCTTATTCTGAAAAGCACAATAAAAACCTTCAATGTGCCAGACATGTATTACTGAGAGGAATGGCATATAAGTCCAAAAGGTCATCTGGCTAATAGTATAGTTTATTTCCCAAAGAAGTAAGAGGTTCAGAATTGACATCTTCCTAAGCACATTGTAGAAAATATGATTTTGGAGAGTCACACCATGTCAGCAGTAGTTTTAAATGGGATATAGAAAGGATTACATATTTACTAGATAACAAAGGAAAACTGCATGGTGACTCACTTTCAAATACAATGAGGACCATTCTAAAATGCAGACAACAAATAACTATGATGTACTCTAGGTACTGTAAGCAGCCAAATATGTTCATCACAGAAGGGGGGGTGGTATTCATGAAGATCTTAGCAGAATCAAGTGAGTGGGCTATTGGAAAAATTTTAATCACTGTATGGGCATTTCTTCTCTGCCTTTAACCATTTAGTTCCCAGATAATAGAAATACACACACACACATACACACACACACACACACATTTTATATTTATGACGAACCTTAATCAGCATGAGAGAGGGGTAGATATTTTTCCTCTATAATATTATGTCCATTTGCCAATTTTCTCATTATATACTTGGCCATGTTTCATATGTACTGCTCTTAACTCCAGTTAGCCAACCCACACAGTCATTATTTTAAGATTCTTACCAGATGGCGGCTTCCTCTTCCATACACCTTATTCTCCCTAACTTGTGGTCTCCTATGACCTTCAAATCAGGAATGCTAAACCCTGGTTATGTCTCTTCTGGCTAGTTATTGGCTGTTTCCATCTTTGTTTATCAATCAGAGAAATTTGGGGGCAAGGTCACATAGCTTCAATTGGGTCTGTGTGCAGACCCTCTCTTTACAGGGGATACCAGATCTTGGGGGATCCTCACTTAGCATTACAATACACAGCAAAGGCCAAACCTCAACAGTGAATCGTGATGGTTTTACAAATAAATTTAAAGGGCTTGCTTCTCTAGGTCTATGAATGTGAATTATCACAACATTTAATGTGCAATATAGTCCATGAACATAAGTAAGTATTTTTTCATTCTTCAAATAACAAACTGACATATTATTCCTATATAACTATTAGAGTTTGTATCTTTTATGCTTCCAAACATCACAAACTGTCGTATAACATGTTTTCTGCAAACTAATTATATCACCTATGTCAACATCAGTACTTCATGGTGCCAATATCCTTTCCTTAACTAGAATATCCACAGTGAATGTCACTGCCTGAAATTTAGCATAATGGCTTTATATTAGTGCCTCCTAACTTCATATTCACAGGAGCACAGGAGACATGGAAGCCTTAGCAAGGCCTGGGAGAGAGTACAGCTGTGGTAAATGGTCAGCACTAAGAGCATTATTGGTTTAAGTATTAGGCATCATTGTGACCTCTTGGCTGTATTCCAGTTCAACATCTCCTGAGCTGAAAAGCCACATCAGAGATCTTTCAGAAATCACTGAGTATTAATGTATTAGGATAATCAAAAATTATATAGTATAATTTGATACATTCTAAGATTTGGTTTTCATGAAAAGTTATGCATTTCCATTCATTTTTACTTAATCTATGAATTTTATTGTTTCATTTATTGAATATTTTAGCTTTACATATGAATTGGACATTTATACACTTATAGTATGTTGACAGTCATTTAAAAACAATTTGGCATTTAATCAATTTGGCCTTCTTTAATTTATTTTCACTGTTTTTAATATATAACAAATCATAACCTATTTAGTATTTTACATTTAATTTAATAGGTAATGAGATCAAATTTTCTTGTTCTTATATGGACGAGGTTGCAGTAACTTTGAAGGCATGCTTGCTACAAGTCATATTTCTTACCATGAAAAATGCATGATCTCTCATTCAATTTAAGTCAAAAGGAAACAAAAGTTTCATAGTGTTAGTTCTTATCTATGATTCCTACAATTATGACTGAAATTTATGTAATCAATTTCAATAACAAGAGTAGATTTTCACTTTTATTTTATAGAAATAGCACACTGAGCTAAATTTTTGTTAGGTACATGATCTGTAACAATTATGGTTACATATAACATGCTTTGAATTTTTGTTTTATTCTGATAATTATGGGAGACTCACATGAATTTTCAGAGAAAATATTAAATCTATAGACATTGGAATAATTGCATAGCAAAAACATATTTATGAGTGGTAAAAACATTAAGATTTTAAAATGAAAATTTGAATATTGAATATGCCTAATAGTATTTATTTTTATGGTTGTGAATTTAGTCAAATTTTTGTTTGTCATGCATCAATGCAGGGAATATTGGTATAATTCTGTATTTAGTAGAAGCCCATGATTATGCAATAATAACCCATTATGTTACAACTTTTATTGCATCTTCCTCCAAGATTTATTTTGTCTATAAATGTTATCACATATTTAGAACCCAGCTCTATTTAATATATGCTAATAGGGAAGGTTTAGGTTGTGACTGTCTTAAAGCAGAGCAGATGTCACATCAATTTTACTGCTGCAGTGCCCAAGAGCAGTGTTATTTCTTTCGTAATTGAGCAGTGTTTAGAAAGAGATGGAAAGTAAGAGATAGAGAGAAAATTAGGAGGAATAAAATGTGGGCAGGTGGAAAAAGTTGCCAGATTCTACCTTTGAAGTTGTTATTAGAATAACTTTACTCAACCTAAAAGCTCCCAGGTGCACAACAATCTTGATATTTCTATAGGTTTACAGTTTTTTATTCCCAATTTTAGATGGTTCAGATCTTCACATGCTATCAGTAGCTATTTCTATTCATGAAATTTGGCGTAGAGTTAAGAGCTCTATATTAAATAAATTTTAAGAGGTGAACAAATAATCTTAATAATATTTAATATTTGTATACGTTACCAGTCTACCTACAATAAAACACAAGTTCCAAATACAACAATGAACAAAGAAGTAATAGCACCTGATTAATGTAACTGAGTTTAGAATGCGGACAAGTGATATAATATTAAAAGTCAGTTGCCTTCAAATAAAATAAGAGTTATTTATAGCTGCTGAGGTGATATTGAGAAGATACAGAGATTAAGCAGGTAGGTGCGATTCTTCAGAGATTCTGTTTTCTCTTGGAGATAAGGTTAAGCAACCAAACTATGCAATAATTTTTGCTTGTGTTTATAAACATGTTTACATTTTTGTATTGGAAAACTTTTATTAATGTTGGAGCCATCTTATATGACTTAGAAGAATAAGAATGTTAGGAAATAAATTAATGCATAATTCATATTGATATGTGTTTTGCATCTGAATAAAAAGCAACTACATATATTAGTCTCTTAGAAATGAAAGAAAAAAGAATGGAAACAGGCAACCTCAGAATATACGAAATGGGAGTACCCTCCAGAATGTGCCAAAGACCGGGAAGGAGAGAGACTCTCAGGACTCAAAGGGAGGGACCTTAGATGAAATGCCATACAGTGGGGAGACGGAACTTGTAGAGCCCACCTCAAGCAGAAAGACAGGGCATCAAGTGAGAGATGGGGTTGTCAACCCAAAGTCAAAAACTCTGACCCATAATTGTTCCTGTCTGAAAGAACTGCAGGAATAAAAATGGAGAGGAGCCTGAGAAAAAGGAGGTCCAGCGGCAGTACCAAATTGGGATCAGGCTCGAGGGGAGGCTCCAAGGCTGAACCTTATTACTGAGGCTAAGGTGTGCTCACAAAAAGAGACCTCTCATGACTGCCTTCTGAAAGACACAACAATCAGCTGAAAGAGTCAGATACAGATATTTGCACTCAACCAATGAACAGAAGCTGTTGACCACTGTAGTTGAATTAAGGAAAAGCTGGAAGAAGCTGTGGGGAAGGGCAACCCAATAGGAGAAGCAGCAGTCTCAATTACTCTGGACCCCTGAGATCTCTCAACCACTGAACCACCAATCAGGCAGTATACATCAGCTGATAAGAGGACCCAAAACATATACAACAGAGGACTGCCGTGTCTGGATTCAGTCAGAGAAGATGCACTTAACTCTCAAGAGATTGGAGGCCTCAGGAGTGGAGAGGTATGCTGGAGTGGGGAGTAGGAAGGGAGGAGACATTCTTGGGGAGGGAGGGGAGGAGGTATGGGATGAGGAACAGTCAGAAGGTGGACTGGGAGGGGTATAATACCTATAGTGTAAAAAAAAGATTAAATAAAAAACAACGCTAAAAAAAGAAATTAAGGCATTAATTGGGCAGACAAGATAACTCCAAGGGTAAACGCTCTTTCAACACAATCCTGATAGCCTGAGATCCATTCTCTGAACCTGAATGGTAGAAGGAGAAAACATGCTGTCCAAACCTAACCACTGGCATTATAGTATGCGCCATTACATACCATACCCTGTGCATATATGCTTCATATAAAGAAACAAGTAGTAGTAATAATAATAATAATAATAATAATAATATTTTTAAAAAGAAATGAAAATACTACCATAATCTATGTGTATATTATATGTAGAATCAAGAAGAAAGCTTTTCATTGAGCCTTATATATCTTCAGAGTTTCCTGAGTCCATTATTTTTAATCATTTAACATGTATTATTTTTAACATCTGGACATACTGATTTTTACTGTAAATTGTGAATTGACGTAAATGAGACAAATGTTGCTTTAAATACTTCTTTGGTTTATTAAGTGCTATGAAAACCACTAATTGGTTTATGATAAACCTATCCATAAGACTGTGAGGCTTGATTTCCTTACCATATTGAACAATAAAGAACACTACTATCATGAGTTGTTTTTGTGTTAGACTGTTCTTCAAGTTCTCTCAGAGCTACTTGAGAGACCTAGTATATGTGGATGGTTTGTATTTTAATAGATTGACTTCAAAATATTTGCTGGAAGTTTGATATTTTATGTCGTTGCTACTACATTTTTAAAAATTTTATAGATGCCATTGAAATATTTTTAATGTTAGGACACATAACAATTAAGTAGAAGTACTGAAAACAATGTTTGAATTTTAAGGACTAACAAATATAAACCTTGTGGTGATGGTTCACATGAGAAAAAGCAGTCTTAAAACGGTACAGAAGCAAAAACTATCTTACAGAGTATTGAAAATAGGTGTGACTTAAGTTTAAAACTAAAGTAAGAAAAACATAACTAGTATTTTTAGTGCATGAATAACTCTATAACTCTGCCTTGCTCAATAGTTATTGGGAAAGCATTTACAAAGTTATTGTACACACAAATATCTAAACAATACAGTAAAAATTAAGCACAATAACATACATGCAATGCTTCAAAAATAGTGTCTATTTTGGGACAGTATAATTTTTAGTATCCTTTGATAGTATTTTAAAAATGTATAAGATGCATTAGGTCTTTAGTTTGATAGTACTGCCATGATGTCCACTTATCATGTGGAGGGAAAATGGTTCAATACCCTCATGGTATTCATGACACCGTTGTAGCAATGAGAATGTCTTCCAGTCCAGATGTTATTATAGCTCACAGGTTTGACCTAAAGATAAAAATGTTGAGCAGCTCTTTCCTCCAGTAGTGTCCACAATAGCTTTCAGCACTGTGAAAGCTAGCTAGCAGTGATGAAATTCAAGGCCAAGCCAGGTACGTTCGTAAGTTTATGTTCTATGATTCAAGTACATGGTGGTGCCTTCAGCAAGAAGTTGACACACTGAGCTCTGTTGTGTAATCTATGTTAATGAGAATAGCCTGTGATTTTGGCACGGGTTGATGAAACCTCCCTGGCCGACAAATTCCAAAGAGGGAACCTAGTTGCCCAAGATGGTGGATGACTATAAGGGAACAATGTCATCCAGACACAGATGACAGCTGCACAGGTGAACTCACAGTGATTGTGACAATATACATAATTCCTGTGCAAACTCAAACTGATTCAAAAAGTGCATTTCATAACTATCCCAATAATACCATGCTTTTGAGTTATATGTTATTGACGGCCTGAGTCATTTGTTCCCTAATAAATGTTAACTAGAATTATATTGTATACAAAAAGTACAACAGAATACTTGAGTTTTTTTCTTACTAAAGCTTTAATAATGAATGAATAAAGCTGCCAGAACATTTTTCACAGTTCTTTGTACAGAAAATTATTCCCATTTAGCCTGGATATAAACTAAGAAACAGTAAATGAAGTGCATAGAAGATGTGTCTTCACACTTACAATATGTTGTAAGCCAGTTTTACAAAGTTTCAAGGTTTTATATTTTACTCCAATAATACATTTTGTGTGATATGTGTCTAGATACTCCTGGAGCATCAAATTTCTATAGGATTAGGCTCATCTTCTCCCATTGAGGTCAGACAAAGCAGTCATCTGCTTCCTATGAGTCTAGTCCCATGGCCTAGCCTGTGACCAATCTTTGATTGGTGGCTTAATCTCTGGGAGCTCTCAAGGATCTGGGTTAGTTGACACTGTTGTTCTTCCTATGGGGTTGCAATCCCTTTCAGCTCCTTCATTCCTCCCCCTAACTCTTCCATTGGAGTTCCTGACTTCAGTCCAATGGTTGACTGTAAATATCTGCATTTGTGTCTGTTGGTTTCTGGTAGAGCCTCTCAGAGGACAGTCACACTAAGCTACTGTCTACAACCACAACATATCAGTAATAGTGTCAGGGTTTGTGCCTGTGCATAGGATGGTACCCAAATTAGACCAGTCACTGGAGAGCTTGTCCTTCAGTCTCTGCTCCATTTTTGTGCCTGCATTTCCCTTAGACAGGAACAATACTGGATCAAAGCTTTTGAAGATGGTTGACTGACCCCATGCTTCAGCTAGAGATTATGTGTATCTACTGGTGGTCTTCTCTCCAGGTTCCAAAATTATGGCTAAAGCCATCCCCATAGAGTCCTGGGAGCCTCTCGCATTCCAGGTCTCTGGGATTTTCTAGTGATTCTCACCACCCCAACCCCCACTGTTGCATACTTCCCTTCATTCTCTTGGCTCCCTGGGCTTCTCTTCTTTCTCTGCCATGCATGATCCTGCCCTGTTTTTCAACTCTCCTACACAAGACCCTTCCTCTCTCTGCCTCCTGTGATTATTTTGTTCCTCCTTTTAACTGTGATTGAATTATCCACACTTGGGCTTTCATTTTTGTTAAGCTTGAAATTGTGAGTTGTATCATGATTGTTCTGTATTTTTTGGTTAATATCCATTTATCAGTGAGTACATACCATGCATGTCTTTTGGGGTTGGGTTACCTCACTTAGGATGATATTTTCTAGTTCCATTGATTTGCCTGTAAATTTCATGATGTCCTTGTATTTAATAGTGGGATAGTATATCACCGTGCAAATGAACTACCTTTTCTGCATCCACTCTTTGTTTGAGGGGCATCTGGGCTGTTTCCAGCTTCTGGCTATTACAAATAAGGCCACTGTGAACATAAGTGGAGCATGTGTCCTTGTGGTATAGTGGAACATGTTTTGGTGTAGGCTAAGGACTGGTACTGCTTGTTCTTCATTATAGAACTATTTCCAATTTTCAGAGGAACCTCCATATTGACTTCCAGAGTGGCTGTACCAGTTTTCAATCCCATCAGCAACAGTGGAGGCTTTCTCTTTCTCCACATCCTTGCCAGTGTGTGCTGTCACCTGAGTGGTTTTTTTTTTTTTAATCTTAGCCATTCTGACTGGTATAAGGTCAATTTTGGTTTGTCTTTCCTTGATTACTAAGGATGCTGAACATCGCTTTAAGTGCTTCTCAGTCATTTGAGATTCCTCTGTTGAGAATGCTGTTTAGCTCTGTAACCTATTTTTTTCATTGGGATATTTGGTTTTTTTGGAGTCTGCCTTCTTGAGTATGTTGTTTATTTCACATCTCTATTGGATGTAGGAATAGTGAAGATCTTTTTCAAATCTGTAGTTTACCATTTGTCCCATTGATAGTGTCCTTTTCCTTTCAGAAGAATTTTAGTTCCATGAGGTCTCATTTATCAATTGTTGATCTTAGAGCCTCAGCCATTGGTGTTCCGTTCAGGAAATTTTCCCCTGTGCCAATGCATTCTAGGCTATTTGCCATTTTCTTTTATATTAGACTCTGTATATCTGTATTTATTTGGAGGTCTTTGATCCACTTGGCCTTGATCTTTGTACCAGGTAATAGATATGGATCAATTTGCATTCTTCTACATGTAGAACACCAGTTAGGTCAGAACCATTTGTTGAAGATTATTTCTTTTTTTCTACTGTATGGTTTGGCTTCTTTGACAAATAAGTGTCCATAGGTGTGTGGATTTGTTTCTGGATCTTCAATTCTATTCCATTGATTGACCTGTCTGACTTTGTACTATTATGCAGTTTTTCTCACCACTGCTTTATATGTAGCACAGCTTGAGTTTGAAGGATAGTGCTTTCCCCCAAATGTTCTCTATTGTTGAGAGTTGTTTTGACTATCCTGGGTTTGTGTTTTTCCATATGAAGTTGAGAATTGCTCTTTACATGACTTTGAAAAATTGTGTTGGCATTTCAATGGGGATTTTATTGAATCTTTAGACTGCTTTTGGTAAGAAAGCATTTTTTACTATGCTCATCCTACTATTCCATTAACATAAAGATTTTTATCATGTTCTGAGGTCTTTGATTCTTTTTCCCCCTAGGGATTTGAAGTTCTTTACATACAGATCTTTCACTTGTGTGGTTAGAGTTACACGAAGTTATTTTATAGTATTTGTGTAAAGGGTATTGTAAAGGGTATTGTTTCCCTAATTTCTTTATCAACCTATTTATCATTTGTATAAAGAAAGTCTAATGATTTGTTTGAGGCAATTTGATGTCCAGCCACATTGCTGAAGTTGTTTCTCAGCTGTAGTCGTTCTCTGGTAGAATTTTTGGTGTCCCTTATATATGCTAATCATATCACCTGCAAATAGTGATACCTTGATTTCTTCCTTCCTAATTGGTATCCCTTTTGATCTTCATTGTTGTCTAATAGCCTTCAAGCTAGAACTTTGAGTACTATATTGAATAGATATGGAGAGAATGGGGCAGTCTTTTCTTGTCCCTGATTTTCAGGGGATTGTTTCTAGATTCTCTCCATTTAATTTGATGTTGGCTTTTGTTTTGCTCTATATTGCTTTTATTATGTTTAAGTGTGTGCCATGAATTCCTAATCTCATTTTTTTTTTTTACCGTGAAAGGGAGTTGTAATTTTTAAAAGACATTTACGAAATATTATAGGCGATCATGTGATTTTTCTTTGAGTTTGTTTATTTTGTGGATTATGTTCATGGGTTTTTCATATATTGAACCATTTCTGCATTCCTGGGATTAAGCTTACTTACCATGGTGAATGATGATGTTGATGTATTCTTGTGTTCAGTTTTTGATAATTTTATTGAGTATTTCTGCATTCATATTCATAAGCATATTTTGTCTGACATTCTTTTTGTGTGTCTTTGTGTGGTTTATGTATCAGAGTAACTGTGGCTTCAGACAATTAATTATGTAGATTTCCTTATGTTTCTATTTTGTTAAATTATTTGAGGAGTCTTGGTATTAACTGTTGTTTTAATGTCTGCTAGAATTTTGAACTAAAATCATTTGGCACTAGTCTTTTTGTGGTTGTGAAGATTAAACGACTGATTCTATTTCCTTCGTGGTTACAGGAGTGTTTCGATGGTTTACCTGATCTTGATTTAACTTTAGTAAGTGGTATCTGTCTAGAAAATCATCCATTTCATTTAGATTTTTCCAGGGTTGTTGAATACAGGTTTTTGTAGTAAGATCTGATAATATTTTTAAATTTCCACAGTTTCTGTTGTTATGTCTCCCTTTTCATTTCTGATTTTGTTATTATGGATACTGTCTCTATGTCCTTTAGTTAATTTGGCTAAGGGTTTATCTATCTTGTTGATCTCACAAACCATATTTTAATTTTCTTGATTCTTTGTACAGTTCTCATTGTTTCTAATTGGTTGTATTCAGACCTGAGTTTGATTATTTCTTCCCTTCTACTGCTGTTGGGTGTGTGTTTACTTTTTTTCCTCTAGTGGTTTCAGATGTGTGGTTAGGTTGTTAGTATAGGACCTCTCAAATTTCTTTATGAATGCACTTAGTGCTATGAATTTTATTCTTAGCATTGCTTTCATTGTGCCCTATAAGTCTGAGTATGTTCTGCATTAATATTTATTGAATTCTAAAAGTTCTTTAATTTTGTTCTTTATTTCTTCCCTGATCAATTTATCATTGAATAGACAGTTATTCAGTTTCCATGATTATGTGAGCTTTCTTTTGTTTTTGTGGTAAATGAAGTCCAGGCTTTGTCTGTGGTGATCTGATAGAATGCAGGGAAGTATTTTAGTCTTCTTTTATATGTTTAGACTTGTTTTATGTTTGATTTTATTGTCCATTCTGGAGAAGGTCCCATTAGGTGCTGAGAAGATTGTGTATTGTTCTAGAATAAAATGCCCTGAAAATATATAAATCCATTTGGTTCATAACTTCTGTTAATTTCACTGTCTTTTTTTTTTTTTTTAAGATTCTATTTCAAATCTGTCCATTTTTGAGAGTGGAGTGTTGATATCTCCCACTATTCTTGTGTGAGGTTTAGCGTGTGTTTTGAGCTTTAAAGTTTCTTTTATGAACATGGTTACCCTTGAATTTGAGGCATAGATGTTCAGTATTAAGTGTTTATCTTGGTGGACTTTTCCTATGGTGGGTATGAAGTGTCCTTCCCCATTTCTTTTGTTGTCTTTTGGTTAAAAATTAAGGTATTGAATATTGTAATGGCTACTTAAGCTTGTTTCTTGGAACCATTTACTGGGAATTTTTTTCTAGCCTTTTTCTCTGAGGTAGTGTGTCTTTGTCACAGAGATATGTTTTTGTATGCAGCAAAATGCTTGATCCTGTTAATGTATCCAGTCTGTTAGCTTTTGTCTTCTTATTGGTGGATTGAGCCCATTGATGTTTAGAGATATTAAAGACCAATGATTGCTATTTCCTAGTATTTTTGTTGCTAGACACGATATTATGTGTATGTGGTTCTCTTCTTTTGGATTTGTTGTAAGATGATCAATTTCTTGTATTTTCTTGGGTGTAGTGACCCACCCTGTGTTGCAATTTTTTTCTAGTATCCTCTGTAGGGCTGTATTAGTAGAAAGATGTTATTTAAATTTGGTTTTTGTCACAGAATATCTCGGTTTCTCCATCAATGATGATTGAGTGTTTTGCTGGGTAAAGTAGACTGGGCTGGGATTTCTATTCTACGGTCTGCATGACATCTGTTCTGTGTCTTCTGGCTTTTAGAATCTCTGTTGAGATCTTTGGTGTAATTCTGATATATCTGCTTTTTTCCTTTACAACCTTTAATAGTCCTTCTTTGTTCTATGCATTTAGTGTTTTCATTATTATGCAAGGAGAGGAATTTCTTTTCTGGTCCAAACTATTTGGTGTTCTGTGAGCTTCTTGTACATTTATGGTTATCTCTTTCTTTAGGTTAGGGAAGTTTTCTTTTATGGTTTTGTTGCAGATATTTTCTGGGCCTATGAACTGGGAATCTTCACCTCTTCTATTCCAATTATTCTTAGTTGTGGACTTTTTGTTGTGTCCTGGATTTCCTAGATGTTTGGGTAAAAAGCCTATTACACTTTTTGCTTTCTTTGACTGATGTTTTAATATCTTCTATGATATCTTTTATACCTGAGATTCTTTCTTCTATCTATTGTATTCTGTTGGTGATGCTTGCATCTGTAGCTCCTGATCTCTGCCCTAGGTTTTCTGCCTCCAGGGTTTGTGATTTCTTTATTCTTATATTTTCATTTTGAGATTATGAACTGTTTGGTTCATTTCTTTCACCTGCTTGATTTTGTTTTCCTGTATTTCTTTAAAGGATTTATTCATTTCATCTTTAAGTACTTCTACCTATTTGCCTGTGTTTTCCTGTATTCCTCTAAGGGAGTTATTTATATCTTCCTTAAAGGCTTCTATCATCTTCATGAGATGGGATTTTAAGTCAGAAAATTGGTTTTCAGGTATGTTATGATATGTTCAGGGCTTGCATGGTGGAAAAAGTGGGTTCTAATGGTACCAGATTACCTGACTTCTGTTGCTTAGGTTCTTGTGCTTGCCTCTTATTGTCTGGTTACCTCTCTGTTAATTGGCCTGGGTGTCTTTTACTGGAACCTGCCTGCTTGGAGGCAGTAGAACTCTGTGACCTGGGTCAGATCAGGCCTCCTGGGAAGCAGGCAGTGCTGTTTGTGTTTTGGGGTAGGGCTCTTATGTCCTTTATTAGAGCTTTGGAGACAGGCATGCTGTAAAGCATGGGAGAGAAGGCAGGCAGCTTATCTGCCCCAGAGGGAAGTGCAGGTCTAAAGGATGATGGGAATATGGCAGAGGGGAGAGATCCTCCTTCTGCTCTATTGGGGTTCCAGCTGGCTTGGTTAATTGAGCATGGTTCTCATCTGTGTCTCTGATTACACCAGACCCCTTGGACACAATCAGGCTGTGGGGTGTCGGAGAGGGGCAGGCAAGCCCATCTGCTCTGAGTAGAAGTGCAGAGTGGGAAGAAGAAACTTCTTACCTTTTAATGACAAAATTCTAATTCATTTAGAAATTTACTTTGTGTACACAATCAATAGTTAATTCACAGTTTAATAAGATAGAAGACAGTAATTATACTTTCCCCTAGTTAATGTGTTTCTGCATGGCAGTACTTCCTAGTTCACAACATATAAATGGAAAAGGAAGAACTGAGTTAAGCCTGTTTCTCTAATTTGAACATGTAGAAACACCCAATTTTCCACTTTAGAGATTGTCAATATGAACATGCAACACAAAAATTGTACTGCAGATTTTTTTGAATGATAAGATGCCAGTAATACTTAATTCTCTACACTATAAAAATTTAAAAACACATTGTATTAGCTATTGGTTTTGCTGGTATATAATAGGAGTGAATATGGGCACATTGTCTTAGTGAGTTCATTAGAAAACCAATACTGACTGGTTCTCTTCCAAGATTTGGTTTCCAAACCAGAATCCAGTGCTAGTATCACCATATGTTCAGTACTTAATCCTAGCAACACCAAGTTTCAAGTATTTAATGCAACAGTAGTTCCAGAGGTGAATTAATTTTCACTTTGGAGTATTTAAAGATTTTATGTATCTTAAGCATTGTAGAAATAGTAACATCTAAAAGTAGAGGCGTGGAGATCCCATCTGAAATTAGATTTTGGATAATAATACATTGTTTTGGGGGGAAAGCTTACTTCCTCCAAACACTGGGACATTATCTCCTACTAATACCCATTCTACATCTCAAATTCAGGCATAGTTTTGAACTCATGAAAATTTTAAGGCTGTAATTCAGTGCATAAGAAGCGCATTCTTAATTTTTAGTATATGTTTAAAAAGTATAATCAAAAGTTAATTATATTTATCTAAGTTCATTCACTTAAGATAATTATATCGAGGACAAACATATACTAAAGCAGAAAAAAATTACATGGGAATCTTTTGTAAATGTAAAAGAAAAATAAAATCTTACTGTTTAATTGGCTTACAAATCTTTTTCTCCTTAGATCTGAATAGAGGACATGGCAGCAGGAAACTACTGCACAGTGACTGAGTTCTTCTTGGCTGGGCTTTCAGAGAAGTCAGAACTCCAGCTGCCCCTCTTTCTCTTTTTCACAGGAATCTATTTGATCACTGTGGCAGGGAACCTGGGCATGATCACACTAATTGGGCTCAGTTCCCGTCTGCACACACCCATGTACTATTTCCTCAGCAGTCTGTCCTTCATTGACTTCTGTCAGTCAACAGTTATTACTCCTAAAATGCTAGTGAGTTTTGTGACAGAGAAGAACCTCATCTCCTACCCTGGATGCATGGCTCAGGTCTATTTCTTCACTACTTTTGGCATTGCAGAGTGCTACACATTAGCTGCAATGGCATATGACCGATATATTGCCATTTGTAACCCCTTGCTTTACAATGTAACCATGTCCTTTCAGACGTACTGTTCTCTTGTTTCAGGGGCATATATATTTGCTGTTTTCTGTGCATCCTTAAACACCGGCTTCATGTTTAGGATTCAGTTCTGCAAATTAGATGTGATTAACCACTATTTCTGTGATCTTCTTCCCCTCTTGCAACTTGCATCCTCTGATACGTATATCAATGAAATATCGATTCTATTTTTTGGTACCCTGAACTTCTTTGTCCCAGTGCTGACAATTATTATTTCCTACATCTTCATCATTGCCAGCATCCTCTACATTCACTCCAGGGAAGGCAAATTCAAAGCCTTCAGTACTTGCAGTTCTCACATCTCTGCTGTTGGTATCTTCTATGGTTCAGGAGCATTCACGTACTTACAGCCATCATCGTTATATTCTACGGACCAAGCGAAATTTTCATCTGTGTTTTATACGACAATTGTACCCATGCTGAACCCCTTAATCTACAGCCTGAGGAATAAGGATGTCACGCTTGCACTGAAGAAAATACTTGAAAGGAAAAAATTCATGTAAGCAGAACTTGTGTGAAGATTACTTACACAGCAACAAAATTAGAAACACGTAGAAATATTTATTTGACTCCACCTGTCATTGTTATTAGTGTATATTTCTTAGGATTCTTTAATAATTTTTACTATTAAAAATTACAACTAAAATTTAAGTATCTAATATGTTATATGTTTATCAGAACCATGAGTGTATACAATAGAATGGATGACATGAATTGTTATATCAATATATGATATTCCATCATGTTTCTTTGTATTTGATAAACATTACCTTAAAAATATAAATGTCCTTCTTAAGTACAACACACTGATACCCCTTTGAAGAAAATTTATTTTATCTTTTTTACAGTCCAGATTTCATCCCCTTCCCAGTACACCCACTGGCTTTCCACATCCCATACCTCCTCCCCCCACCTTGTCTCCACAAGAATATCTCCACTTCCCACTCCCCATCCCACCAGATCTCCCCACTCCCTTCTTCTAGTCTCTTGAGGGTTATGTGCATTTTCTCTGATTGAACACAGACCCAGAAGTCCCCTGCTGTATATGTGTTGGGGTCCTCATATCAGCTGCAGTATTCTGTCTGGTTGGTGGCCCAGTGTCTGAGAGATCTCAGGGGCCCAGATTAGTTGAGACTGCTTGTCCTCCTGCAGGGTTCGCCTCCTCCTCAGCTTACTCCAGCTTTTCCCTAACTCAACCACAGGGTCAGCAGTTTCTGTCCATTGGTTGGATATAAATATCTGCATCTGAATCTTTCAGCTGCTTGTTGTGTCTTTCAGAGGGCACTCATGGGAGGTCCCTTTTTGTGAGCACACCGTAGGCTCAGTAATAAGGTCCAGCCTTGGAGCCTCCCCTTGAGCCTAATCCCAATTTGGTCCCGTTGCTGGACCTCCTTTTCCTCAGGTTCTGCTCGATTTTTATCCCTGCAGTTCTTTCAAACATGAACAATTATGGGTCAGAGGTTTTGACTGTGGGATGGCAACCTCATTTGATGCCTTGACTTTCTGCTGGAAATGGGCTCTACAAGTTCCCTCTCACCACTGTAGGGCATTTCATTTAAGGTCCCTTCCTCTGAGTCCCAAGAGCCTCCCAGTCCCCAGGTCTCTGGTCCATTCTGGAGGGTCCCTCCACCTCCAACTTCCCGAGGTTGCCTGTTTCCATTATTTCTTCTGGCCCTCAAGGCTTCAGTTCTGTTCTCCCAACCCAATACCTGATCATGTTCCCCTGTTCCCCTCACTGTCTCCTTTCCCACTCAGGTTCCCCCTTTCCTCCCACACCCCTCTTGTGATTGCCTCCTTCTCCCTCCTCCCAAGTGGGATTGAGGCATCTGCACTTGGGCTTTTTGGCTTGTTAACATTTTTGAGTTCTGTGGATTGTATCTTGGATATTTTGTACTTTTTTGTTGGCTATTATCCACTTATTAGTGAGTACATAAAACGGCTTTTAAATTAATTTTTAATTCATTTTTGAGAATTTCATATGTGAGTGCTGTAATTATATCAATTCCCTCATCGCCCTTCAACCATTCCCATGCACCCTCTGCTCTCTCTCAAGTTAATGGCTTCTTTTTCTTTAATCCATATATACACATGTGAAGTCTCATTCTGTTCTCAGTGATCATTAGTTTTCCTCAGCTCTTCATCTCAGCATGGAGTGTGTGAGATTTCCACGTTCTACATTGGAGAGCATGTGTTGTTTGTCTTTCTGTCTCCGAGTCACCTCTGTCAATCTTTTCTAGTTCCATTTATTTACATGAAAATTTCAAACTCTTACTTTTCTTTATACCTAAATAAAGTTCCACTGTATTTTCATTATCATTTAATCACTTATAGGTCATTTAGGTCATTTGTGAATAGCAGTAGATGGAACATGACTGAAGAATTAAGTGTGGTGTAAAATGTCAAGGTCTTTGGTCATAGGTCAAAGAATGGAATGTCAGGGTCATATGTTATATTATTTATTTATTTACTTACTTAGTTGATTATTTACACTCTTACTTATTTAACTCACCACAGTAATTCAAAAGTAGCTGCAGCAGTTTGTTCTACTTTGAATAATAAATGTGGTTTAGTTATCATTTTCCCACATGCACAGGAGATTTTGTTTTTTTGTTCTTGTTTTTATTTTTTGTCTTTTGTATGCTTGATTTCATTCTGACTAGGGTAAATTGAAGTCTGAAATTTGCATTTTTGTTTTATGGTTCTTTTGTTTGTTTGATAATTTTTGGTTTTGTCATAATGGGATTGTTGAGGATTTGATTTAATAGATTTCCACATTACACGGAAATTTGTATGTCTGCTTGCAAGACACTGTGGGACCCTGCCAGCAATTGGTTTTGATTGGGAAATAAAGTTTCAAGCAGCCAATGGCTAGGCTGGGAGACAGACACAAGACTTTTAGGAGTCAAATGCAAGAAACCCAGGAGAGGAGGAAGAAGGGAGTTCGCCATGAGTGTGGTGTGAGATAGACCACACCTTGATGGCAGAAATTCAGGTGCAAGGGGGAAAGCAACCCCGGAAGAGCTACCCAGAAGGGTCTAGAGCAGCAAAGATAAATTATAGATTTAGGGAAAATATCGGAGGAGAATGTGTTAGCCACATGGAGGTTCAAGAATGACCACCCATTGAGCAAGTTAAGGTATTTTAAATTATAAAGGATTTGCGTGTGTGTGTGTGTGTGTGTGTGTGTGTGTGTGTGTGTGTTTCTATCTTGGATTCAGAACATTGGAACAGGTATAGAGGAGAGGCCTGCAAGAGGAACCAGGAAGCACCCACTGGGAGTATAGATTGGTTTAAGTATAACTGCAACATGGGGTGGTGCATATCACATTCAATAGGGGCTGGGTGTTGTTGCTCCTAGGGTAAAACTTTCAATAAAAATGCTCATATGTAAAAGACACTTTTAATTGCCTAATATAATTATTGTCTCTAAGGCTAACTGCCTCCATATGCTTCCTAAGCTTTGACATGCTCACAATAAGGGACCTATCACAACTGCCCCCTGAAGACCAAACAAGCAGCTGAAAGAGTCAGATGCAGATTTTGCACCCAACCAATGGATAGAAACTGCTGACTCCAGTGGATGAACTAGTTAAAAGCTCATACCCTTACCCTTCTTCTAACCCTAGTTCTTACTCTTACCCCATCATCAACCATAACCCTAACTCTAACCCTAAGCCTTACCCTAACCCGCACCTTAAATTTTACTCTAAACCTAACACTTCCCCTAATCCTTACCTTTACCATAATCCTACCCCTAACCAAAACCCTTATACTTACCATTACCCTAACCCTAATGTTAACACTAGCCCTAGCCCTAAATTTAAAACTAATCCTAAACCTAAACAACTTTATCTGAACCCTAATCATTACCCTGAAAAATATATTAACATTCATATTTAAAGCCAATGTGGGCAGTTTGCTACCACATCCATTGTAGAATTTAGGACAAACAGTTTACATAAATGTTAATGCATTACAATTTTTTAATGCATATCAAATATTTTATTATTATTATTATTCCAAAGAATATCATAACTAGTGAATTAAAACAACTATGAAAGTGATTTCCAAAGGGGAAAAAGAATATTCATCAATAAATAATTTTTTCTAATTAATTTTTATTGGATATTTTATTTATTTACATTTCAAATATTATCCCCTTTCCCTTTTTCCCCTCCAGAAACCCCCTATCCTATCAACCCTCCCCCTGCTTCTGTGAGGGTGCTCCCCAGCCACCCACCCACTCCTGCCTCCCAACCCTGGCATTCCCCTACACTGGAGCATTGAGCATTCATAGGACCAAGGGTCTTTCTTCCCATTGATATATGACAAGGCCATCCTCTGCTACATATGTGGCTGGAGCCATGAGTCGCTCCATGTGTACTTTTTGGTTGATAGTTTCGTCCCTGGGAGCTCTGAGTGGTCTGGTTGGTTGATATTGTTCTTCCTAGATAGGGAACTTGTAGTGACTTTATTAAAACACTCGTGTCAAAGTGCAGGAATATAGCAACAACAACAAGAACAACAACAACCCTACAGTGTTCTATTAGGAAAACAATGTTGTATTCATGATAGAGATTACTAAATACAGTTTGAATTTGTAAGCTACAGTACTTTTTAGGAGTAAAAACACATGTGGGCAAGTAAAGATAATGGACAAAAAGTACTTTCTAAACTTTCAACCACATCACATCCACAGAAGAGAATAGGACAAACATTTTACACATGAAGTAATGCAGTACTTTTAGGAGATAGGAAACTTTTAGTGTCCTACCTGAAACATATACAATACACATGGCTCAGAGAACTTTGAAGATGATGGAGGGAAAGAAAAAAATGTGTACTGGTCAGGGGACCATGAAGTTGACTGTAAAAAAGAAATCACTTTTATATTTGACAGGGAAACTGCAAGTATAAACTCTCAGCAGTATGTGTCCTAAGAAAGAGTAGCTGAATAGCAGCTATCATGTTAACATCGATGAGAGACAGTTCACAGGTTTCAATACAGAGAAAAAAGCTATAGGTAATTAATGACTGATTGACTTCTAAGTCTTATGGGATCAGACTCCTCCAGGGATGAACCACCTGCTACCTTATCCACTGAAAGAAAGCAGTTTGGTTAAAATACACATATAGGAGAACTAAATTGACCCAGAATATAACATATGTATATGATGTATATGTATATGATGTATATATATACACAAGGATGCATATATATGTATGTTTGTACATATATACATACACATATATACATATTTATATATAGGTATATGTACATACATATACATATGTATGTGCATGTGTATATGCATATATGTGTGTCCACAATTATTTATAAAAGGATATGTATTTTAGAAGCAGTGGGGGAATATAGGAGGAGTTAGATTGTCACTAGAGAAGGCTGGAAATGCTGCAAATAGATTACAATGAAGTTCTCAGCAGGTATTACCAAACAAATCATAGAAAAATGTTTAGGAAGAATAAAGGACATTCTACTATCCTCAGTCTTCTGACAGTATTTCCTCACATCCTGCAATTAATGGCAAGAAGAAAATAAAAGGGATTAAGAAGCATTTAAATTTAATTTTGTTTTAAAAATCGTTTTCTTTATTTTAACATAGTGGCTTTAAACTTCATAACCATAGCCATAATGTGGCCCCATTTAAATTTAGTGGCTAGCTAGACAGAACAAAACAAAGAAAGAAACAAAAACAAAAATCCGATGAATCAGGAATTGACAAGTGGCAGTTACAGGAGATGGAAGAGGAGAACAGCTAGAGCCTATTTTTATATGTATGAAAATGAAACCAAGGAAGTGCATCAATAAAAGGTTTTGATATATTTATGAGAAATTGTTTTCTAAAAACCATTTGAGAATGAAAATATATTAATAAGAGCACTGTCATTTCTGGAGAATTTGGGATATTTAAGCCATCACTTTCAGGAAGGATCTGCTTTTAGATTTGCCAGTCACTTTTACTCATCGACAATGACTTTATTTGGATTTGCAAGCCCCAACTTAGTATTATCTTTTATGTTCAATTTAAAGTGTTTGATAATTTTATACATAAGGATACTTTTTTTTTTATCATTTCCACTTACATCTCTCCCATCCAACACCTCACATCAACCCAATACCCTCTCCTCATCAGGCCATATACATACAAGCATGTAGCAGGATACTTATTCTGCTACACTGTATTCGCAATGGAGCTCAGTGATTAGGCAATAGAAAAGGAGGTGGAGCTGGGAGATGAGAAGAGGAAGGGAAGGGGAGAAAGAGAGGCAGGGGAGGAGAAGAAGGAGGCTATCAGCCATGGAGAACCAAAAGCTGTCCTGAGTAGCAACTTCTATCAAAAGGTTAGATATTAGGTAACAACAATTGTGTGGGCATCTTGTTGATTGAGTATTTCTTAAATATATAAATCTTTTAGATAATCGTTAAGCTTTAAGAGTCTCATTTCTACTGGGTGCTGCGAGGATGGTAGATACTGTCTGAGGTTCAGCCAAGCTTTGTGGATGTAGTGTGGGGGATTGGCCCACACGCTGGCAACTTGTGGGTGCCAGGGCCTGTGCATCTAGCCAGCCAGAGCCCCAGTCAGAGCTGAGGAGCAGCCGGAACATGGTGGCTGCCTGGGAACAAGCCTGACCATGGGCCATTTTCTAAATATCTCCCCTACACAAACATATAAGCATTCATACATAACATATCCTGTTGTTGTAATTACTTAATGTGGCCTCTGATTAATCCAATTATCTAAGCTGTAGCAGCTCTGCCTAGCTCAGCCGCCATGTTTCTAGGCCAGAGGCCACGTGCGCTCAGCAGCTAGAAATGGCCAGCCAGGAACACCAGCCCTGCCAGCCATGAGACGCCAGCATGGGAGATAGCTCAATCTCCCACGCTATCTCTACAAGGCTGGGCATTGCCCAGGCCATCCTGCCATCCACGAGGGCTCAGTAGAAAGATGAGACTCTAATGCTTAAATATTAATCAAAGGCTTATATATTTGATAATGATCAGTAACAAGATACCCATACAATCAGAAGCATAACCCAATACCCAACCTAGATATACTAACTACCTTTGACTGCTACAGACACTTGAACATCCGCCTCCATCTCCTCTCTGTCTCTCTTGTCTCCTAGCTCCTCCTCCTCCTTTTCTTCCTCTCCTCCTTACTCCTCCTCTTCTTCTTCCTCTCCAAACTCCTCCCACCTTAGAACCTCCTACATATCCTGTTAAAACCATTTAATGTTGATTATGTGCATACTGAGACTGGAGTAACTGTCAGAGAACTTATCCTGGAGAACTCTGATTCTCCCTCTCTCATCAGCTATTAACTGCCTGCAGCTCTTGATCTCAGGTAAAACCTTATGAGATTTCCCAGTCCAGTTGGCATATCTGTTGGTGTTGTCATTATGCTCATCTTGGTTAGGTAAACACAAGTCAATAGTTTATGGTTGTAGCTTCCCTGTCACGATACAAGGTACTATCTCACAGCATACTCCCTGGTCATTTGCTTTTTGTAATCTTTCTAAACCTATTTTGTTGTGCTCCCTGAGCCTCAGGTGTAAATGTCACGTTACAGATACATCAGTTGGGGCTATAGAATTTAGACTTCATTATCTGCATTTTGCCCAGTTGTGGTTTTCCATAATGGCCTCCGTCTGTTAGAAAAAGAAGCTTCTGTGACGTAAGGAGGTAATCCTACCTGAAGATGCAAGAGTAAGTATTTCAAATACATTTAAAATTATAGCTGTTGAAGGAATTGGTGGAAATAGGTTCTCTTCTATGACGTATGATTTCGTGAGGTATGAGTAGTGCGTTGGGTTTATACTGTCAGTCTTAGTATGGAGGATGTCTTAAGTCTAATCACATGGTATGTGGTTACCACCCTAATTTCAATGCCACTGCTGCACAACTAAGGACACCTTGCCCTACTTGCAATTGTGCTGAATTGTAGACTCTGTAGCTGGCTGGAACTATTGATTACTTCTCTCCCTTGGCACATTCCATAGCATCCTAAGTATATTAGATATCTTTCTTAGTCTTAAGAGAGCTGATGCAAGCTTTCCATGGGTAGCCATGGAAATGCTAAAAATGCTCATTGGCAGTATTTTACATAGCGTGCATTCTGAATCGTTTCTTTAAAAAAATAATGTTTAAATGCTAAATTAAGAAAGTTTCCTTATGTACTTTCATAGAATTAGTAATTTTAGTGAGAATAAAATCATTTATAGCTAAAGGTCATATACATTCGGAATTTTATTATAAGTTTAAAAGGATAACAAAATCACTATAACAAGCATACATTCTCTCATCTTCAGAATTTTACAGAGGATATGCCAGTAAGACAATATTTTAGGGTGCATGCGTTTATCATGACTGAATTCTCTAAGAAGCCAGAATCTCAGCTTCCTTCTTCCTCCTCTTTATAGGAATCTATGTGCTCACTCTGGTTGGAATTTGGGCAAGATCACATTGACTGGTAAAGTTCCCACCTGCACACGCCCACACACTGCTTCCTCAGCATATATATCTCATTCATCTCTGCCATTTCATGGTCATTAACCTCAAAATATTTGTGAAATTTTTGATAGAAAACAACCTCATCTCCCACCCTCAGTACATAACTCAACTCAATTTCATCCTCCATTCTGTGATTGCAAAGTGTCACTTGTTAGCTCCAATTTCATATGACCCCTATGTTGCCATCTATAACCCTCTGGTTTACAATGTGACCATAGTCTCTCAGATTTACAGTTTTCTGATTTCAGAAGTACATACTATTGGTGTAGTTTGTACATCGACTCACACAGGCTTCATAATCTGTGTTGTAGCTCGATAACATAGGTGTGATCAGCTGTCGTTTCTATGTTCTTCTTACCCCACAAAGCTTCCCCACTTACGTTATTCTTTTTATTGATTTTAATTATTATTTTACTTAATCACTTTTCATCCTATTCACTTTTCCCATTAAATTATAGTTCTTATGTTAAAGAATTTTTGATCTTACGCTTCGGTACTTTTAACAATGTTACCCCCACCTTGGCTATTCTCACTTCTTGCTTCATCATTGTCATCATGTTCATCAACATTTAAATGAAAAACCCTTCAGTGCATATTGGTCTGCTATCTTAGCATTGCTGTGTTTTCTGTCTGCTTCATTCTTGAACTTCTGGCCATCATCAATCAACTCCAAAGATCAAGGGAAAATATTCTTCATGTTTTATGTCATTGCTGTGCCCATATTTAACCCACTGATCTACACCCTAAGGAATAAGTATATCTATCTGTATTACCCTGAAGAAAATATTAGAAAGAAAAATATTCATGTCAACTGAACTAATATGGATTTACTTATTAAAACAGAGTCATCAACTGATACATTGTTTCAATTGAGATTATTTATTTTAATCCATTTGTCAATCTAAACATTTGTTCAGAAATTTGTATATATCTAATTTCTATAATTGTCCATTACTGTTTCTTATATAAAATTGTTCACATATGTATAAGAGAAAAAGAGTAAATGAAATACTGTGAATGGAATCTACCTATTTAGTTTATTTTTATCAATGACATCAATGTAATATGTCTTTGATTATATCGTTAGTTAGAAAAGCCTCTTTTGCTTATCATCAATATAAAGAAGATATTTCAAAAAGTTAAAGTCCATCTATGTGAAAAAATACTATACATAAAACTATGATACTTGTGATTTATTTTGGAGATTAATCTTGAAAATCCACTTACTGTCTTCTTCTTTATTGGATTTTATTTGGATTTCTCTTCAGACACTCTATTGTCATTTAAACTTTATGCTGTAGAAACTTCTGTGTTTGAGCCTGTGTCTGATCAGGATCCTAATGGTGTATCTGTTGATTCTTTAGTTTGTACTTTCCCATTTTAATAAAACTTATAGAGATTGACATATATAAGGAGAAACTTTTGTTCTCACTAATTATTGATGTCCAGGTCCTAGAACAAGACTTCAAACTTATTATATCCTTATGGATTTTCTTATCCATTTTATGAAAGCTTTAAAGGAAAATCCTGCAGTCTGTACCTTCTATATCCATCAATGATTTGTTATCATTCCATGGTTCCATATTTATATTTAACTAAATTTATTAGTTTGGTACAGCTTTGTAAATCAAATACTTTATAGCACACTTATGTCCTTGCTTTTAGGATATGTGAAAACTAATAACTGGACTATTACACAGAAAGATTTAAAAGATTTAGTCTTGAGTAAAATTGCTCTGGCTAACTAGTCTACATGAGATTATGGTGAATAACTGATTTTTAAAATTTATTGAATCATGTTTATTAAAGAAATTCTTAAAGTAATACTCAGTTTTTCTTGGTTCTCAAACTTTTGAGAATTTAAAAATAAGTTTGAAAATGTGTGATTCAATTTAAAATTTGTGTAATTATGTTAATACTATAGGTCAATCCTCTTGTAGTACTTATAATTTTTTATATCATAATTCCACCTATGATAAACATAGAATAATTTTGGCACATATTCCATCATACATATAAATAGAGAGAGAACAATATTAAAGGTATCAAAATGAAAATGACCATATTTTTAAGCATAATAACCTGATGAGCAAGTAGAGCTCTTTTGTATTGATTTATTTCTGAGGGTTTTTTTTGGATAGTTTCCTTATTTACATTTCAAATGTCATCCCCTTTTCTGGTTCCCCACCAAAAATGTTCTATCCCATCCCCCCTCCCTGCTTCTATGAGGGTGTTCCCCCACCCACCTACTCCTATCTCCCTGCCCTCGAATTTATTTATCCATCCATTAATTCATTTTTGTGGGGCTCGATAAATAATTGGATCTTTCTCCAATTAGTCTTATCCAATTATTGTTATCACAATTTTTTTCATATTCCATATCATGTTTGTGTAGGACTTCAGATGAAGAGAAGAGGAATAAATGATGTGGTTACAGCTCTACAGATTTGTCCCTCTTTAGGACTCTGTGGGACTCAAATATGTGATTTGTCAAATTGACCACAGAATAAAGTTGAGCCTCACTGTCTCAGCATACTTCTTAGTATTCAAGAGGGGAACTCTACTATCAACCTATTGTCCATAGTTGGAAAAGACACACACACATACATGTAAGTATATAAATTAATGTGGATTAATAAAATAAATACAAAATAAAATGTAAAACAAAAGCCAAACACATATTAAAAACTGAATATACAAAACATATGAAGATAGCTACTATATAGCCAATAAACTGTCGTTTGCTAACTTTCAATTCTTTCACTATAACTTACATGATATGCAAAACTGTTTCTGAAATTTTCAAAAAAAATCATACTTCATGTAAGTTATTATTCTCTCTAAGTAACCACACTAGTAAAACTATTTTGTGAATGGAAAAAAAAACTGTTCTCTTAATTCTTTTCCATGTAAATTACCATAAAATACATCTGAATTCCTTTAGAACAATAAAGGGCAGTATTTTGTTGAATATCATAAAGTTTTCAATGTATGTTATATGCTTTGTATTAACTTCTGTAATTACTCTTTTTAATGCTTACAAAAGAAAAAGTAAAGGACAAATTATAAAAAGCAAAGGAAATTGGTTAGAATTAAAGACACTTACTTTAGTCTTACAAATCATTGTGATAGTTTAAGATTTTTAGATTGTTCTGTTTTCTAACTATTTAGTCCTGATAGAGCACACCTGATTCTGTAGTCACAATGGTGCCCCGATTCTTTTCATTTAGACAATTTATTGTTCTGATTTTCTTAAATGGGGAACAAATCAAGGCAGTATTGATACTTGGAGAAACTAGTTATGCCTCTGGGGTCTCTGTCTGTTGTGCAGCCAGAGGTTCCTAAGAAATATAGAGAATCTCACATCCACTCACACCTACTGGATCAGAGTAAGCATTTTCATACAAATTTTCAGTGATCTACATATTCAAAACCTTTATTTGGGAGCTGAAAGTTTAGACATGACATGGAATTATTTAAAAAATTACTTGACAATTGGGAATTAGCAGTGATAATTGCTTATTTTTCTTATTAGCATATCTTCAGAATAATGAAAGTCTTAAGGGAGAGTTTATTTCCTGACAGACAGTATCTGAAGTAGTTAAAGTCAAGATAGAGCTTCACAACTGCTCAGATGACTGTGTATTTGAAATCGAATCTGCAGAGGCACGAAGTCCTGGAACAAGATGACTGGAGATAAAGAACAGGCTTCAAGGTACTGTAGCCATTAAAGACTAGCTTTGTCTTCTCAACACTAACTGTAGAATGCTGGATGCCTGCTTCTCCCAGTTCCTGAATTAGTACAATTGGCAAGCAGCAATTAAAACTTGATATTTAGAATTTCAGGAAAAGTAACATAGTAAGTTTGTCTCACATACTCAAATGTGTGATTTAGGACTATATGGACTGGAACAATCACTATCAGAAGTCAGGCAGAAAAAGCTGGATATCCTCAATCATTCTAATTATTTCCTTATTCCTAATGAATTACAAAAACAGTAATGAGGCAGGCATGAATTACTGATGAGACTGAAAAATAAGTCCAACTAGTCATCTGGTTAGTAGTGTACTTTATTTCACAAGGTAAGTGCAAGTTTCAGAAATTACAACATCCTAAGGACATTGTAGAAAGGTTAATTTCATTTAAATATTTTGGAGAACCACACCCTGTCAGCAACAGTTTTAGACAGGATGTAAAAGGATATACATACTTACCAGATAATAATGAAGCAGTATTTATTGACGACAGTCTTTCAAGTAGAATAAACAGCATTCTAAAATCTGGACAATGAATTACTATAGTTTAGGAACTGTAATTATTCCAATGTGTCCATCACAGAGGGAGAAGGTTGTATGAATGAATTTAGGAGAAACAAGGGAGTGAGCTGTTGTTTTACAAATAAATTGGAATGGAATCCTTTCTCTAGATCTTTGAAAGTGAATTATCAAGAAACTTAGGGTGCAGTATAGTCCATGAGCTTGAATAAGTAACATTTTCCCTTTTAAAGATAAACAACTGACATAATACTCTTGAATAATATTAAAGTGTAATTTTTATGCTTTCAAACATAAAAGGTGTCTCATAACATGTTACTTGTATGTGAATTATATCACTTTTCAATATTTTCCACACTTCTGCCACCTTCTGTGTTTCATCTTGCCTATGGCCTTTTTTAAGCTAGAAAATTCATGGTGAATATCATAGCCTGAATCTTAACATGACAGCTCTATGTTAGTGCTTCCTAACTTCATGGAACACAGTAGAAGTAGAAGCTTGAGGAAGACCTTAGGAGAGATTTAGAGCTCTGATAAATCATGAGTTCTAAGAAACCTAATGGTTAAACCATCAGTCATCATTGTGACCTCTTGGCTATAATCCACTTCACCAGCCCCTGACCTAAGAAGCCACGTGAGAGATCTTTCATAAATCACTGGATAATAATGTACTAGGATAATATAAAAAATATAATATAATTTGCTACGTTCTAAGATATGTTTGGCATACACAGACTAGCAAATGTAAACCTTGCAGTTATACACTTATACAATACAAAACAGATTTAAAACTGTACTGCAGCAAAAAGAAAATATAGTTTATTAAAAATAGGTGTGACGCAAGTTTGAAAATTAAAGTAAGTAAACATAACAAGTATTTTGGTGTATGTATTCCTGTATTGTGCTCAATAGTTAATAGAACAGTGTTCACAAAGGCAATGGGTACATGAATAACTAAACAATATAATAAAAAGTGAACAAACAAAATACATACATGCAGTGCTTCAAAATAGTTTCTATTTTGAAATAGTAAAATCTTTAATATGCTTTGATAACATTTTTAAAATATCTAAAAAGCAACTTGTTTTTGGTCTGACAAGTATCCAGTCTAGCTTTTATTTTATGGAGAGAAAATGTTTCAATACTCCAATGATGTTCATGACTCAATTTTAGCAATGAGAATGTCTTCAAGTCCAGATAGTAATATAGGTCACGGGTTGCAGAGATCAATAAGTTTGTTGAGTAGTTGCTTCTTCCAGTAGTGTCGATAGTAGCTTCCAGAACTATAAAAGCTAGCTGATATGATGAAACTTAAAGACCAAACCAGATAATTTGATATCTTCATGCCCTGTGTTTCAAGTACAGGGTACTTTCAGCAACAAGGTCATATCGTTGAGCTCTGGAGTGTAACTGATAGTAATGAGAAGAGCCTGTGGTTTTTGCATGGTTTATGGGATCCTACTAGGTAGCAACACCAAAAGAGGGACCTACTCGACCAGGGTGGTAAATGATTACAAGGGAACAGTGTCATCCAGACAAAAAGAGACAGCTTCACATATGAACTCACAGTGATTGTGACTTTGTGTCTGTCTGTCTGTCTATCTATCTATCTATCTATCTATCTATCTATCTATCTATCTATCATTGCTTTCCATCTTAACCTCCCTTAATTCATAGCTATTCCAATTATAGCATGCCTTTTAATTGTATCCTCTTGTCTGCCTTAGTGATTTGTTCCATTATAAATGCTAATACCTATAAATGCTAATTACCTTCTTTACAAAATATACAATTGAATATTTGGTTCTTTGTTACTAATACTTTAATAATTAATGAATAGAACTGCCAGAACATTTTTACTATTTTTTACTCCTTAAAGTATTCCCATTTATCCTGGAAAAAAAAACCTGAGAAACACATAATTGAAGTGAAAAAAAATGTGTTCACACTTGTAATATGCTATAAAGCCAGTTTTACTAATTTTCAAGGTTTCACAATTTACTCCACTAATGCATGCTCTGCGACATGTCTAGATACTCCTTGTCTACATGTGACATTGCTACAACTTTACAACAGCTATTCTTATATACTTGTATGAAGATGTCTCATTTTGATTTCATTGATGTTGAATCATAATGACTCTATGCTTGTATACATATTTACGCTCTACATGCTGACCTTGTAAGTATCTTACCTATAGGGTTTACTTTCCATAAATACTCTCAGTTTACTTTAAACATTGTTATCTTTATGGTATCACTATTGAAAATATTTAAGACATTTTATATTGAGTCCTATGGCAGATTTATTTAATCGTTGTGGGTTTGTCTCCTCATTTTCATTCCTTTAAGCTTGAAAACCCTTTACTTAATTCTTTCTTTCATACATATGCTTTGATCATACTCACTGTTCTTCCTCCAATTCTTCCCAGGTACAGCTTCTTCCCTTCATCAGCTCTATGTCCTGGTGTTACTGTTTTCCCATCGTAGCCAATGTGTTCCTTCTATATATTCATGGATATATGATTTCCCCCTGTCACACAGTTAACTTGTCTGGCACTCCACTCTAAGAGAAACTGATATGTCCTCTCTCAGAAGTTATAGAGAGCCAATAGCTCCTCAGCTGGAGTGAATCCTGAGTGGAACACCCCTTTCTATGCTGGCACATGGTCTGGCTTTGGCTTACACTGTTCCTGTGCATACTCTCACAATCTTAAGAGCATCTGCTCTGGTGTACCCAGATATATTTTTGTGTTTTCTTTATTTGTGTGAGAATTTCTAACTAATCTTGAAGTTGAAGTCTTCCACAGGTGCCAATGATTGTCTTCTAGTAGTTCAATTATACACTGTTCTCTTAAGTCTGTGAACTTTCCTGAGATTTGTGTTGTTATCTATGCAAGATTTAAATGTTTACATTTTAAAAACATTTCATCTTTTCACTTTTTAATAACTGAACTCTAATTTCATTAAGAGTTTTCTTTGTATACACAATCAACAATTGATTCACAATGCAATAGGATAGAGGATAATAATTATACATTCTCCTAAGTAATTGGTTTCTACATTGCAACCCTTCTTAGTTCACAAAATATAAATGGAAAAGGAAGAATTGCTTTGAGTCTGCTTATGTAATTTTAATATGTATGAATACCTAATTTTTCATTTGAGATAAAGTTAATATAATCTTACAACACAAAATCATATTTCAGATTTTCTGAGTGATACCAGTAACACTTATTTCTTTATACTACATTAAGTACTGTAAACATGGTGTTACTAGGATCAAGTCCTGAACACATGATGCTGCTAGGTTTAAGCTCTGGTCACATGGTTCTACTAGGATTAAGTACTGGACACATGTTTACAGTACTTAATGCAATGTCTCCTTGAGATGCAAATCAATTTTCACATTCGAGTTTATAAAGACTTTATGTATGATAGAAATGAGAAAAAAAAAGGGACTGTCAAAAACAGTAGCTCTGAAGATCCCCTAGGGATAATAAATTTTGGATAATCATTCACTGTTTTTATGAAAAGCTTACTTACTCATCAAATTCTTGTAATTTTTCATCACTACACACTTTAAATCTTTCGAGATCTTGCTATGCAATGATGAAAAGTATAAAACTTGAATTCAGTGCTAGTATTTTATGTGAAGTACAATTTTAACTTCTAAGTATATCTTTAAAAATAATAATAGTAAGAGAGAAATTTTATTTATCTAAGGTAATCCAGTTAAGGTAATTATGTACATGAAAAAGGTGTACTAAACCAAATATAATTCATATAGGTATGTTGTATACATGGAAAATAATAATAAAGTCACTTTAACTGGCTTATGATTGTTTTACTTCTTCAGGATAAGAATGGAAGACACAACAGCAGGAAACCGTTGCACAGTGACTGATTTCCTATTGGCTGGGCTCTCAGAGAAGCCAGAACTCCAGCTGCCCCTCTTCTTCATCTTCATAGGAATCTATATGATCACTGTAGCAGGGAACCTTGGCATGATTATACTGATTGGGCTCAGTTCCCATCTACACACACCCATGTACTTTTTCCTCAGCAGTCTGTCCTTCATTGACTTCTGTCAGTCCACAGTTGTTACCCCTAAAATGCTAGTGAGCTTTCTGGTAGAAAAGAATCTCATCTCCTACTCTGAATGCTTGGCTCAGCTCTACTTTGTTATCATTTTTGGAACTGCAGAGAGCTACACATTGGCTGTAATGGCTTATGACCGCTATGTTGCCATCTGTAACCCATTGCTTTACAATGTAACTATGTCCTCTCAGATTTACTGCTCACTGATTTCAGGGGTATATATTTTTGCTGTGTTCTGTGCTTCATTAAATATAGTGTTCATGTTTAGGGTTCAGTTCTGCAGATTAGAGGTGGTCAACCACTATTTCTGTGATTTTCTTCCCCTCTTGAAGCTTGCATGCTCTAGTACCTATATCAATGAAATGTTGATTCTGTTTTTTGGTACACTGAACATCTTTGTCCCGATGCTGACTGTCATTACTTCCTACATCTTCATCATTCACAGCATCCTCCACATTAGCTCCATGGAGGGCAGGTCCAAAGCCTTCAGTACTTGCAGTTCTCACATCTCTGCTGTTGCTATCTTCTACGGTTCAGTTGGTTTCATGTACTTACAGCCATTATCAGTGAATTCTATGGACCAAGGGAAAGTGTCCTCTGTGTTTTACACTACTGTTGTACCCTTGCTGAACCCCTTTATTTACAGCCTGAGGAATAAAGATGTCAGTGTTGCAGTGAAGAAAATATTTGAAAGAAAATAAAGCATGTAAGCAGAAGTCTTGAGAAGACTATTTATTAGGCCACAGTATTTAAAATTGTATAGATTGGATTAATAATATTTATTTTATACTACTTTACATTATTATTAGTCATATGTTAGGAATCTTTGATGTGTTTTAGTATTACACATTTCAACTTTAAATTTTAAGCACCTAATATCTCATATGTTTTGTGGGACTGTGTAACGGTATCTTGGTTCTTGGTGGGGCATGGGCCTGGAACCCCGAGATTCCAAGGGAGAAACGGTAGGTGTTCAGCCACGTCCCCAGAACCCAGGGTCCTGACAAGTAGTCTAGTCTCCATGGACCTACATTTTTCAGTCATGTAGACCATTGCAGCCCCTCCCAAAGTGCACAGGTAGGGGGTGTGCCTACAGGCCTCAGGCCCTAGAGAGCTTTACATACTAATGAAGGCCAGAGGGCAGAGCCAATTAAGCATTCTTCCCCAGACCCTCTCCCTTTCTCCCTCCCTATTTAACTCAGGTCTGCCCTGAGTTTTTGGGGTACATCCATATCCATCTACTATCTGCCATGAAAATAAACCCTTTTGGAAACAAGGACTTCCTCATATCATGGGAGCCTGCCGTCGCCAAAGCCCCCAGCCTCTGGAACCTTAGATTTTCTCCTGTTTGTGGGACCAACCATGTGGAAAGTCCCCAGGACTCTGCTGTGGCTATTTTCCCACATCTGGCACTCATGCAGGGCACAGACATCCACAGACTTCAAGAATTGGGCCACCCCAGCCTGCTACAGGTGAATACATCCCATGTGATGTGGGGCCAAGGCTCTCTCTGTCTCCCTTGCCTATCTCGGGGCTTGCAAGCCTGTCGCTTCACACAGCATAGCTCTGTGTGCTCCCAATGGTCTCTGTTCTGCTTAGCCCCCTGCCCCTCTGCAGCGTCTGGGACCACAAACAGAGATCCCTACCTCCCCACTGAAGAGAGCCCTCCTCTCACCCCCATGGAACCTCAGACTGGCTTTGCTCCCTGCCCGGGCATGATTCAGGCAACATTCATCCAGTACAGTTTGAGACACATGCATCCAAGCATTCTGCCACACTTGTCTGGTTCTGTGCTGAATTGACTCAACCAAGATTCCATGCTTCTCCCATGCTAAGCTGTGGTTTCAGACAGCTAAGGAGGCCTGCCATGTGGGAGCTGCAGAGAAGGCCTTCAATGCCACCACCGCCATAGCTGCAGCTGCTTATTCTCTCACCTGGAGGACTTCTCTGCATTCCAGCCATGAGGGACCCACATCTTCAAGCTAGCTAGCCAGGCCACCAAGTCTGGTGAGCAAGTACAGTAACCAAATCTCTCCTGCAGGGTGCTGCAGGGGCCTCTTTCTTCCCTTCCCTTCTCGTTTCTCTCAGCTGAGGGTCATAGAGTCCTGTGTCCACATGCCCCAAGTCTCAGTCCTTCCGTGGCCTCTTAGCAGACTGAGAGCCCAAGGGTTTGAGAGCCCAGGGGTCAGCATTTCATGCTCTGCCTGCTAGCTTCTCAGGAACACTGGCTCTAAACACTAGTCCCCAGTGATTTTCTCCCAGGGAATCAGTCTTTCACAGGCTGCCTGCTATCCTAGCCTAGACTTCCCCCACTGCTCCACCATTTGCAGCTGGTTACAGCCCAACCAGCTTGACTGAGCCAGCTCCCTGCTCCCTTCCCTCATTCACCTCCTAGGTCATTTGGTGCCAGCTACAGCCCAACTGGCTTGAAGCTGCCTGAAGCAGCAGGTCTGAGACCCTGTCTGCTCCCTTTGCCTCTGTGTTCCTCACAGTTTCTTTCTCATGGCTAAAAATGCCAGGCTGGACCTGGAAAAACTGTGCGCTGTCTGCCAGCTTCTCCCAGGAACTGCTGCCTCCAAGCCAGCCTCCACGTGTCTCTCTCCCATGACTCAGTCTCTCACACAGAATCTCACTCCTTCTGACTCTGACTCTCCTATCAAGCTTGTATGTTTCTTGCTTTGAGCTTTTCTTCAAGGTTGGCCTTTTTCTCCTCTACATTTAGGATTCCTAAGAAAAACAAATGGGGAAAACCCTGGCCTTTCTGCTAGAGCACCTAGCCACCATGTGTCAGCCCAGCCACCACATGGCAGAGCAGGCCCCTCCCCCACTGCTTCTAAACCCACCATTAATGCTTTTTCTCCCCAACAGGAATACCTACAACAATGTTTGTGCTTTCCTGCAATTAATGCCTTTTCCTTCCAACATGAACACCTAAAACAACAGTGTTCATGCTTTTCAACCCAACATTTTTTCACTTTTTTGTTTAAATGTCTCCTTTTCTCTCTAACATTCGTGCCAACATTTTTTTCAACTATATGAGACTTCTTCAAGGTTCAAAAGTCATCTAAATCTACTTCCACAGGTTAAATCAACATGCTGATCACCATTTTTCAATCCTTAATTAACAACTAATTTCCTTTTACAGATAAACTGTTGCTGCCTACCCCAGATACATAATTAACATGATGTTTTCTTCCTCAGCCATCCAAAACAGACTCAAAGATACATTTCAAGACTAAAATTTCCTCAAACACCTTTGCCTTTCTAGGATCTTAATGACAGACCATGCATGATGTGCTTGCTCCCAAGTGGCCTAATGCTTACTACACACCCTTTGCAGACATCCCCCTGCCTGGTGCTGCTTCCCTGTTGTGATTATCCTATAGGTGCTTCCACAAGTCCAGTGGTGACAACGTCACCTCCTGGACCCTGCCCAAGATGTCAAGCTGCCTTCTCCCATCCATCTCCTCTAACTGCAGACTCCAGAGACATGCTGAGACCCAGAGACAATGCCATCTTCTGGAATCTGGCTGAGACACCAAACTACATTGTCCCAGTTGCCTTGTCTGACTACAGACACCAGAGACACTCTGAGATCCAGAGATGCACGTCAAGATCCAGAGACACTCATTGAGTCCTACGGACAGATCCAGACCTTCCTGCTACAGAGGAACACTTTTACCAACATCAACTAGCTAAAGTTACATGTTAGTAAGGAAAACATCATGTCTATCTAGATTAGTCAGATTTTATCATCTTCAAACCATACCACCTGTATTCAATTGATTCAATGATCCCTTGCCTTCACAACCCCCACCCTCAACTCCCCTTATCCTGTGACTTAATTGTGCTAAACCCTCTGGCCAACATAGTGCTTTTTTTTTTACTTCCTCATCCAAAATTTTCACCACAGATGACACAGTGAAACACCTCCCCCCCATTTAAAAAAAAAGTAAAGGGGAGGAGATGTGGGACTGTGTAAAGTTATCTTGGTTCTTGGCTGGGCATGGGCCTGGAACCCTGAGACTACAAGGGAGAAATGGCAGGTGTTCAGCTACGTCCCCAGAACCCAGGGTCCTTACACGCAGTCTAGTCTCCATGGACCTACATTGTTCAGTCATGTAGACCATTGCAGCCCCTCCCAAAGTGCACAGGTAGGGGGTGTGACTACAGGCCTCAGGCCCTAGAGAGATTTACATACTAATGAAGGCCAATTAAGCATTCTTCCCCAGACCCTCTCCCTTTCTCCCTCCCTATTTAGCTCAAGTCTGCCCTGATTTTCCGGGGGTACATCCATATCCATCTACTATCTGTCATGAAAATAAACCCTTTTGGAACCTCATGTCATTGGGGACTGCCGTCACTGCAGACTTTTCCTACAATGTTTCTCAAAATCAGCAATGTAAACAAAAATAAGAAAGATGTGGATCTTTATGCCCATAGTTGAGAGTTCACATGTCATATGTGTGTGTGTGTGTGTCAGAGAGAGATTGAGTGTGTGTGTTTCATAAGTATTACTTTTAAAATAATAAACATTTTTAATTACAACAAAATGATTCTTTTTTATTCATTTTTACTTCATTTTTGAGGATTGTATAGTAAGGGCTATAATTGTAACAGTTCCTGCATCTCCCTACAATCCACTTCCATGATTCCCCTACTCTCTCTCAAATTAATGGCCTCTTTTCCTTTCATTCATATATACCCATAGAAAGTCTGATTATGTTCTCAGTAATCATTAACTTTCCTATTTCTCCATCTAGGAATGAAGCCCTTGTGATTTTCCTGTCCTTTATTAGCATTTCATGTGATATTATTTTTGCCTCTTTTTTTAGGAGACTATTTTGTTGTGGTTTACAGTGCCTTTTTGCTGTCATGTGTAGAAATTAAAATGCTTTCACAGTCTTCCTTGTACTCTCTTTATTAGAATATTTTTTTATTCTCTTCTAAAATATTTCCTGAGCTTTAAGCACAGAGGTGGTACTGTATTTGGATGAAGTGTGGCTGCTATCCCATCATCAGTTGTTCCTCCTATTTAGACAGTCATGGAGTTCTGTAATCATCTTCATATGTTGTAAAAAGAGTTACATTTTTTGAGTGACACAAAAATACTAAGTTTACAGATTATAATAGTTTGTGTACCTGTCACTAGTATATTCTTCTCTAGGTTTCATATTCTCATCAGAAACACATAGTTGACTGTGTTTATAGAACTAGGCATGTGTTTCTCCTATTGATTGGGATTTAAGAGCTCTTTAAAAGTTATTGATTATTGTCAAAATCAAGACCTTTGGTTATAGGCCAAAGAGTGGAATTGCAGGATCCTATGGTACAAAATTTGTTTGTTTGTTTGTTACTCAAACTATCCAACAATCTGTTCTAATCTGACCCCTTTTTAATATATAGCTAGTTTTGTCTTCACCTGCGTTTAGCCTGTTCTATCTTCAATCTGCCTCTGTAAAACTCTTCTGGTCAAACTGCCCCTTTTCTTTCTTTCCCTCCCTCCCTTTCTCCCTTTCTCCTTCCCTTCTTCCCTTTCTTCCTCTCCCCCTCTCCTTTTCCTCCTCAATCTCCGCCCCTCCCTCTCCCCTCCCTCCCTTCCTTTCCTCTTCCCCTCCCCTCCCACTTCCCCCACCCCCTCTGTGTGTATGCACTATTCTTTCTTAAGTAACTTCTCTTCTTTCCTCTGTTCCTGGGAGAGTTAGGTGTATCCTACTCAGTGAAATTTTTCTCTAAGTTGTCACTTAATATGCCACTTAATTAGACATTGACTTCCAAAATAGGTGCTTCCTTCTTCAACTAACTAACTAACCAACTAACTAACCATCCAACTACCTACCTACCTAACTAACTAACTATCTTAATCGTTTCAGATGAAAGGTATGTAACGCTGGTATTTCTGTAGTTTATTTATTGTAGTCATGCTGTTGGATTGGAACATTTCTACACACAAATGCACTGCTAAAATTATATTTCCCTTGATATTCTGAATAAAGTATCTGAGAGTAAATATTATTGATCACAAAGATAGTGGCTAATGAGACTTACCCTAAGTTTTCATTACTTCGATTCTATTATAACTTGTACATCTCTAGCTACCCTGGGATGATTATATCTCCTGGAATTTTTAATCTTCTTGCATTTTCATGGATTTAATTTTCTTGCATTTTGTATTTCTTTCATATCTCTACTTAGAACTTCAGAAATACCTTGGGTTAGAGTTTTAATAGCTATTCATAATGACAATAATAATACCCCTCAGTCTTGTGTCAAGTCTACAAGGTCTGACCAATAAGAGAGGGTGTAAGGGATGGGGTCAGTGGGATTTTATAATGCAGTTTCTCTTCACAATATTTCTTTTTCCTGTGACATCGTTCTGTTCTATTTTTTCTATGTTTTTCCCATTATCCTGTAAGTCACTTCATAAATTTCTAATACTTATTGTCTTTTGTCTATCTTTGAATATAGAATGTTATATCTCACAAAGACTCCTTGTCCCTGCATCTTGCAAAAGCAGCTTCTAATTTACTGTCTTAGCTGGAAGCAGTTGATCATCTTTATAGTCACTCTCCTACAAAATATAAGGATAGAAAAATAACTGGAGACTAATGAATATAAATCGCATGCCTTGCAGTTCAATTCTCAGTGGAATGAACATGTTCATCTGAGGATTCAGCAGAATGTTTACTCCCCTTGCTTCCGGTGCCGCTCTTGTATTATGAGCATGTATAATAAATGCAGATTAAGGTCTTCATGTAGCATGCATGTCTTCTCTAGCCTCACATTTACACTGCTGTTTATTTTCAAAACCAGTTGCAGAGGCTTGAGAATCACTGGATCCTGAAGGCACAAAGGTTACAGCAATAAAACTGAACATGGTACTTACTTTAGGTGCTAGTCAGAATTTACCCATCATGACTACAGAATCCATGATAATACATGTAAGAGATAGCGTTTTGTTTAGATATATTTGTTTTGTTTGTTTGTTTGTTTTTTATTACAAGTCATAGAATTCAGCATATTAAGCTGGCTCCATTTATATCTACACTCATAATTGCTGATTTTAGAGAAAAAATGCCTGGTCACAGGGAACCAATTTTTAATAGTTGGACCTCACATCGTACATTTTCCATCATCTCCCAAAGTGAGGACACAGTGTCAGAACCAAGAATTGAGCATGTGACTTTGTAAGGCACATATTATATTCAATCTGGAAGAGTATATATATATTAAATGCTTTTGTATGTACATGCTAATTGGAATATTGCTTATGTATTGTTGGAAAATGTTTTCAAAGACTTATGTAAATGAAATGTTCATCATATTACTTAATAACATGAAATAAACTTTTTATCATAATGAAGGGTAATAGGCAGAAAATACTCCTTATAAATTGTTATCTTTGAAATGTTTATGTACAGAAGAAATCTATTAAAAGTATTTGGAAGAGTACGTATGTCATCTTGTTTTCTATGATTATAATGAACACAGATAACATGAAAATATTAACATAAATGTCACATTGATTCTGAAGTAGTGTGGTGTGAGAAGAAATAAAAACAAATGATCCCAAGGAAGGAATAGCAATATAAAGAAGACAAGAAATTATGTATAGGAGTTTTCAAATGATATTATAAAAGAAAATAGTTGTTGAATATTTTTTGTTATTATGAAATGCATTGTTTGCCTTTTATATATGAATTTTAGTGTAAGAGTTATTCCATGATTGATAATCGTATATATGTAAGTAAATACATAACAACATGTAAATTTAAAATTTAGATGGTGATGAAATTAATAAGCATGTTAAAATAGTATACAATTATAAAGTTTAATGAAAGAATAAAAATAATGATGTTGGTTCTATTTAAGGCACCTTTCTATAAAAGTCATGTCATTTGCTTGGGAAAATGTTTTCAAGTCCAAGTGGATCAAGGACTTCCACATAAAGCAAATACATGGAATCTAATAGAAGAAAAAGTGGGAAAGAGCCTCAAACACATCTGCTCAAGGGAAATTTTCCAGAACAGGATTCCAGTGGATTAGGCTGTAAGGTCAACAATTGACAAATGGGAACTCATAAAACTGAAAAGCTTCTGTAAGGCAAAGAAAACTGTCAAGGGGAAAAAATGGAAACCTACAGTTGGGGAAAAAAACTTTACCAACCCTATATCTGATAGTGGGTAGCAAACTTTGTCTGCTCTCCTGCTGGAGTTTGATTGCATTTATCCAACATTCTGTCTGCCATGGCCAGTGCCAGGCTTTAGGGAAGTGCATACACATTTTCTGGGGGTGGGAAAGCAAAGTCTGAGATGTGGGAAATCTGGAGCTTGTTTAGTGGTTTACTGGCCTGAGATGTGGCTGGGCCATAGGGTTCTCTGACTCTTGGACATCCAGATGATGCTGAGAGTGCTGCAAGAGCAGAGAACCAAGTCAGGTGTCCACAGGCTGGGGACAGCATTTAACCTGGCATTTCCCTACACTGGGACATCAAGCTTTTACAGGACCAAGGGCTTTACCTCCCATTGATGCCTGACAAGGCCATCCTCTGCTACATATGCAGCTGGAGCCATGGATTCCCCCCCATGTGTACTCTTTGGTTGGTGATTTAGTCCCTGGGAGCTTTGTGGGGTATGATTAGCTGATATCTCCCTCAGCAACCTACAGATTTGGAAAAAATTTTCACTAACCCTATATCCAATAGAGGGCTAATATCTAAAATGTACAAAGAACTCACGAAGTTAACCATGAAAAAAATCAAAAAACACAATAAAAAAAATGAGATATAGAACTAAACAGAGAATTCACAACAAAGGTATCTTGAATGGCTGAGAAGCACTTCAAGAAATGTTCCAAGCCCTTACTCATCAGGGAAATGCAAAGCAAAATGACCCTGATATTCCAACTGATGCCAATCAGAATGACTAAGATCAAAACCTCATGTGACAGCACGTGTTGGAGAGGATATGAAGAAGGAGAAACACTCCTCCATTGCTGGTGGGATTGCAAACTTGTACACCCACTCTGGAAATCAACTGAAGGTTCCTCAGAAAATTGGAAATTGATTTACCTGAAGACCCAGCAATACCACTCTTGGGCAACTTGGGCATATACCCAAACAATGTCCCACCATACCACAGGGACAAGTGTTCCACTATGTTCATATAAGCCTTATTTGTAATAGCCAGAAGCTGGAAACAACCAAGATGTCCCACATCAGAGGAATGGATACAGAAAGTGTGGTTCATTTACACAATGGAATACTACTCAGCTATAAAGAATGAGGGCATCACATGTTTTGCAGGCAAATGGATAGAACTAGAACATATCATCCTGAATGAGGTAACTCAGACCCAAAAACACATGCAGGGTATGTACTCACTAATAAGTGGATATTATCCAAAAAAAAAGTACAGAATAACCAGGATATAGTCCACAGAACTCAAAAAGTTTAACAAGCTGAAGAGCCCAAGTGAGGATGCCTCAATTCCACTTGGGAGAGAGAAGAAAGCAATAACAGGAGTGGGAGAGAGGAAGAGCCCTAGGTGGGAAAGAAAACAGGGAGAGGAAGAAGAGAACATGATCAGGTATTGGGTGGAAACAGGAGTGAAGTTCTGAAAGCCAGCACAAAGACTAGAAACAGGCAACCTCAGAAGGTAGGATGTGGAGAGTTCTAGAATATACAAGAGACCTGGGAGGTGAGAGACTGTCAGGACTCAAAAGGAAGGACCTTATATGAAATGCCCTATAGTGGGGAGGGGGAACTTGTAGAGTCCACATTCAGTAGATAGACAGGGCATCAAGTGGACAGATGGGGTTCTCATTCCATAGTCAAGAATTCTGACCTAGAATTGTTTGTGTCTGAAAGAACTGCAGGGACAAAAATGGAGAACAGCCTGAGGAAAAGGAGGTCCAGTGACTGCCAAAATTGGAAACCAACTCAGGGGGAGGTCCCAAGGCCTGATACTATTACTGATGCTACGATGTGCTTACCAAAAGGGGCCTATGATGACTTCCCTGAAAGGTACAATAAGCATCTGAAAGAGTCAGATGCAGATACATACACCCAACCAATGGAAAGAAGCTGTTGACCCTTGTGGTTGAATTAGCAAAAAGCTGGAAGAAGCTGAGGAGGAGGGTGGTCCTATAGGAAGACCAGCAGTCTCAACTAACTTGGACTCTTGGGATCTCTCAGACACTGAGCCACCAACTAGGCAGCACACACCACACACTAGCTGATATGAGGCTCCCAACACATATATAGCAGAAGACTGCCAGGTCTGAGTTCAGTCACAGAAGATGTATATAACCCTCTTGAGAGATTTTGAACCCCAGGGAGTAAGGAAATCTGGTGTTTTGGGAGGGTTGGGATATCCTCTTGGAGACTGGGGTCAAGAGAGGGTGGACTGGGAAGGGGATAAAGTCTGGACTATAAAAAAAGGTTAAGGAATAAGTAAATTAAAGAAAAAAAACAAGAAAAAAAAGCTATGATTCTTGTGATTTCTAGTTTGGAAATGATTAGGGAAAATCCTGTTTCTGGACTTTTCTTAATTGGATTTTGTTTTTCTTCCTTTCTTAGTATATTACTTTGGATACTTCATTGTCATTTAAGGCCTATGTTTTAGACAGTTCTTTCTATTGAGACTGTGTCTGTTCTAGTATCATATTTTCAGTATGAAACTGTTGATTCTTTATTTTGGACTTCCCCATTTCAGCAAAAATCATTGTGACTGAGATATAAAAGTAGAATGTTCTTTTCTCATAAGTTATTGCTGTCCAGGTACTAGAACAATTCTTAAAGGTAATTGCATACTAAATCTTTTTTTTATGCCTTTCATTAAATATTTAAGGAAAGTTTCTGACATTCTTAGTCATAGCTTTTTTTTTTAACCTTTCTCTCTGGAACCCAGTTGAACCATCATGTGAAGGAAAACATCACACAAACTTAGTTCAGTACAATCGCTAGGTACAATAACTAGAATCCTAATCTTGTAAGCTATATTGAGTCTAAATTCTTCTGTGGTGAATCCTGGTGGGTCCGCCATTGAAATTGGGAGACACTCATAGCTACATCTTGTTCTTTTGTTATTCCTGTCCAAAAACTCCTCTTTCCTGCTCCCTCTCTTCTCCTATCCAACCCGGAGTCCTCATTCCAGACAGTCCCTCTTGGGAAAGTGGAATTAACATCAAAATACAAACAACACCAGGGCCATCCACAACAAAATGATGATTGTTAAAGGGCAGATCCTCTATTCTTTCAAACATGAGAAGCTGTCTTACAACGTGCAAGCCAAGTACTAATTATATCATCTTCAAATGTTTCCAAGCATTGCTCAACTTCTGTGTTTCTTGTTGCCAATGTCCTTTCCTTAGAAACAACATCCACACCTAAAGTCACAGCTATAAATACAGCAAAATAACTTTCTAAAAGTGTTAGGTAACTACTAAGAACACAAAATAAATGGAGGTCTTAGCAAGACCTATAGTAAATGGTGATCATTATGAGGCTCATTGGTTCAACCAAAGTATTATTATGGCCTCTTGGCTATAATGCCATTCAACAGCTCCTGGAATAAGAAGACACATCAAAACTCTTTCAGGAATCATTATATTTTATCTATTGGGATAATATAAAATAATATAGTACAATTTGCTCTAGTCTGAAATTTGTATTTTCATGAAATATTCAGCCTTTTCCTTCATTTTCTCTTAGTCTATCAATTGCATTGTTTCATTTAACTGAAAATGTATCTTTACTTTTAATATGTATTGGACTTAATCTATATATGTTGTATTTTAGTAGACATTTAAAAATATTTTAGAGTATAATAAATGTGTTCTTGTTAATTTATTTCTACATATTTTATACATAACAAATTAGTATAAATTTGTTTTTGTTTTAGTTTCATTTCAATATGTAATGAGTTCAAATTATTTTTGTCATCTATAGATGAAGTTGTAGTAACTTTGAAGACATAATGGATACAAGAAGTATACCTTACCATGAGATAGGTGATAACCTATTAAATTTAAGTCAAACCCAAAACTTTCCCTGGGGTTAGATAGTGTAAAACATTCTTAATCTGTGATTCTTATTGTGATGACTGTAATTCACATATTAATCTCATGTATAAGATTATATCTTCTGTTATATATTAGAGTATTTATAGTCACACTGAACTAGCTTTGATTATGAACATAATTTGAAACATCTATGCTTAATTATAATTAACAGGTTGTGTATTTTTAGATTATCCTAATAATCACAGAGGACTATAAGGTATTTTGACATCACAAGAACTTTGCAGAAAACCATATTAAATATGTAGACATTTGAGTAATAGGATAGCAAAAAAATTTTTTATGAATGATGAAAATATAACTAAATTGGTGTGCAAGCATCTCATTGGAAATTACTGTGGGCTTTTACATAATTGGGTAGTGCTGGGAGTCATATAATAACTTAATTTCTACTCCCCTCTGCAGTGGTGGTTATTAGGCAGGGGGTTGGCTTGTATCATGGAGCTACAGGTTTGTTGGGGGAATAACCTAGTGACAATGAGAGTGTAACCTGGAGAAGTGGATCTTATTGAGGATATAACCAGGAGAAGATGGTCTTGTTGGGGATTAGCCTATAAATTGGAGCTAGGTTTGGTTTCGCTGGGGGACAACTTGGAAACTAATGCTAGTTACCAGCCTCTTAGTTTACCTGAGTTTAAACTTAGGTCAGGTTCTGTAAATTGGATTCTGAACCTAAGAGATTTAGCCTCTAGGAGCACAAGAAGATAGAGTCAGAGGGCAAGGAGAATGAATGAAAATCTGCAGCTCAGGAGGGTCAGGGGCTTAGGGGGTACCTCAAGGATCTGCCAGAAACCTGGGAGGGGAGAGGCTCCCAGAAATCAATGTGATTGAACTTAGCTGAGAAACACAGCAGTGGATTATGTTACCTGTAGTGACCATTTCCTGTATCCAGGCCGGAACCTCACTGGATTGATAGAGACACCAACATACCCACACTGTTTTCAAAAAAAAAAAAAAAATCTGTAAAGAGATTCAGAGAAGGAGGATGGAGCAGATCCTGAGGGAATGGCCAACCATTAACTGGCCCAATTTGAGACCAGTTCAATGGGAAAGCAGCAGTCCCTGACACTATTGATGATACTCAATTATGGTATCAAACAGATGATTAACATGAGTCCTTTGAGAGGCTCCATCCATCAGCTGACTGAAACCTATTCAGAGATCCATATTCAGACATTGGATGGAGGTCAGAGACTCTTATGGAAGAGAAGGTAGAAGAATTGAGGATCTGGATGGGAATAGGAACTCCCCAAGTAGACCAACATAGTCAACTAACCTGGACCCTTAGGAACTCTCAGAGAGTTAACCACCTTACAAAGAGCAAACAGAGGCTGGACCTAGTTCCCCCTGCACAAATGTAGTAGGAGTGCTGCTGGGTCTTCATGTGGTTCCCCCAGCAACCGAAGCAGAGACAATATATGCTCACATGGGCTGCCTTGTCTGGTCTCAGTGGGAGAGGATGTGCTTAGCACTGCAGAGACTTAATTTGCCAGAGTTGGGGAAATTGAGGTGTAGGGGGAGCAAAACATTCTCAAAAGTGAAGGGGAGGGAGGGTTGAGAGAGGAAGTATGTGAGGGTTGGACAGAAATGAGGGACAGCATTGGGAGTAATGTGCATCTATTAAATAAAGAAAGAATTAATTAAACGAAAAAGAATACCACTCGCTACAACATAAAAAAGCAAAAGCAAAAAACCAGAAAAACAAAACAAATGAACCCAAATAACTACACCAATTTTTATAAACTAAACCAAGGAAAGATCTCTATACTGAAATATTTAAATCTGTGAATAAAGTAATTAAAGTAAGCATTCAAAATTGGAAAGGCAACATCTTCCCGGTCTTCATCTTCTATAAATGAACTTTCTTCCAAACAACTTTCATGGATACAATGCTAAACCAATTCTTATGACATTTCTCACAGATATAGAAAACAATCATGAAATTCATAGAAAAGTACAAAGGATCACAGATAGATGAAACAATCCTTAATGAAGCATATAACACAAGAGGGAAAATTATGCCTGATTTTAAACTTTACCACAGACCATCAGCAAAAGGAAAGATTTCATTGTATAAGGAAAGTTTGCAAAACTTCAATCAACTTTTGTAAGAATCATGCATTCTATGATTATTGTTACTGACTTCAAATAGATGTCATTGGCAGATTCTGCATTTTGTATAGACTTAATATATTAAATATAATAAGTGCTATAGACTTAAGGGAGACTTGTGGCCATTGGTCACGTAACACAGGTAGAGGGCATGACTACAGGTCAAAGAGCCTTAAGACAAATCTCCATATTCATGAGCTACCTAGAGGCCAGAGGGTGTAGCCAATTAAGGATTCCTTCCCAGACTCTCATCACTGCAAAAATTATTTAATCTCAGGTCTGCCCTGAGAACATGAGATTCAGCTTCATCCAATTTATGCCATGACAATAAACGTTTTGAAACCATGGACTACCTCTCATCTTTTGTGGCCCACTGTGGGGAACCATGGAGAAGGTCTTCAACTACCGAGCCTAATCTCCTGCCAAGGACCTCCCTGTGTTCCAGCCACTGAGCCCACCAACTCAAGCAAGCTAACCAAGCCAGGCGAGACCCAGCCAAGCGAGTCACCATGACCAAGGGTCTCATTCCCCTCTGGGCTGCTGCCAGAGCTAATCTTCTCCCTCTTCCCACTTCGGCTGTGGTTGATCTAGCCCATATGCCCCATCTTGGCCCTGCTGCATCCTCTCAGTGGCATCTGGGAGCCCAAAGGCTGAGACCAGTTGGTCTCTGGCTGCCTCTTGGCCTGGGGATTCCTAACCCAGGAGCTCTGCCCCAGTGACGTCTCAGATTGTGTTCTCCCAACATCCAGAGTGAAGTCTTCTGGGTCTTCACAGCCCGACTTCTGCCCATTGCATATGGAGTGAACGCAGTCAACTTCCTGTACTTCTTCCCACTGAGCCTTGGCTCCAGCCACCTGGGGCAGCAGACACGCAGGGTCCACAACTCAGTCCAGCAGGACTCACACCCGTGCGCACACCATTCTTCATCTTCTATAAATGACAGAGTAGAATATAATTTAGCTTATGATGGCATCAGAAAAATTGTGGCACATATTCAGTTACATATTTATGTAAAATTAGTTATAGGAAATGTAACAAGATAAAAGACACCTTTATTAAACAAAATACCATGATTAGAGAGTAGAGTTCTTTTATGGTATCTATCTATCTATCTATCTATCTATCTATCTATCTATCTATCTATCTGTCATCTATCTATCATCTATCTATCTATCTATCTATCTATCTATCTATCTATCTATCTATCTATCTGTCTATCTATCATCTTCTATCTATCTTTCTATCTACCTACCTATCCATTCATTCATTTGTCTTCACTGGGTTGGGTAACCACTCTGATTACTCTCCGATTAGTCTATTGTTTTTTGTAGACTTTTTAATATTGCAAATTCATGTTTCTCTGATAATTCAGATAAAGGGATGAGAGACAAATAATATGGCTCTAACTCTACAGAGTTGTCCTTCTATTGGTCTCTGAGATTCTCTAACATTATGTCATGTGTAAAATTGAGCACAGCATAATGTTGGATCTTACTGTCTTAGTAATTCTTTATCATTCATGATTTCCATGGATCTGAGCTTAAGGGGATTTTACTGTCAGCCTAGTGTGCATGGATGGAAATGACACACTCAAATCCAATAATATATAAATATAAAATATATAATACACAGATATTTAATTATAAAAATTAATGTGTATTAATAAAAGTAAATACATAGAGAAAATATAAAACAAAAGTCTAATACATTATGAACAGAATTTGTAGAACACTTGAAGACAGCTATTGTACATTAAATATACTATTATTATTAACTTTCAATTATTTCACTATAATCTATATACTCTTATACAAAATGTTTTGTGAAATTTTACAAATTTTTCAAATCTCATATAAGTTATTATTCACACTAAGAAGCACTCTCATGCAACAGTTTGTAAATGCATAGCTGTTTCCTATAATTCTTTTCTATGAACATTATGATCAAAGATACTTTTAATTGCTATAGAACATTAAAGTGTTTTTCTGTGCTGAATGGTATAAAATTTTAGTCATATTTTATGTGCTGTCTATTAATTTGAGTATTTACTATCTTTAATGCTTACAGAAGAAAAATAGGGAATGAATTATTTAAATCATATTAAATTGGTTAGACTAAAAGACACATTAGTCTTATAAACTATATTGATAGTTTAAGAATTTAGATTCTTCTGGTTCAATCTGCTTAGTCCTGAAATAACTCAACTCCTACTATTGTCACAATAGTGCTTCTATCTCTTTCATTTAGACCTTTCTTTTGTTTTTCTGGTTTCTTAAATGTGGAAGAAAGCAAGGAAGTTTGAAGTTTGTGTCTTCCAGGAAACTGTTAATAATATTCTTGTAGATAGATTTATTATTTAAATAATGTTAAACTTATCATAAATACCATATAAGTCATCAGGAAAGTAATTGTTCCTGTAAAACCTGGTTACAAAACCTGTGGGTTTTGTCTATTGTGTAAGCCAGAGGCTCTTAAGAAATGTACACAATCTCAAACCCATGTACATATGTGGGATCATACTAAGCATTTTAACACAGCTCTCCAATGATCCGTATACACGAAATCTTTATTAGGAATTGAAGATTTAGAAATTTTCGGAAATCATTTTTAGAATAACTTGGCAATTGGGGAGCTAGTAATGATAATTGCTTACTTTTCTTATTCAAACATTTCTAGAATAATGAATGTCCTTAGGGAATACTTATTTTGAAACAAACAGTACCTGAAGAAGTTAAACTCAGGACAAAGCCTCATAACTGCTTATTTGAAGGTGGGAATGAAATTGAAACTGCAGCGGCGCAGTCTAGGTGAGTCCTGGAAGAGGGTGACTTGAGACTCAGGCCAGACTCATAGGTACTGTTGACATTGAGGATTATATCTTCTATTTTAAATACTAACTGTAGAATGCTTGATGCCTGCTTCTCCCCATTTCAGAATGAATGCCCTTGGCAAGGAGCAAAGGGAATTTGCTATTGAATATTTCAGGAGTGGTTAGGTAGAGTATATTTCTTACATACTCACACATTTTATTTAGGATTATATGAACTGGAGCATTACTGAAAGAAGTCAAATAAAAGAGTCCAAATATTCCCATTTATTAATGTAGTTATCACCTTATTCTGAAAAATATCATAAAAACCTATAATGTGTCAGAAATATATTACTGAGGGGGCTGGCAAATAAGTTCAAAAGGTCATCTGGCTAACAGTATCATTTATTTCCCAAGAAAGTGAGAGGTTCAGAATTTACAACTTTCTATACACATTCTAGAAAATAGGATTTTGAAGAATCACACCATGCAAGTAATAGTTTTAAATGGGATACAGGAATAATTATATATTACATATTTACCAGATAACAAAGAAAAAGTGTGCAGTGACTCCCTTTCTAATAGAATGAAGAACATTCTAAAATTTAGATAACAAATAAATATACTTTACTGTAAGCATCCAACATATGTATATGTACATAATAGAATGAGGGGTTGTATGCAATGAAGAATTTAGCAGGATCAAGTGGGTGGACTATTGGAAAAAATTTTAATCCCTATTTGGGTGTTTCTTCTTTGGGTGCCTTTGACCATTTAGTTCCCAGATACAACACACACACCATTTAATAGCAATTTAGTGGTTAATTAATTTGGCCTTGTTTAATTTACTATTACTGTTTTTATATGTAACAAATTATAACTGATTTGGTATTTTACTTTTAATTTAATATGCAATGAGGTCAAATTATCTTTTTTATGTGGATGAGGTCATAGTAACTATGAACACATGCTGACTAAAAGATATATTCCTTACCATGAGAAATGGGTAATTTCTCATTCCATTTAAGTCAAAAAGAAAAAAAATTCATAGTGTTAGATGGTATAAAAGTCTCTGAATCTGTGATTTCTACAATTATGACTGTAATTGATGTAATTAATCACAATAACAAGATTATACCTTCTCTTTAATTTTACAGAAATTTCCAGTGAGCTAAATTTTGGTTAGTTTCATGCTTTATAACAACTAAGCTTACATATAACATGTTTTGAATATCTATTTTATTATGTTAATTATTGAAGACCGACATCAATATTTAGAGAAACATATTAAATCTATGGACATTGGAATAATTGCATAACAAAAACATGATATGAATGATAAAAATATTGAAATGTTAACATGAAAACTTTGAATATTAAATACATTGAAGAATATTGGTTTTATGGTTGTGAATTTATTCAAAATTTTGTTTATTATGCATTAATACTGAAAATATTGGTACACTTCTGTATTTAATGTAATCCCATGATTATGTAATAATAACTCATTCCATTACAACTTTTATTTCTTCTTCCTCCTTTTTTCTATTTTGTCAGAAATTTTTATCACATATTTAGAATCTAACTCTAACTAATATATTCTAATAGGAAAGATTTAGTTGTGACATTCTTAAAGCAGAGCAGACGTCACATCAATTTATACTGCTTCAGTGACAAAATATCTGAGTTATTTCCTTTGTAATCCAGCAATATTTTGAAAGAGATGAGGAGTAAGAAACAGAGAGAATTAGGAGGAATAACATGGGGATAGGTGGAAATAGTTGCCAGATTGTCTTTGAAGTTGGTATTAGAATAATTTTACATAACCTAAAAGCTACCAAGTGCACAACTATTTTGATATGTCTATTGATTTACATGTTTTATTCCTAATTATTAGGTGTTCCAGATTTTCACATGCTACCAGAAGGTATTTCTAGTCATGAAATTTGGCATATAGTTAAGAGCTCTATATTAAATAAATTTTAAGAGGTGAATAAGTAATCTTAAGAATATTTAATGTTAACCAACATTAACCCAACATAACCCAACAGTGCCCTATTAGTAAAACAATGCCACAACTATAGAGAACACTAAATGTATTTAAAATAAATAAACTGCAGACCTTTTAAGGGAAAAGGATCTTGAGTATCCTCTTAAAAACACATGTGGGCAAGCAAAGATAATGAAAAACAACAACAACAAAACCCACTTTCTAAACTTTACAACCACATCATATCCAGAGAAGAGACTTAGGACAAGCATTTTACACATGAAATAATGCAGTACTTTTAGAAAATAAGAAACTTTTTGTGCTCCACCTGATACGTATACAATACACACGGCTTAGAGAACTTTGAAGAGAATGGAGGGAAAGAAAAAAAAATTGTTCTGGTCACTGGACCAGCAAGTTGGCTGTTTTTAAAAAGAAGACTCTTAAATATTTGACAGGGAAGCTGGAGCTATACACTCTCAGCGGTATGTGTCCTAAGCAAGAATAGCTCAGTAACTATAGCAGCTATCATGCTAACATGGATGAGAGAGAGTTCATAGGTTTCAATATCGAGAAAAAAGCTACAGATAATTAATGACTAATTGCCTTCTGAGACTTAGAGAAACAGTCTTCTCCAGGGATGAGTCAACTATGAGTTTATCCACTGAAACAAATAAGTTTGGTTAAAACACACATATAAAAATTGACCCAGCATATGACATTATATACACACAAACACACACACACAAACATGTACATATATACATATATATTCATATATAGATGTTTGTAACACATACATAAATATATATATACACACACACATACCTATGTGCATTAATATATATGTGTCCAGAATTATTGTTAAAAGGACATAAATGATAGGGAATATAGGAGAAGTTTGGGTGTGAAGAGCGATGACTGGAAATACTGCAAGTAGAGTACTATGAAATATTCAACAATTATTATAAAATAAAGAATAGAAAAATGTTTAGGATGAATAAATGACATTCTACTGACCTCTGAAAGTATTTCTCACATCCCAGCTGTTGCAATTAATGTTAAGAAGAAAATAAAAGAGATTAAGAAGAATTTAAAATTAATTTTGTTTACAGGTAATATAATACTATACACAAAAGATTTTAAAGATCACACTAGAAAGAGGAAAGAATTCATTATAATGATAAATTGCGGAAAAGTCGATTAGCTTTTGTAAGAATATTGCATTCCATAACTTGCTTGCTTTACTTTCATCAACTTCTAATAGGTATTATTAGCAGATTCTGATTTTGTTTAGACTCAATTATATTTATCATATTTATTTATATATAAGGATGATTTTCTTTTTTTAATATAGTGCCTTTAAATTTAATAACCATGACAATAATGTTTCCCTGGATAAACTTAGTGCCTAGCTAAATGGAACAAAACAGACAAAGAAAGATACAAAAACAAAAATGAAATAATGTCAGGAATTGACAAGGAGCACTTGCAGGAGATGGAAGGAGAGAATGAATAGAGCCTATTTTTACATGTATGAAAACAAAACCCAGGAAGTATATTCATAAAGTGTCTGATATATTTATGGAAAATTGTTTTCTAGAAAATAATGTGAAAATGAAATTCTGAAAACAAGTGCTCTGTCCATTTCTGGAGAGTTTAGTATATCCATCATTTTGAGGAAGGATCTGCTTTCAGATTGTCAGTCACTTTTACTCATTGACAATGACTTTATTCAGATTTATAAGCCCCAACATAGTATTATTTTTATATTTAATAAAAGTGATTGATAATTTTATACACAAATACCCTATTTTGTCATTTCTACACAGATCTCTCCCATCCATACCTCACATGAACCTAATGCAGTCTCATAATCATGCAATATATATATATATAAGCATATATGCATTCATATATACATATCCTATTAAAACAATTTAGTGTTAACTATATTCATTTAGGGCTGGACACTGGGACTGGAGTAACCATCATAGAATTCAATTCTGGAGAAGTCTGATTCTCCCTCTCTCATCAGCTTTTAACTACCTGCAGCTCTTGTTCTCAGGTAAAACCTTATGAGATTTCCCATCCAGATGGCATGTCCGTTGCCATCTGGATGGGAAATCTCATAAGATGGTGTTGTCACTGTGCTAATCATGGTTTTGTAAATACAAGTCAATATTCAATGAAATCCCCATCAAAATTCCAACTCAATTCATTACACAGTTAGAAGGAGTAATTTTCAAATACATTTGGAATAAAGAAAAACCCAGGATAGCGAAAACTATTCTCAACAATAAAAGAACTTCTGGAGGAATCACAATCCCTGACCTCAATCTGTATTACAGAGCAGTAGTGATAAAAACTGTATGGTATTGGTACAGAGACAGGCAAGTATATCAGTGGAATAGAATTAAAGGCTCAGAAATGAACTCACCCACCTATGGTCATCTTTGACAAAAGAGCTAAAACCATCCAGTGGAAAAAAGACAGCATTTTCTACAAATGGTGTTGATTCATCTGGAGGTCAGCATGTAGAAGAATGCAAATCAATCCATTCTTATCTCCTTGTACAAAGCTCAAGATCACGTGGATCAAGGACCTCCACATAAAATCAGATACAAGGAAACTAATGGAAGAGAAAGTGGGAAAGAGTCTTGAATACTTGGGCACAGGGGAAAAGTTCCTGAACAGAACACCAATGGTTTATACTCTGAGATCAAAAATAGACAAATGAGACCTAGCTGGTCTGCTCCAGTGAAGACACCATATTTTGAGCCATCCTAGATAAACCACTGCACTCAGTGCCATGTGTAAGAACCTTCTTCCACAATTCTATGCCCCAGAGCTGTAACTGGGAGCCTGGGATACTCAGGACAAATGACCCTAACCCACCCAAACCTCGCCCCTCAGGAATACCACTGACCTTCAAAACCTCGCTTGGTCCTTTTGGCTGGGACAGACACCTAGGCTGTCTGGTCCCATGAAAACATCATATCCTGAGCTATTATAGAGGAACCACTGCACTCAGAGTAGCAGAGGAACCACTGCACTCAGAGCAGCAGGATTTCAGGATCCCAGAGGCAGCCTGAGTCCCAGGAGCTCTTCCACCTAGGAGCTTAGGATCACAGGATCACAGAGATATCTGGGCTCTGAGAAGTTCTGACACAAGCAAGATAACTGGAAAGACAGGCCCCAGTCAGAGAAAATGAGTGCAGGTAGCACTAGAGATAACCAGTGGCAAAAGGCAAGTGCAAGAACATAAGCAACAGAAGCTAATGTTACCTGGCATCATCAGAACCCAGTTCTCACACCATAGCTAGTCCTGGACACCCCATCACACCAGAAAACCCGGATTCAGAATTAAAATCACTTCTCTGGACAATGATAGAGGATGTTAAGGACATAAGTAACTCCCTTAAAGAAGTACAGGAGACCAAAGGTAAACAGGTAGAAACCCTTAAAGAAGAAATACAAAAATCTCTTAAAGAACTGCAAGAAAACACAACCAAACAGGTGAAGGAATTAAACAAAACCATTCAAGACCTAAAAATGGAAGTAGAAACAATAAAGAAAACTCAAAAGGAGACTACCCTGGAAGATAGAAAACCTAGAAAGGAGATCAGGAGTCACAGACACAAGCATCATCAACAGTATACAAGAGATAGAAGAGAGAACTCAGGTGAAAAGATACCATGGAAAATATTAACACAACTGGCAAAGAAAATGCAAAATGCAAGAAGCTCCTAACCCAAAACATCTAGGAAATCCAGGACACAATGAGAAGACCAAACCTAAGGGTAAAAGGTATAGATGAGAGCGAAGATTTCAAACTTAAAGGGTCAGTAAATATCTTCAACAAAATTATAGAGGAAAACTTTCCTAACCTAAAGAAAGAGATGCCCATGAACATACAAGAAGCCTACAGAACTCCAAATAGACTAGGCCAGATAGAAATTTCTCCAGTCACATAATAATCAAAACATCAAATGCACTAAGCAAAGAAAAAAGTACTAAAAGCAGTAAGGGAAAAAGTCAAGCAACATATAAAGTCAGACCTATAAGAATTACACCAGATTTCTCAGCAGAGACTATAAAAGCCAGAAGATCCTAGACTGATATCATACAGACCCTAAGAGAACACAAATGCCAAACTTTTATACCCTGCAAGACTCTCAATCACTATAGATGGAGAAACAAAGATATTCCATGACAAAACCAAATTTACACAATATCTTCCCACAAATCCAGCATTACAAAGGATAATAGATGGAAAACTTCCAACACAAGAAGGGAACCTACAACCTAAAAGTAATCTTCCAATAAACCCAAAAGAAGATAGCTACACAAACATAATTCCACCTCTAATAACAAAAATAACAGGAAGCAACAATCACTTTTCCTTATTATCTCTTAGCATCAATGGACTCAATTCCCCAATAAAAAGACATAGACTAACAGATTAGATTTGTAAACAGGACCCAGAATTTTGCTGCATACAGGCAACACACCTAAGTGACAAAGACAGACACTACCTCAGAGTAAAAGGATGGAAAACAATTTTCCAAGCAAATGGTCCCGAAAAACAAGCTCGAGTAGACATTCTAATATCTAATAAAATTGATTTTCAACCAAAAGTTAAAAAAAAAGATAAGGAAGGACACTTCATACTTGTGAAAGGAAAAATCTACCAAGAAGAACTCTCAAATCTGAAAATCTATGCTCCAAATGCAAGGGCATCCACATTCTTAAAAGAAACTTTACTAAAGCTCAAAACACACATATAATAATAATTGTGGGGAATTTCAACACCCCACTCTCAGCAATAGACATATTATGAAAACAGAAACTAAACTGAGACACACTGAAATTAACAGAAGTTATGAACCAAATGGATTTAACAAGATATATATAGAACATTTCATTCTAAAACAAAAGAATATACCTTTTTCTCAGCACGTCTTGGTACCTTCTCCAAAATAGACCATATAACTGGTCACAAAACAGGCCTCAACAGATACAAAAATATTGAAATAATCTCTTGCATCCTATCAGATCACCACAGGCTAAGGCTGGTCTTCAATAATAACAAAAACAATGAAAAGCACACATGCACGTGGAAACTGAACAATGCTCTATTCACTGATGACTTGGTCAAGGAAGAAATAAAGACAGAAATTAAAGATATTTTAGAATTTAATGAAATTGAAGGCTCGCCATACCAAACTTGTGAGACTTCATGAAAGCAACGCTAAAAGGAAAACTCATAGCTCTAAGTGCCTACAAAAAGAAACTGGAGAGAACATATACTAGCAACTTGACAGCACACCTGAAAGCTTTAGAACAAAAAGAAGCAATACAGCCAAGAGGAGTAGATGGCAGGAAATAAACTCAGGGCTGAAATCAACCAAGTAGAAACAAAAAGAACTATACAAAGTATCAACAAAACCAGGAGCTGGTTCTTTGAGAAAATCAACAAGATAGATAACCCCTTAGCCAGACTAACCAGAGGGCACAGAGACAGTCTCCAAATTAATAAAATCAGAACTGAAAAGGGAGACATAATTTCTTCACCTGTTTGGTTGGGTTTTTTTGTTGTAATTCTTTAAGAGATTTTTGTGTTTCCTCTTTAAGGGCTTCTACCTGTTTACCTGTGTTCTCCTGTATTTCTTTAAGGGAGTTGTTTATGTCATTCATTTTCAACAAATGGTGCTGGTTCAACTGAAGGACAACATGTAGAAGAATGCAAATTGATCCATTCTTATCTCCTTGTATAAAGCTCAAGTCCAAGTGGATAAAGGACCTCCACATAAAACCAGATACATGGAAACTAATAGAAGAGAATGTGGGAAAGAACATTTAAAACTTGGGCACAGGGAAAAGTTCCTGAACAGAACACCAATGGCTTATGCTCTAAGATCAAGAATTGACAAATGGGACCTCATAAAATTAAAAAGTTTCTGTAAGGAAAAGGACACTGTCAATAGAAGACAGTGGCAACCCATACATTGGTAAAAGATATTTACCAACTCGATATTCGATAGAGAGCTAATAGCCAAAATATACAAAGAACTCTAGAAGGTAGATACCAGAGAATGAAATAACCTTATTAAAAAGTGGAGTACAGAGCTAAATAGACTCTTCTCTACTGAGGCATCTCAAATGGCTGAGAAGCATTTAAAATAGGTTCAACATCCTTAGTCATTGGAAATGCAAATCGAATGACTCTCACATTCCTCATGACACCAATCACAATCCTAAGATCAAAAGCGTTGGTGAGAGTAGATGTTGGAGAGGATGTGGAGGAAGAGGAACACTCCTCCATTGTTGGTAGGACTGCAAGCTTGTAAAAACACTTTGGAAATTAGTCTAGCAGTTTTGGAGAAAATTGGAAATATTTCTATCTGAAGACTCAGCTAAACCACTACTGGCCATATAACCAAAAAATGTTGTAATTTATAATAAGCACACATGTTCCACTATGTTCATAGCAGCCTTGTCTATAGTAATCATAAGCTACAAAGAGCCCAGATGTCCCTCAACAAAAGAATGGATATAGAAAATATGGTACATTTACACAATGGAAGTACAATAAATGTTTGTTTTATGCCCCAAAACGCTATTCTGTGAATGCATGCCTGTTTCCTGTAATTCTTTTCTATGAAAATTAGTATCAATGATATTTTGAATTCCTTTAGAACAATAAAGTGCTGTATGCTGAATTTCACAGTGTTTGAGTTATATGTTATATACTCTGTATTAACTTCTGTGTTTACTCATTTTAATGTTTACAGAAAAAAAGTAAAGGAAAATTATAAAAAGCAAAGTAAGTTGGTGAGAATTTATGACACTTTAGTCTTACAAATCATTTTGATAGTTTAGTATTTTAGATTTTTCTGTTTTTGAAGCATTTAGGCCTGATAGAGCACACCTGATTCTGTAGTCACAATGGTGCCCCCATTCTTTTCATGTAGACCACTTAATGTTCTCAGGAGTTTCTTAAATTGGGAACTAACCAAGGCAGTTTTGATACTTGAAGAAACTACTTAGGCCACTGTGGTCTCTGTCTGTTGTACAGCCAGAGGTTCCTAAAAAATATACAGAATCTCACATCCACTCACACCTGCTGGATCAAAGTAAGCATTTTCATACAACCTTTCAGGGATCTACATACTCAAAACCTTTATTAGGAGCTGAAAGTTTAGACATGACATGGAATTATTTGAAAAATAAGTTGGCAATTGGGAATTAGCATTGATAATTGCTTATTTTCTCATTAGCATATCTTTAGAATAACAAGAGTCCTCAGGGAAAGTTTATTTCCTGACACACAGCATCTGAAGTAATTAAATTCAGGATAGAGCTTCAGAACTGCTCAGTTGACTGTGTACTTGAAATTGAATCTGCAGAGGCACAAAGTCCTGGAAGAAGATGACTGGAAATGAAGAACAGGTTCCAAGGTACTGTAGCCATTAAAGACTAGGTTTGTCTTTTCAATACTAACTGTAGAATGCTGGATCCCTGTTTCTCCCAGTTCCAGGATTAGTACCATTGGCAAGCAGCAACTAAAACTTAATATTTAGAATTTCAGGAAAAGTAACATGCTATGGTTGTCTCACACACTCAACTGTTTATTTAGGATTATTTAGGATTATTAGGACTGGAACAATCATTGCCAGAAGTCAGGAAGAAATAGCTGAATATCCTCAATCATTCTTCTAATTATTTCCTTATTTTTAAAAGAACCAAAAAAAAAAACCCAGTAATGAAGCAGAAAAAAATTACTGATGAGACTGAAAAAAAAGTCCAACTAGTCATCCGGTTAGTAGTGTAATTTATTCACAAGGAATTGAAAGGTTTAGAAATTGCAATATCCTATGGACAATGTAGAAAGGCTGAATCCATTGAAAGATTTTTGGAGAATCACATCCTATCAGCAACAGTTTTGCACAAGATGTAAAAGGATATACATACTTACCAGATAGTAGAGAAACAGTATTTAGTGACAGTCTTTCATGTAGAATAAACAGCATTCTAAAATCTCGACAATGAATTGCTATAGTTTAGGCACTATAAGTAGCCCAATGTGTCCATCACAGAGGGAAAGCATTGTATGAATGAAGAATTTAGAGGGAACAAATGAGCGGACAGTTGAGTTTACAAATAAACTGGAAAGGAATTATTTCTCTAGATCTTTGAAAGTGAATTGTCAAAAAAATTAGGGTGCATCATAGTCCATGTTCTCAAATCAATAACTTTTTCCTTTTTAAAAATCCTTGTGTGATTATTAAAGCATAGTTTTATGCATTCAAACATCAAAAACTGACCTACAACATGTTACTTGCATGCTAATTAACATTACCTTTCAATATTTTTCACACTTCTGTCCCCTTCTTTGTTTCATCTTGCTGACGACCTTTCCTTAGCTAGAATGTTCACAGTGAATATCATGGCCTGAAACTTAACATGACAGCTCTATGTTGGTGCTTCCTAACTTCATGGGACACAGGAGAACTAGAAGCTTGAGAAAGGCCCTGGGAGAAGTTATAGCCCTGATAAATTATGAATGCTAAGAGGCCTAGTGGTTGCATCATTAAGCATCATTGTGACCTCTTGGCTATTTTGCAGTTCAACAGCTCCTGAGGTAAGAAGTCGTATCAGAGATCTTTCATAAATCATTGCATAATAATGTATTAGGATAATATACAATTATAGAATAATATAGTATTATTTGCAACATTCTAAGGTAATGTTTGACATACACAGACCAGCAACTATAAATCTTGCAGGTATACATCTGTACAATATAATACAGATTTAAAACTATACAGCAGGAAAAAGAAAATATAGTTAATTGAAAATACATGTGACTCAAGTTTGAAAATTAAAGTAATAAAAGCACAACAAATATTTTGGTGTGTGTATTCCTGTATTTTGTTCACTAGTTATTAGAACAGTATTCAGGACATCATTAGCTACATGAATCTGTAAACAGTATAATAAATTAATAAACACACAAAATACATTCATGCAGTGCTTCAAAATAGTCAGTGTCTATTTTGAAATAGCATAATCTTTAATATGCTTTGATAAAATTTTTAAAATGTATAAAAAGCAATGTATCTTTGATCTGACTATAGCGTCCAATATAGTGTTTATTTTATGGAGAGAAAATATTTCAATGATGTTCGTGACAAAATTTTAGCAATGAGAATGTCTTCTCAGATATTAATACTGGTTTCAGAGATCAATAAGTTTGTTGAGTAGTTGCTTCCTCCAGTAGTACATATAGTATCTTCTAGCACTATAAAACTAACCAATTGTGTTGAAATTTAAAGACCAATCCAGATATCTTGATATCTTCATGCTCTGTGTTTCAAGTACAGGGTGCTTTCAGCAACAAGGTCATACCATTGAGCTCTGGAGTGTAGCTAATAGTAATGAGAAGAGCCTGAGGCTTTTGCATGGTTTATGAGATCTTACTGGCTAGCAATACCAAAAGAGGGACCCACTCACCCAAGATGGTGTATGGTTACAAGGGAACAATGTCATACAGACAAAAAGAGACAGCTTCACATATGACCTCACAGTGATTGTGACAATATATATAATTGCTGTCCATCTTAACCTCCCTGAAAATTTTACTTCATGACTATGCTTTTGAATTATATCCTCTTGTCTACCTTAGTGATTTGTAGCATTATAAATGCTAATTAGAACTACCTTCTCTGCGAAGTATACAATTGAATATTTGGCTCTTTCTTACTAACGCTTTAACAATGGATGAATAAAGCTGCCGGAACATTTTCACTACTTTTATGCATAAAAGTATTCCCATTTATCCTGAAGGAAAAAAAAACCTGAGAAACACATCATTGAACTGAAGGAAAAATTTGTTTTCACACTTATATATGCTGTCAAGCCAGTTTGACAAATTTTCAGAGTTTTGCACTTTATTCTCAAGATTCAAAGGGAGGGACCTTAAATGAAATGCCCGACAGTAGGGAGAGGGAACTTACAGACCCACCTCCAACAGGCAGACAGGGCATCAAGTGAGGGAGGGGTTTGCCATCCCACAGTCAAAACTCTGACCCACAATTGTTCCTGTCTGAAAGAACTACAGGGATGGAAATGGAGAGGAGCCTGAGGAAAAGAAGTTTCAGTGACAGGTCCAAAGTGGGGTCCAGCTCCCGGGGAGATCCCAAGGCCTGACACTATTGCTGAGGCTATGGAGCCTCAAAAGAGACCTATCATGACTGTCTTCCTAAAGACCCAACAAGCAGCTGAAAGAGTCAGATGCAGATATGTGTACCCAACCAATGAACAGAAGCTGCTGGATCCTGTGGTTGAATTAGGGAAAAGCTGGAAGAAGCTGATGAGGAGGGTGACCCTGTGGGAGTATAAGCAGTCTCAATTAACTTGATTCTTTCTTACTAATGTTTACTAATGAATGCATACATCTGCCAAAAAAATTTTCACTATATTTTAGGCATAAAAATATTCTCATTTATCCTGGAAAAAGCTTAGCAACATATCATTGAAGTGAATGGAAGATTTGTGTTCACACTTGTAATATCATGTCAAGGCAGTTTGACAAATTTTCAAGATTTTATGCTTTACTAATGCATGCTCTGTGATGTGTCTAGATACTCCTTGTCTACATGTGACATTGCTACAACTTTACAAAAGCCAGTTTTATATACTTGTATGAAGATGTCTCATTTTGATTTCATTAATGTTGAATCACAATGAGCCTCTGCTCATTTACATAGGTACACTTCACATGCTGACCTTGTATCTATAAGGTTTATTTTTTCATAAATAACCTCATTTTATTTTAAACATTGTTGTCCTTATGGCATCACTATTGCAAAATTTTAGGACATTACATATTAAGTCCAATGGCGGATTTATTTAATTGTCGTGGGTTCATCTCCCCATTTTTATCCATTTAAGCTTTAAAACCCTTTACTTAACTCTTTCTTTCATACAGATGCTTTAATCATACTCAACTCTCCTTCTCCCAACTCCTCCCTGATCCTGGTCTTTCCCTTCATCTGTTCTCTGTCCTGTTGTTACCATTTGTTTCTTCCATATATTCATGGATATATGATTTCCTCCTGTCACACAGTTAACTTGTCTGGCACTCCACTCTGAGAGAAACTGATATGCCTTCTCTCAGAAGTTATAGAATGCCAATAGCTCCTCAGCTGGGGTGAACCCTGAGTGGAACTGCCCTTTCTCTGCTGGCACATGGTCTGGCTTTGGCTTCCAATGTTCCTGTGCATGCACGTCACAATCTTAGGAACATCTGCTCTGCTCTGCCCAGATATATGTTTGTGTTTTATTTGTGTTTGAATTTCTAAGTAATTTTGAAGTTGAAGTCTTCCACAGATGCCAGTAATTTACTCAATGTTGTCTTCAAGTAGTTCTATCATACTCTGTCTATGTAAATCTGTGAACTTTCTTGAAATTCATTTTGTTATCTCTCCAAGATTTAAATGTTTGTATTTCAAAGTTTTCACCTTTTTGCATTTTAATGACTAAACTCTAATTCAGTTACGAATTTTCCTTTTGTGCACAATCAATAATTGATTCACAATTCAATAGAATAGAAGATAATAGATATACATTCCCCTAATTAATGTATTTCTGTGTTGCAACCCTTCCTATTTCACAAAATATAAATGGAAAAGGAAGAACTGATTTGAGCTTATGTAATTTTAATATGTAGAAATAGCCATTCTTCTCATTTCAGATAAAGTTTATATAACCTAACAACACAAAATCATATTGCAGATTTTTCTGAGTGATAAGATGCCAGTAATACTTACTTATACTTTATAGTATATTAAATTCTGTAAACATGGTGTTACTAGAATCAAGTACTGGACACATGATGCTGCTAGGTTTAAGCTCCAGTCACATGGGACAACCAGGATTAAGTACTGTACAAATGTTTACAGTATTTAATGCAATGTCTCCTCAAGATGTAAATCAATTTTCACATTTGGGTATATAAAGACTTTACATTAGGAATTAGAAAAAAAGGGAATGTCAAAAAACAAGAGTTCTGAAGATCTCCTAGGGACAATAAATTTTGGATAATTATTCACTGTTTATAGGGGAAACTTACTTACTCATCACAGTCTTGTAATTTTGCTCACTACTTCACATTCTAAATCTTAATTTTGAGATCTTGCTATGCAGTGATGAAAAATCTGAAAGCTTGAATTCAGTGTGAGTATTTTATGTGAAGTACAATTTTAACTTCTAAGTATATCTTTAAAAATAATAATAAATAAATTTCATTTGTCTAAGATGATCCAGTTAAGGTAATTATATACATGCAAAAGGCATACTAAACCAGAAATAATTCATATAGGTATGTTGTGTAGATGGAAAATAATAATAATGTGGATTGCCTTGGTGCTTTTTGTATTTTGGTGCTAATCCTGCCCCCGGAGAAGTGGATCACGTACTCAGGTGATTTCATATGAACCTACTGCCCAATTTAATTGGTCAAATAAAGGCTAGAGCCTTTGATTGGGCAGTGGAAGGGAAAAGCAGGGCTGGAAGTTTTAGAGAAAAGAGAGAAAAAAGAGAAAATGAGATGGAAGACAGAGGGAGAAGAAGTGAAGGAAGAAGAGGTGGAAGATGGAGCAGACACACATGGTCTGGAAGAGCAGCAAGTAGCTATGGTTCTGATAGCTGGGTAATAGAGTAGGGTAGTGGTAATAGAGTGGGCAGTGGGTATCTGCCCAATCTAGGTATGCATTTTGTAAATATATTAACTGAGTTGTGTGTTCTTTGCCTGGGCACATTAGGGTTGGAGATTTACCAATACAAATCTGGCTGGTATAAATATAAAAGTCTCTAGTGTTTTTCTTTCACAGGAGTAAAGGGAGAGGAGTGAGACCAGAGAGGTCATTGGTGTTCCCCAGAGCAGCCATGGGAGTGGATAGCCTGAGGAACAGAAGTAGCTCCAGGCATTTTCAGGAATAACTGGTGTGGTCCGTATAGCAGGCCAGCTCCAGGAACCAGGGCCAGACAGCTGCTTGGACCTAGCCGTGGAGGCTGAGCAAGACCTCCATTGCTGGCACCTAGTCAGAGAGTGTGGGGTTTGTTTGTTTTACACACTTCAAAATAAAGTCATTCTAACAGGCTTATGATTGTTTTACTCCTTCAGGATAAGAATGGAAGACATGGCAGCAGGAAACCATTGCACAGTGACTGAGTTTTTCTTGGCTGGCCTCTCAGAGGAGCCAGAACTCCAGCTGCCACTCTTCCTCATCTTCCTGGGAATCTATCTTATCACTGCTGCAGGGAACCTGGGCATGATCACACTGATTGGGCTCAGTTCCCATCTGCACACACCCATGTACTATTTCCTCAGCAGTCTGTCCTTCATTGACTTCTGTCAGTCCACAGTTGTTACCCCTAAAATGCTGGTGAATTTTGTGACAGAGAAGAACTTCATCTCCTACCCAGAATGCTTAGCTCAGCTCTACTTTACCATCATTTTTGGAACTGCAGAGTGCTACACATTAGCTGCAATGGCGTATGACCGCTATGTAGCTATCTGTAACCCCTTGCTTTACAATGTAACCATGTCCTCTCAGATTTACGGTTCTCTGATTTCGGGGGTATATATTTTTGCTGTGTTCTGTGCATCAGTAAACACAGGATTCATGTTTAGGATTCAGTTCTTCAGGATAGATGTGATTAACCACTATTACTGCGATGATGTTCCCCTTTTTCAGCTTGCATGTTCTAGCACCTATATCAATGAAATGTTGATTCTGTTTTTTGGTATATTGAATATCTTTGTCCCGATGCTGACCGTCATTACTTCCTATGTCTTCATTGTTGCCAGCATCCTCCGCATTCGCTCCAGGGAGGGCAGGTCCAAAGCCTTCAGTACTTGCAGTTCCCACATCTTGGCTGTTGTTGTTTACTTTGGATCTTTAGCATTCATGTACTTACAGCCATCATCAGTGAGTTCGATGGACCAAGGGAAAGTGTCTTCTTTGTTTTATACTACTGTTGTCCCCATGTTGAACCCTTTGATCTACAGCCTGAGAAATAAGGACGTCAGTGTTGCACTGAAGAAAATACTTGAAAGTAAAAATTTTATGTAAGCAGAAGTCATGTAAAGATTACTTACTAAACCAAAGTATTTAAAAACACATAGATCAGATTGATAATATTTGTCTTATCCTATCATTATTATTAGTCATTTGGTAGGAACCTTTGATATGTTTTACTATTAGAAATTTCAACTTTAATTTTGAGCACCTAATATCTCATATGCTTCTCAGAATCAGCAATGAAAACAAATAGTAAGAAAGACATGGATATTCATACCTATAGCTGATTGTCCATTATGTTATATAAATATGTTTTCTGCATATTCCATTAAAATATACTTTTAAATGTTAAAGATTTTTAATTACAATAAAATGATTTTTATTCGTTTTATTTCATTTTTGATAATTTTATATGTAAGGGTTTGTTTCTCTCATCTCTCTCCAACCACTCCCATGATCCTCCTGTTCTCTCTCAAATTAATGACTCTTTAACTTTCACTGACATATACCCATAGAAAGTCGGATTCTGTTCTCAATTATCATTAACTTCCCTATTTCTCCATCTAGGAATGGAGTCCTTGTGATTTTTCTTGTCCTATATTAGCATTTCATGTGGTATAAATTTTGCCTCTTTTTTAGAAAACTATATTGTTTAGGTTTACAGTGCCCCTTTCCTGTCATGTGTAGAAATTAAAATACTACCACAGCCTTTCTTGTACTCTGGTTATTATAATATTCTTTTATTCTCTTCCAAAATGTTCCCTGGGCTTTAAGCATGGAGGTGGTACTGTATTTGGATGAAGTGTGTCTGTTACCCCAGCAACAGTTGTTCCCTCTATTTAGACAGTCATGGAGTTCTGTAATCGTCTTCAACCATTGTAAAAAGAGTTGCATTTCTGTGGGTGACAAGGTAAATACAAAGTATGCAATTAGAGATTATACTAGTTTGTGTAGTTGTTACTATGAGATTCTCCTCTATGTTTTGTGTCCTCAACAGAAACACATAGTTGCCTATGTTAATAGAAGGCATGAGTTTCCCCTATTGATTGAGACTTAAGAACTATTTGTTATATATTGATTATTGTTAAAATCAAGTCCTTTCATCATAGGCCAAGGAGTAGAATTGCAGGATCCTTTGGTAAAAAATTTTTTTTACTTTTTTATTTTCTTATGTACTCATTTACATATGTATTTCCTTTCCTAGTTACTTAACTCACCACACTGAGTTCAGAACAGCTGCACCAGTTTGCAATTCCATCTACAGTGAATAAGAGTTTGTTTCCATATCCTCTGTAGATTTGTTTTGGCTTGCATTCTTTACTTATTCCTGTAGTAGTAATTTGAAACGTCAGAGTTTCATTTTTTTGCTCATTTATTGGTTAATTGATTTATTTTTCTAATTTGATGTCTCTGCAAAAATGAGATGTTCCAAATCTCATTCAGGTGTATATTGGTGTACTTGCTCCTCTGTTAATCATTTCAAAAAACATACTCATATGTAAAAGTAATGTTTATTTGCTGGAAGTAATTGTATCTAAGGCTTACTGCCTCCATATTTTAACCTAAGCCTAGGCCTGAAAGATTGTAGACTCAGTTCAATTTTATCTAGGCCTAGAAAATTTTGGTCTCTGAGACTTACTGCTCAATAAATTCACCCTCTTTAGCTCTTTCTGAACTCTGGTTACTGGGTTTAATTCAGCTGCCTGGCTAAATCTCCTCTCCAAGCTCACTGATTCAAATTGGCATCTTTCACTTCTGAATGAATTTTTACACTTTTCCTCAAACTATCCAGCAATCTGTTCTAATTTGGCTCCTTTTCAATATATGGCTACTTCTATCTTGACCTGTGTCTACTTTGTTGCGTCTTCAATTTGCCTCTTTAAAACTCCTTTAGTCAAACTGCCTGTTCCCTCTCTCTCCCTCTTCTCCTCCCCTCCCCCTCCCCCTCCCCCTCCCTCCCTCCCTCCCTCCCTCCCTCCCTCCCTCCCT